>NC_091132.1:160681601-161031601 GCF_040183065.1 Periplaneta americana
ATAAGGTTTTCTTTTTCTTTAGATATGCATACTGAGCTGTTAAGCGTAGTAATTTTTGATAGAAATATTAAAAAGTCGGGACAAATTTTAATTTTGTTTTTGATAGTAGTAAAGTAGTAAAAATATTATTAAAAACATAAAATTGTTTAGTCACACATTAAAAAGTGTTAAAATTAAAAAAAAATGGTATATACCTTGGACAGACGGCCCGTTTCGACGTGTTGTTACATCTTCATGAGTGTCTCCTGAACTACAGTAGTTCACTCATTGTCTACATAAATGTGAGGACTTCTTGCAGCCCAGTACATACAATAATGGTGATTTACTGCAACAATTCACCTTAGATTATGTTTTCTTTAGACGAATTCCTTTTATTCGCAAATTTCTCCTACTCTTGAATAAAAAATAAGCAGCAATATTTTTTTTACTATTCTGCAAGTTGCACTGTTGTCTTTGACATTAATGCAACTAGCATTGTCATTTTATGGAATGGAGATTCCAGGTCGACTGACTTCTTGAGACAAAGAATCGCTATTGCTATCCAGCGTGGGAATGCTGCCAGTGTTATGGGGACATTTCCTCAAACACTGGCTTGGAGGAAATATTTTATTTTTGAAATTCAAAATACTGGCCTAATACCGGAACTACTGCGTTTGTTGAAGCAGCATGACTTGAAGAGTCTTGAAGGAACTCTGTTGGAAGACGTTCAGGAATCTCTGCTACATTGTGATAAAACCCTCAACGCTTTGCAGAATGAGATCATTATACATCTCGCGACTGATTGACAAGAAGAAGATTGTGTTCTACAAAACAAGACAGAAGCTCTGCCAGTATACGGTGAGTTCCAGAAACTCTGGCGTTCTGTGGCAGTTGAGAGCACGGATAACCTGAAGATAGAGAAATATCTGGAGAAACAGGGAATCCGCTCCATGCAAGATCATGGACCCAAGAAGTCGATACCCCACAAGTGTAAGAAACCGAACCAACGCAAAAAGCCGCGAGAAAACGAGCACTTGGCTGACACCCTGGAAAGTACGATGACAAGTGAAGATCGTAGAAGTGAAAGTGGGATTAATTATTAATTGTGACGTTGGTAGAGGAGACTGATGCTGTTGACTGAACACGAAGACCGGTAGACAGTGGGTGTGCATTGTGTGCGACTCAAATGATGACGAAAAGGTGTATGTTCTATCATATATATTTAAGTATCAAATATATATATCAAACAAATGAGTGTGATAATTTTATAGAATATCACAACTACATGTTCCGACAAGTATTTGGTTAAACTTTTAGAATCCATATAATATAACAATTGTGAAAGTGTGTATACATCCTTTGCTTCCCCTCTGTATTGTGAAACGAAAGAATCCTTAAACATTTTGAACCTGAGTTGGTTCGTTATGGTTGTGAAGCAGATCTGTTCGATGAGAGATTGCTTTTACAGTGTAAGTTAAAATCTTAGGACGTTAGAAACAGAAAATCGCTATGAAATATGGGATTAAAAATCTGTCTTTGTCTTACTGAAATTTGTGTTTGTATTCAGAAGGATTTTAAAGGAAGAATATGGCATGAAAATAGATATACTCAAAGTGTGGATCTGTGTCACCTTTCTCTGCTATTCCGTCTTTATTTTTTAGGAAGAGTTATGTGACTTGGATGCAGTAAAGGACGAGCTGAAACTAGAAGTTACAACAGAGGAGAATGAGATTTTGACCGATAGGTGAGTGTGGTGAGGAGTTTTCACACTGTTGTTGCTTTTATTGTTTCATTACCATAATAGAACATTAATTTCAAAATGTTATGATCAGGGAACGGATTTATATGGACTAAAAATATATGAAATATGTAAATATATATGTAGTTATTTTTACCAAAATATGGAATTAAATATGGATTTTTACCAAAATATGGAATTAAATATGGACTTAAAATTATAAAAAAATGACTATGTACGTTAAATATTGGTACATTTTAATCAAACTAAACAAAAAATATAATGGACGTACCTTATCTTCCAATGTAGTTTCAACAAAACACAATTTTTATTGTCTGTTACCATAACAATAGGTTACAAACATTTCTTTCAAGTGCTGAAAAGTGAATCTTCTTCTATTGTCTCTGAGGATAGATTTATACTGACTAAAAGAGCGTTCGACGTCACAAGAAGTAACTGGTACATAATTCAATTTCACAATGTCTGCTGGGGATAAGTCCAAGTTAATCTTCACTGTTGATTCACCACTCATCACAGCAACAACCTTTTGTAGTTCTTCATATCCAGGGTTTTTTGAAAGTACAGTGTCCACCTTAGCTCTTACTGCATCTGCAACTTTACCTCTACCACGATTCAGTTGTTCCACAGTACTATTTATAATTTCAAAACTTTCAGATAGTGAAAGGTGCCTATTTTGGAGACTTTTGAGCGTTTTTATGATGCATGAAAATGTATGCTGAATGTGAGCTAAGTCATTCTTCACACTTATGTCACAGGTAACTGTTTTCGCAGTATCAATTGAGACTGCATCTTCAGAGTCCAATGCAAGGAGAACATTGTTAATAGAGTCTATATGTTCGGCATAATATTCAACTGCTTCTAGCCATGTACCCCATCTAGTTAAAATTGGCTTTGGTGGCAATGGAATTTCAGGGTACATTTCTTTCAACACGTTAACTCTACTGGGAGCTTTGAGAAATACTTTTTTCACTGATGAAATCAACAAATCTACTTTAGGGAAATTGTCTCTGACCACTTCTGCCACACGATGAAATGCATGCGCCACACAAGTAAAATGAGTCAATTTAGGATATACAACAGATAATGCTTGTCCAGCTTTGACCATATAAGGGGCAGCATCGCTAATAAAGAATAACACATTATCGTACATAATACCCTTTGGCCACAGGATACCCATAGCTTCGTTGAACAGTTTAACTATAGTTTTGTTATTGCACTTTTCTAGAACATCACAATGTAAAAGAATTCATTCAGAATATTGTTCACTTAACAAACCGATAACTACATTACCAACAAGTCTACCTTCTTTGTCGGGAGTCTCATCAATGGAAACCCAAATTGAACTATCTTTAATTTCATCTCTTATCTTCTGTATTGTCTCATCGTAGATGGATGGAGCATACGTCTTCCTAAGTGTTGACTCATCCGGGATTGTATGTTGAGTATATTTTTCAAGGAATTCCCTGAAGACCTTATTCTTTAGTTTGTAGAGAGGAATATCAGCAGAGATGAGAGAACGGCACAGGTCGATGTTAAACTCAGATCTTACATTCGATGTTGTTGGTTGTGTTAAAAACAATTGTCTCTGCTTGGAATTTAGTTGTTTGTTGGCCTGATGTTTACTAGTTGTAATGTGTTGTTGCACCAGGAACTTTTGTGTAGATGATACTGCACACTGACACAAATTACAAAATAATATTTTATTGTCAGTTGATAAACCATCTTCTTTAAATTCTGAAATGTAACTTGTTAGTTTTGATTTTAAATTGACTGAATGACGTACTTTTGGCATATTTACCGTCTTTATAGTATGATTTACAAAACTGAACCTATGTGTACTCTGACTGGCATTTAACTGTTGAGCTGCACAACTGAAGTCTGTTAAAAATTTTAAATTAAATTAATACAGTTTTGTAACTTACTTTCCCATTGTTGATAGGACTGCTAATTTTCAAATAACTCTGATGTTAAAGGGATTACTGAACATGTGTTTAAATCTCTATTGTTGAAATGTATTTTTAAAAGTTAATGGAATTTTGTTTTGTTTTATTGTTAAACCTAATATAATATGGACTGTTTTATATGAAATATGGAAAATATATGGAAATTAACGAAAATATGTACTAAACTCTAAAATATGGAAAAATATGGAAAATAAAAGTAGGATTTTTCAACCCTACACATTGTGAAACATAAAGATAATGCAAAATATAAATTATATTAGCTTTATAAGTAAATATGTATTTACATATAAATCCTTTCCCTGGTTATGATATATGATGGCTTGGCCTCACTAAGAAATAGTATGAAAGAAAGCCAAGTGCGATTTACAAATGGGAATCACTAGGACGACAAAAAATGATAGATCACGGAAACCGTGGAAGGAGAAAGACTTCATGAAGGCAATGCAGGATATAATTATATACTAGGCCATTTGATAAGTAATGGCAACAATGCTGTAGATGAGTCGTCCTATTGGTGACCTTTGAAATCTTGTACTACGTAATAGAGCTGCGAGTGTTTCATAAATTTGCAATATTCATAGTCTCGAAGTAGTCATATTTTTGTAAATACATCAGCTGGGTATTACAAGAAGCCTGTGGGAGAGAAGTCCTACAAGTCAAGAAGGTTTAGGTCTTTTAAATTAAATGAGTTTGAATGTGTTATGTTACTTACAAGAAGGATGTATTTAGTTAGTTATGAGAAAAGGGGAATGAAGTTGCATGTAGGAATAGTTTTTAACACTATGGATCGGTGAAATTCGTAACTTCTATAATTTTACATTAATTAGTCTGAAACTTTTACCAAATATTTCTTACAATGTAGACATGCAGGGCACAAAAGTTCACTTTTCAATTAGTTTACTTTTAATTAATGTTTGTTGTGTTTTTAATACCGAATTATAATTGTCCCAATTTTTAAAGATTACATAATATTTCTTTAAATTTATATTTAATTTATTCTTGATGGATGGTTGTTAGATATGACACACGCTTCTAAAATTCTTCCAAGTACCTTTTGAGAAAAAAAATATATATTTACTCGTTCAGGTATTAATTTTTCAGTTTTTTAAATCTTATCACCTCTTCAACACACGATGATTTGAGTACTTTTAACAGCAGAATAAAACATATGTGTCAGTATACTTCACATGATTTGGCCACGGTTGTGAAAAATTTCACCGTGACATTGAAGAAAAATTTGATTCCTAGAGCATTTTGAATGTTACAAAATTTTGAAAATAGGAAAGTTGACGAAGTGAGTGTCAAAGTAGAGCATGTATATGATATATTGTATCGCTCTAGTCCCTTTTAAATGCGTCCTGAGGGACTTTAAGTTGCCACAGGGCCAACATAAGCACAGATATAGAAAACTTTTTAGAGTTAAAAACAAAATTTCCCTTTTTAATAATTTTTTCGTATTCTTCGCCAATCCATAGGCTTCAGTGTAGATGAAAGAGAATGGAAGTAGGATCAGAAGTGGATAAAATAGAACAATGGTTCAATGAAATTGAAGGGACATAATAGACACAGTAGGAACTGTCTTCAAAGGTAACAATATGCCTCTGTATAAATATGTAAATAATGTAAGTAAGGACCTGCTGGCCCGAATATAGAAATGTGAAGTGTAAGCAGGACGGAATATATATATGAAATCATATCATATTTATCCTTATATTCAACTCGCACCACATTGAGTCTAGAATGATAAATTTTCATTTCAGCTTTGTGGATATTGAGAAAACTGTTTCAGAATGTGGTGGCATGGCTGGTGAAACAGACACTTTGACACAATGTGGCATTAAACATATCATTTTACTCCAATCAAAAGAGCAACTTCGGAACAATGGTAATACGTAATATAATATTTGTCTACTTGGATAAACCATACTTGATCTGAGGTTGCCAGCATGGGAAGCCTCCCTTCTAGCCTTTAGTCTAACTGTGCACCTAGATTCCACAGCACTAGCAGCTATCATTCGATTTTTTTCTCACATGCAGTTTCTTCGTAGTAATCAAAAGTGTAATTTTCATACCTTGCTCCACATTACATTTCTTAGCTTCGTGAGATTCATGTATTCATGCGGCCTCTAATTACTTCCTCGTGTCTATACTTTGCTTTAATTCGTCTATTTGAGTTCTAAATTTGAACCTGTCCAATATACTATGCACATCTCTTACTTTTTTGCTTCATAGTTTAGCACAGGGATGCAAAGCTGTGCTACAATTGTGGAACACGTTACAATCCGAAACACGTGACTCAGCCCTTCTTTTTACGCTGCACGTCATTGTAGAGTGGAGAGGAGATATTCAGTGTGCTTGCAGAACGTCACAAGTACTTAATTCAACGTCGAGGGATTGTAGATGGGGTACAAACTCCCCACCCTTCCACCCCACTCTTCCTCAGGTTTACCATTTTACGACAGATTCTTTCGGGAAGATGTTGATAACTTTTGTTGTAGTGATGGTCGAAACTATTATTAAAGGGATCTTTTGATTACAGCTCTATGTACACAGAGGGAACTAGAATGGCAGAGGTGAACCGCAACACTGAAAATGGTCTCTCAGAGATTCCTGTCTTAAATAATTCATCTGAACTTCAGCTTTACGATGAATCCATCACAAGATGGGAGATCGCGGAGTCACAATCAGACGGTCACAGAGGCGAAGGTCCGTTTCAGTGTAAATTTTGTGGCAAGTTGTTCCAGACTCTTCTAATCCAGAGAATGCATTTGCGCACCCACCACAACGCCGAA
The DNA here is from genome assembly GCF_040183065.1 of Periplaneta americana. Classification (NCBI taxonomy): domain Eukaryota; kingdom Metazoa; phylum Arthropoda; class Insecta; order Blattodea; family Blattidae; genus Periplaneta; species Periplaneta americana. The sequence goes on from NC_091132.1 coordinate 160,688,096, forward strand.
AGAAGATTTGAATGTCATGCCTGTGGGAACAATTATTTACGATTGAAACATCTCAAATCACATATCCGTACGCACACAGACGAGAAGCCATTCAAATGCAGTGTATGTGGCGAATGCTTTATACACTCCAGTGCTTTGACTGTGCATTCTCGTACTCATTCCGGCGAGAAGCCATTCAAATGCCTCGTTTGTGGAAAATGTTTCATGAATATGAGTGATCTCACAGTGCACTCAAGTTTGCATTCTGGGGAGAGGCCATTCAAATGCGATTCTTGTGGCAAAAGTTTTGTACGGTCGGATCTTCTCAATTTGCATGCCCGAACTCATGCCGGCGAGAAGCCATTTGACTGCAGTGATGGTGGAAAATGTTTTATTCAGTTAAGTTCTCTCGCTTTGCATCAACGTACACATACTGGCGAGAAGCCATTTGTATGTAATGTTTGTGGGAAATGCTTTTTAGAGTCACGTGGTCTAAGAAGGCATTTACGTACACATTCTGGTATAAGGCCATTCAAATGTAGTGATTGTGACAAATGCTATACAAATTCAACTTCCTTATCAGTCCATGTTCGAACTCATTCTGGCGAGAAGCCATTCAATTGCAAAATTTGTGGAAAATGTTTCACACAGATGGGACATCTGTCCGTTCACACACGTATGCATTTTGGTGTAAAGCCATTCAAATGCGATTATTGTGGTAAATGTTTTCTACGGTCGGGTCATCTCAAGTTGCATGTTCGAACTCATTCTGGCGAGAAGCCATTTAAGTGCAGTGTTTGTGGGAAGTGTTTTGCACAGTCAGGTACTCTTAAAATGCATATGCGTACTCATACTCGCGAGAAGCCATTCAAATGTGAAGTTTGTGGGAAATGTTTTGTGCAATCGAATGGTCTTCTGAAGCATGTACGTACACATAGTGAGAATCCATTGAAATGTACTGTTTGTGGGAAGATATTTTCAAGGAAATCAAAGTTTCATGATCATGTACGTATGCACACAGACTAGAAGCTTTTCAGTGCGATGTGTAGGAATTTTTTCACATACCTAAAACTCCAATTGAGCAAAATTTGGAGTCTGAGCAGTTTCTCGATTACGTTTCTTAGAGTGGTATTATTTTACAATTTACTCACTGCTGACAAACACTTAAGTATTTCTTAAGTTTTATCATATCGAAATCATAACCATATTGCCATAATCCAGTATTGAAAATCGAAGAAATTTATATCTGTTGCATAACATTAAGCTTGGTATAGGGTTCATAGAGAGCAAGACATTGAAACCGATTGTCGGCCTGGTTGGCGGAGTTGATATAGGGCTGGCTTTATATGCTCGAGTTTGCAGGTTCGATCACGGGCAAGGTCGATGGCATTTAAGTGTACTTAATTGCGACAAGATCATGTCAGTAGATTTACTGGCATGTAAAAGAAAATCCTGCGGGACAAAATTCCGCCACACCGACGACGCTGATATAATCTCGGCAGTTGCGAGTTTCTTTAAATAAAACATAACATTTGGAACCGATGTTATGTGTTGTTAAAAGACAAAAGAGGAAACGTCTATTCGAAACAGTTAGTTACGTGTACTATTTTAGAACATTTAACTCTCTCGAATGCACGAAGTAACTCCATTTGCGACGCAGTTACTGGGAATTTCGTCTCTGTGCTTTCAAGAATAGAATTAGTAATTCTAATTACACCAGTGTATTATTTGTTTTTACTTCCATTATTTTATATGAATAAAGTTCGTTTGACACGAGTCTATGAATTTCCATGCTAAGTATCCAACCAGTGAATTCCTATTGCGATCACCTGAGCCATTTTAATTGATGTCTGCAACAAGTCATCGCGTCCTATCAAATCCTCAAACTTCATCACGATACTCTGCAGCCATTAGTCCCATTTGCTGACCGAAATGTAATAACTCTGTGTGACTTAAATTGTGGTTTTCTGTTAACGAACAATGACATATTATGCATATCAAGCTTTCAGGTATAACTCCCTGTAAAGTTGATTTGAATAATTACGAGGGAAAATTGTTCCGGGGCTGGGTCACACAGAGTTAGTATGCACTCAATTTTGGTTGCTTGACAGTTGTCAGTCCACTTTGAGGTGTGTGGCTATAGAGGGAAAGATTCGATCGGTGTCTGGTGGAGTCCTCGGGCAGCTCAGTTGGTAGAGCGCTGGTACGTTTAACCAAAGGTCCTAGGTTCGATACCCAGCCCCGGAACAATTTTTCCTCGAAATTATTCAAATCAACTTTACAGGGAGTTATACCTGAAAGCTTGATTTGCATTTCAGGTTGTTATTTTTTAAAACCCATGTATGGTACCATGTGAAATAATATATTTTTTTAACTGTTACTACGTTCTTTCAAAAAGTGAATTATTGCTTTAACTAAAGGTATGTGGGGTTTGGGGGAATTATACTTATTCACTTCAGTAGGGAGCAAACTATTTAAGGAAAGATAATAGCGTTAAAGTGTTTACAGCTATAAATTAAGAAGGAATTATATTTTAGAAGAAACATGAAGTACCGGTACAGTATAGGTTTCGTTTAGTGGAGAGTGGATTACAGAACATGAAAGTAATGGGTAAGTACAATAAAATTGTATAGGATCATACATTATTGTGAAGTAAGAATTCTTACGAGTTTGCAAGCATTGTTTTTTCCTTAGATTAGGTATTGTTATTACTATCATCATCATCATCATCAATATCATTATTATCATTTCCGAAGTATTTCACGCGTGTTCAGTTTCTCGGGAAATGAAGTGTCCATATAAACAAATTATTAGATTTGATGAACGAAGGAAAACATGGTACTAGATTGTATCTGCGACCCCTGATCACATGGCCACTATGCACCTGTGTAGTTACCGTTGCTTACGAGATTATACGAGCTGGCGCATAGCGTATGAAGAGTGGGCCTTGAAGCATCATTACAACTTCTGCCGCTAGGTTCGCCTCGCAGTTCTATTCAGTGATGAATAGTTCCATTACTGCGCATTGTGTATCGTGAGAATTCTGTAATTAATGTTGCATTACTGATCGAGTACGAAGATTATAAATATCCGAAGCATATTACAGTCTTATTTGAGATTTATTGATGACTTGTTAAATAACAGTATAGAGATTTTTAGTGTGATTTAATGGAATTTACAGTTTTGTTTGCCGAAAGTCTGGATTTGGTCAATTAAAAATTTTCCTTCAAACTACATTCTCCATCTGATTCATTTACTTTGGCAAGTTGATTGTATTCAGTTCCATGTCTTCCCTTCAGATTTCGTTCCCTCTAATTCGTTTTAAATGCTGAAAATGAATTACCGGTGTCTTCTACTTTCAGATATCATCATCATTATTATTATTATTATTATTATTATTATTATTATTATTATTATCATCATCATCATCATCATCGTCATTAAACTAATATAGTCCTTAGTTTGTCTTGCCTTAAGACAATCAGTAGCATTATTCAATACTTTCGAGGAGAATAGTATGATTAAAAATCGTTTGTAATGGCGAAATATTCTACTGCTGAATATTGATACATACAATTTGCATTATTTAGGATACAATAGACGCAGCAATGCGATTTTAATGTTGTCCTTGCCGAGTATAGTGTAACGTACTCCCCTCATCTCCAAGTCAAACCAAATATTATTACGAGTAATAAATAAATAGCCTAATAATTACTACAATTTTATTCGTTGTGAGCCACCGGTGTAGCTAGGTCGGTTAAGGCGCTTGCCTGCCAATCAGGAGTTGCGCTCGGCCACGGGTTCGATTCCCGCTTGGACTGATTGCCTGGTTGGGGTTTTTCCGAGGTTTTCCCCAACCGTAAGGCAAATATCAGGTAATCTATGGCGAATCCTCGGCCTCGTCTCGCCAAATATCATTTCGCTATCACCAAATCCATCGACGCTAAATAACCTCGTAGTTGATACAGCGTCGTTAAAGAACCAAGTAAAAAAAGGCGTTACACACGAATGAAGCGGTCAGCTGCCAGTGATAGTACTATTACTACACAACAAGCAGCTTCTCATTTAAGAAAATGACGACCTTCAGTTAAGCAAGGAAAATGTCATTTTACATGAACTACTCATTGAAGTGAATGTAGCCACAGATATATAGTATTTAGATCGGCAACGGTAGAGGAGGGACTGAAGCCGAAGAGCACGCTTCGCCGCCATATTGCGATCGCCTAAATTACTATGACTTGTATGAGGGGAAAGAAAGTAGGCTGACAGAAACACATATACCCTTTGAAGCAGTCTTAGTTAAAAATTAAATTTGACAATGCAATGCAATGATGCTATTATTTACACATGAACATGCTATAAGCTTATTGTGACCAAGAAGCATTTGTCATTGCAACATTATTAGGTGCCCATCAAATGTAACAGCTACAATATCTACTTCAATTTCTGTTCCTATATCAACATATCCAGTTACCTTATCCCATCAAACTCTTATATGTTCACTTAGACTCATATCACAAACGCAAGGAACAATGCCTCTTAATTTTCATTTCAACAGCACAAAATCACTGTTGGCTGAAACATGGTTCACAGTGAACTTTCATGTACCACACTCGTATTGTCCGTGGACTCAATTTTCTAAACCCAAGGAGAAAGAAAGAGAGCTTGCCAATACAAGCCGAAAGCAGCCGTGAGTAGTAGTATAGTTGTCAGCGGTGGGTAGGACGTCTCCAAATTCGGCCCCCTCGCACGTTCTAGTTAATATATATTATTATAATGTACCGAAGTACATATAATATTTCCATGCAGATATTCTGCATCATCATACGATGAAAGAGTAATGGAACGGAGAAAAATTCTCTCCGGCGCCGGGATTTGAACCCGGGTTTTCAGCTCTACGTGCTGACACTTTATCCACTAAGCCACACCGGATTCCACCCTTGCGTCGGAAGAATCGTCTCAGTTTTAAGTTCCAACTCTTGGGTTCCCTCTAGTGGCCGCCCTCTGCACTACGTCATAGATATCTATGAACCTAGGACCGAAGTCCACACATGTGCTGAGGTGCACTCGTAATGAGTGACTAGTTGGCCGGGATCCGACGGAATAAGCGCCGTCTTAAATCACGGAGTGATATACGCAATTCATATATATTATTATAATGTACCGAAGTACATATGATATCCGGTGTGGCTTAGTGGATAACGCGTCAGCACGTAGAGCTGAAAACCCGGGTTCAAATCCCGGCGCCGGAGAGAATTTTTCTCCGTTCCATTACTCTTTCATCGTATGATGACGCAGAATATCTGCATGGAAATATCATATGTACTTCGGTACATTATAATAATATATATAATATGCGTAAATCATTCCGTTGGATCCCGGCCAACTAGTCACTCATTACGAGTGCACCTCAGCACATGTGTGGACTTCGGTCCTAGGTTCATAAATATCTATGACGTAGTGCAGAGGGCGGCCACTAGAGGGAACTCAAGAGTTGGAACTTAAAACTGAGACGATTCTTCCGGCGCAGGGGTGGAATCCGGTGTGGCTTAGTGGATAAAGCATCAGCACGTAGAGCTGAAAACCCGGGTTCAAATCCCGGCGCCGGAGAGAATTTTTCTCCGTTCCATTACTCTTTCATCATTCTAGTTAAGTATAAACATTCCGCTAACCAGCTTTCTTATTGGTTGAACTGTTGTTGTCATGGTTACCGTGGAGTAGAGGGATCAACGAGTTAGGGACACAATTTGTCTCATTTCATATTTATTGCCCATTGTTTCACCAGTTCCTTTTTTTTTTAAGAGAATTTGCAAGAAAAGAAAAATACAGTAGTACACATGGTATGTATGCCGGGCTTTGTTACACATCTATGCATGAAAAAAAAGAATGCTGCTAATTAACAAAACTATGGACTTAACTCAATAAAATTTACCGAACTCACTAAACTTTTCAATAGCGTGTGTAACAATATTGGCTTGTTTATTACCAAATAGACATTGAATAAAAAAATATCCACACGGAATTTTCCGTACATATTAACTCAAGTACACAAAACAACACATGCCATTTTTTCTGTTGGCAAACTGTCATCTTCAATTTTTGTTCCTATATCAACATATCCAGTTACTTTAACCCATCCATTGGCGTGCGGTGCTATTTCTCGATGGGGAACAGGTCAGAAACGCTACTACTGCTACTACTACTACTACTACTACTACTACTACTACTACTACTACTACTACTACTACTACTATTACTAATAATAATAATAATCTGTATTATGATTTAGAACATTATCAATCCTTTTTTTTTTACTTTATTTACAACTTAATCAGAAAAAGAATACGTTAATATAAAACAAATGAATGATATTCGTATTATATTATTGTTATTATTATTAGGCCTAGATTAAAAGTCGTTAACTTATCAAGCGTACCTGAATTAACTGTTTACTTGTACTCCAACTCCATTCTCCTTTATTGTTTTAAAAACTTGTCAATGACCTTACTGTAGAAACTATCTTCCTTCTTGAGGCAAGGCAGCAAATCTTTTTAAATAGAAATGTAGGACAAATTTGACAGTCGTTCCTCAGTTTCAATGTTCCTAGAGTAAGTTTTCACTCTTTTCAAAGGAGAAAATGATCGTTCCACACTAGCACTAGAAGCTGAAATTGTTGAAATTAGCTAGCCTAATACAGTTTGTACAGTTCGGGAAAACCATCTTCAGCAAGGTCTATTTGTTTCAGAAATGTAATTGTGTCTATTAAACTTTTTCCATTGAATCCTTCTATATTATAGGCTGCTATGAGTTCGGTCTTCAACTCAGGAAAATCAAAATGCTCACCATACTCGTGTTTTAAAGACTGGAATGCACTTTCAGGGAATTATTTTTTATATTTAATCCGTTTTTTGGAGTTCAGGAGCTCAAGAAATTTAAGCTTCCCTAAGTTTTGAAATCTTTCTGCAAGTTGGTGTGAAATATTGTCTATTATTTCGTTGTATAAACGCAAATAATTTGTCTTTGCGTCAAGATCCTTTTTTTTTTTTATCCAAACAGTAACTGATATCCATTGATTTCTTTTGCAAACCTCAAACAAAGTAATCGGTGATAGAGAAAAGCTCATTAAAAACTGGTAAGAGAAATAGGAAATGAAAACCTTGAAGTGGACTTGGTAAAGCATCGTTGAAGGTAGACCTAAAATATTCAAAAGCTTTAGACGAGTAATAATGTAAAGTTAATGCAAATGAACGCAATTCAACATCATACCCAATTGTCTTTTTCATTTTGATATTGTAGTTATATGCAGCACACACAACAGGCAAGTTTTCTTTTTTTTTTTTTTTTTTTTTCTACCTCCGTATACACAACGTTGTAAGCAGACTAATTTTTACAACAGTAGGCGCTTAGTTCAAATCTACCGTGTTTAGCTGTGACACCGCAAAGAGCGCTGTACAGGACAACATGGCCTCTCTATATTCTGTTTGTAACTCGTTGATTATAACTCGTTGAACGAGTAGTTACTTATGGTACTGTTATTTCGGAAGTGATATTTGGAACTTAGTATTTTGGGGGAACTGGAACACTTTGAACTGTTACGAGAAAATAACTTTTCCCCATCTCTACGATACAACTTAACAGAAAAAGTTCTGATTACAAGTGCGCCACACCACTTGCTTACATTACTTTTCTATATCTCCTGTCCTATATGCCTCATAAGTGGTTCCTTATTGGTATTACTTGTGAGGTTCAGACCTGTTTTCGGACCGCTTCGGACTATTGACTAAACAACTACTCGTACATAACTGATATTTACGTAGGAAGGGTGGCTCACTAGGCTGAAGCCGCTCACCTTTATTCAAGAAGTATTTAAACATTACATTAGATTTACTGTATAGCATGCAGGAACAATCAACCATTGACGTTGCGAGTGCGACACTTAAGAAAAATATTGTTTGGCTATTATTACAATTACTATAATATTTAAATTCACAAGTACTTTATATTTCCGCTGCAAGTTGTGTGAATTGACCGATGATTTTCAAATAAATTATAAAGCTACAGTTCTGTAAAGAATACTGGCAACCAGATAAGTACTGGGAATTTATTAATTTAGGGTTGATGTCTGTTAATTCATTGTGCAAGGGCAGAAACTGCAAATTGTTGTAACAATTATTGCTGTGGAGTCTAAATTGATTTTAAATTTCCGTGGGCACGGCACACTTGATCGTAGTGGAAGCTCTTCAAGTCTTCATTCTCTTGACGTGTGTATTGTCACTGCGAACGAGAAGGGTTATCGTTATTAAAATTGTGATTCATTTCATTTTAATACTTCATATATCTGTGAATATTGTTATTTTTTTGTATATCGTGTAATTATTATTCTAGTTCTGTTTTTCCTAATGTGCGGTTACAGCCATTATTTTATTTCCATGTTCTTTTGTAAGGATTTGTTATAGGTTATAGCTTACACTACATCAGGGCACTTGTAGGAATGACATGGTGGCAATTACTTTCTCAATGAAATGGAGCTCTTTATATAAGCTACACCAAATGAGGCAACAGAAAATTATTATTCTTGTGATTGAACCAAGCCGTGGTAAAATAGCCGCTAATAATGGCTTTCAGGTATAGCCCCCTGTGAAGCTGCCTTGAATAATTTCAATTGAAAAATTGTTGCGGGGCCGAGTATCGAACCCGAGACCTTTGGCTGAGCGCGGCAACGCTCCACCGACTGAGCTATCCAGAAACTGTCCCCCCGATACCAGCTCAATTTTTCGCTTTATATCCACATACCTCAAATGGGCTGACAGAATGCCAAAGACCCAACATAGAGTGCACACAAACTCTGTGTGCCGCCTTGAAGTGTGGTTTTCTGTTACGAACAGTGACGTATATTATGCAAATCTAGCTAGCTTTTAGGTGTAGCTCCCTGTGAAGCTGACTTGGAATAATTTCAAGGGAAAAATTGTTCTGGGGCTGCATATGGAACCCGGGACCTTTGGCTGAGTGCGCCAATGCCCTACCAACTGAGCTACCCAGGAACTGGACCCGACACCGGCTCAGTTTCCTTTGTAACATTGGCAGCATTGTTAACAGGATTTGAATACTATCTATGTGTCAGGCCAGGAACTTTTCAAACGCACCTCGTAAACGCACGCAGCTTACTTTCTGTAGATATTGCAGCACTTAAATATCTCTTACAGTCGCGATGGATGTAATCAAGAACGAACCTGCGGTGGACCCTTTGGCTATCCAGTGGAGTGATAACACTGATACAGATGAGAAGAAGCCCTTATCAGAGGTAAATTGAATCATTAGTTGTAACTGCTGTGTGTGACGTTGTTACGTGTTTAACATTGTTGAATAAGACATGAAGTTTTATGAAAATATCTCTCAGTTTATAATCATTAGTCTTTCATTATAGTCTATGAAATTTAAAATCTACAGTTGTGTGTGATGTTTGCTTTCATATCACATGTTATATGCTTCTCTTATACTCTTTGATAGTATTTTAAATGCTGATGATGGCCGCTGGTGTAAATATACTTTTAAAATACCCTTCAATCAAATTGCTTTTCATAAATCCTCTCATTTGTTCAAATTCCTTTACCAAATACACAATTTAAATTTTATAGTCAACCAGGGAAAACTGTCCATCACATACCGGTACTTGGAATTGAGGGACTGTAAAGGTAAGTGTTCACTACATCATATCGCCCTCGGACGAATTGCACACAACGGATATTTTAAGTAGAGTGCGTTCATTGTAACGGCTCTACTTCATCACCTCACCGGATTCCTTATCAGCCCTTTAAAACTTTTGACGTACGATATTGACATTGCTGAAAACAAAGGAGTTTTGAGGTTAGGTCTATTATCCATGAGTATTAGCAAATAAGAATTTGTAATTGTTTCATGCTTCTTAATTGAAGAGGAAGAAACAAAAGAGATATTGGTTACATAATATATATGTAAGAAACGACTTGATTACTGTAATGGAATGCCTCAAATTATATAATTCTTTGTAGTTTTCTACAAGCGAAATAACTTTTCCGTCTGCCATTTTGGCGCGGCACTGAACATGGCACAACATAATAGTACAGTTGACCAATTAAAATTGATTTGTTAAAGAAGGCCATGATCGCACGCATCGGAAAGTTTTCTCAACCGAGAAACGCGGACGGATTTGCCGAGAGCCGATGCGTGCGATACGATATAGTGAACGCGGTTACATAACAATTACAGTAAATATTGTCATTTTCCGATTCGTACAATGAGTACGATACGATGTAGTGAATGCTTACCTTAATATAATATTCCAACTACGGAATTAGAAGATCATTTGCACAACCTCTACTAAATTAGGAACGACTGCGTTAGAAATAACTATCCTAATGCACTATTGGATTTCGACAGGCTCATACTTGATGATTCCTGTCTTCTCATCATCAAAAGTGGAAGTCTTACTGGCTATTTGTAGAATTCCTGTTGACACATCTCCAAGTTGCGACCATGTCTTAAGGAAAGTCATTAAAATCTTTGTCGTGGATGACCTAGCACTGAATTATTCTGTAAAATAATCATATTGAACTAGTATAGTTAGGATACCAGTGTCAGTAAAATTACTTTTTTCTTCTTCCAGCTGGTGTGTTGTTTTTATATTTCAGTGTTTATGAGCTCTATTCTAGACACGTAATGACGATATATTCCTCACTTCTAGAAGTAAACATTTCCATTTTTGTGTCAATTATTTTCTTTATGCTGTATTTCACATTGTGTTAATTAACAGTCAACCTGCAGTATGAAGACCAGATTGCAGAATGTAGCACTTTGAATCACGTTCTTACAAGCTGTTATGTGTTACAAATGCATTGTATGTCTATCTTCTGCAGGAAGGGAATTTATTGGATCTCCACGTGGCTGGAATAAAGACGGAAAGGGTGGACCACAGCTATGATCTCACATCAGATATTAAAATCGAGGAAACTGCGATGCCAACAAATTTTGTTATGACAAAGTGTAAAACTGAGGTATGTTAATCCCATAGAATTTGTTGTATGTATTTATTCACACTGCAATGGGTATATACCCGGTGGCAATGGTAATTAATTACACTCAATAATGACACTAATAAACTTATTAATTAAAAATACAATTAATAATAATATAATAATAATAATAATAATAATAACAACAGGGAATATAAATTAAATTAAATGATCACTTAAAATAACATTTGAAATATTCTAATTTGTATCTTAAAACTAAGATCGAACTAAAACCCACGAGTATGATATGTTCATATCTGCACAAGTACCTTTCAACATTACACTCATTTCGCTGTCAACTCACTCACTGCACTGGAACTACGACACATTTCACTGATTCTATCCTGATTTCACTAATACTTCAAAAACATTTCACTGTTCAAATACTATGCACTGCCACTATAAACTATAAAGCTTCACTGACAGGAACACGTTTCACTTACACAGCACACTTCACTGACACGACATACTTCTTCACTTGCACAACACACTTCACTGACACAACATAATTCTTCACTGATACAACACTTCAATAACAACATATCATTTACACCCTTTAAATACTATGTATAATTACCGTTTATTAGTAAGGTCCTTAAGCCTATTTTTAAATGCATTTTTGGTTGTTGGTAAAGCCTTTAGTAAGTTTGCAGGTAAAGCATTCCAGTCCCTGATAGTACGATTGAGAAAAGAAAACTTTCCAGTGTCCGTCCTCTGCCTTCTTTCCCTCAATTTATATGAGTGGTCGTTCCTTGAAGAGTAATTTGGCTGCTGCAACCTATTTTTTATTTCTCTCCAGGTGGGCTCACCTCTGTATGTTTTGAACAGTGCGCATAATCGAATTCTCGTTCTCCTGTCCGTGAGTGTGTCCCATTTTAATGGTGAATTTTTCCGACAACACTTAAGAGCCCGTTTTTGAATCTTTTCCAGTGTCTTAATATGTTCTAGTGTGTAAGGATCCCAACATGCAGCACCATATTCCATTACTGGACGTACTAGTGATTTATATGCAATCTCTTTGGATTTATCAGAACCTTTTCTCAGTACCCTCATCACAAAGTGTAATGCTCTCCATGCTTTTCCCGCTGTGTCTGTAACGTGTTCCCCCCAGCCGATATCCTGTCCTTTCTCTATTAATCTGTTAGTTTTGCACACACACACACACACATACGCACGCGCACGCACGCACACTCACTCACTCACTCTCTCTTCCCCTCCTCCTCTCACCCTCTGTGTCCTCCCTCACTCTCTCTCTTGCCCCACCTCCTGCAGAATCACACGTAGTTGCTCCAGTGTGAATTGCACATGCTGCATTCCCTATCTTCCATTGTAGACCACGAATCTATTCGGCTGCTAGACAGATACGTTATGTCAACTCTTCAAAGGTGTTCACCTTCACTTTATACAAAATGTTTTTAAATCTAGCCCACAAACAATATCCTAATTGAATCAACATCGAAAGATCTAAACGGCATATTCTTGCAAGTTGAGAGGGCGCGAAGACATTCTTTTCCCCCTCCCTATTCCCCAGATACTGTTAGCGACCGAGCAGTAGCTGTTACTTCTTATACCTGCACCCCCTACGCTGTACACTGAACAAAATAAAATATTTAATAAAGTACACTAGGGGATATAAAATGCAGCCATACAGATGTTTAACAATGACTTGTTTCAGTATATTTTAGTGTCATTGTTATAATATTTTCAACTGGCTACTAATAAAATTAACAAATGTTGGTTTGAATGTTGGGGAGCGACACAGTGCAGATTGTCCCAGTGTGTATGTCGCAGTGTAGCAACTAGCGGTGGAGAAAACATTTATCTTTTGCCCTGAGTGGTTTGAGATTTATTTCGTCCTTACACTTTACTTCGTAGTGTTTTGTGAATATCGGTATAGGAAATAGTGTACATAGTGTAGTGTTAATTTCTTATATAAGTACATAGTTTTTTTATTTAGGCTGAGGACCGTATTTTATCGTAGTTTGTAAATTATTTAACGAACATTATGGCTTCCAGCAGTGTTATAAAACATAAAAAAGGTAAACCAATGCGAAGTGGTCAGAAGAGATGTGTGTTGAATTTATTTCAAACGTTACGTGCTGAAAATCCAACTTACAGTTTAGAAAAGGTGGCTGAGATGACTGGAGTGGGAAAAGCAAGTGTTTATCGCATCAGAAGAGAGGCGGAGATGAATGACAATGAATTAAAGAGTCTGGTGAAATTTTGCAAAACTGTTCCACTATTAGAAAAATACGACGAATTCACAAAATCAGCAATAAGATCTAAAGTTCACCAATTCTTTTTTCGTCAAGAACTGCCAACTTTAGACAAAATATTAGCTGCGGTGAACGGTGATGAAGATAATAGTGATAACAACCTACCAAAATTCTCGAGGTATGTTAATTTAAATTAATTCTTGATTTCAGCACAAAACAAATTATGAAAGTCTATAAAAATATTTCTGTATTATAATGTTATTATTCATAATTCCACTTAAATTCACTGCATAGTACTATAATTTGTGTAGCTGAACGTAGAAATGCATTACTACTGGTTCAGTAGACCTATGCTTATTAAGATCGAAATACTTAAATTTAATATGTCAGTTGTACGCCTGTTTTAGTATTTATTTCTTCTTACGTTACAAGTAACTGTCGTATATTGAACTCATTAAATATTTTAATATGCAAATTATTGATATAGATAGCAATAAAAATAGAACTGATTTCTTGGTATAGACTTTCGAAATATAGATTTTGAATCTTTGTGTTGTACGTCAATTAGTCGAACGTTTTTACGACGGACTGTAGCACCTTCCCCTTCACTGGCGGTAGAGAGTGTGAGTAGAGGGGAAAGCCTCTCAACCAAACTGAAATGGGGAGTAGATGGCCAAGCAGAGGGACCACCACGCCCTACCCAACGTCCTGGGAACCTATCGTTTGTACAATGGACTATTTCCCCTGAAAAGTGAGACAGCTGACCATCATCCTCGACATACGTTATTCCTCGCATTTGGTAAGGTATTTCTTACAATAATGGAGAAATATCTTTGGCAAAAAGTGCAAGTACCTTTATCCCATAAGACTACCCACGAAAATGAATGGCTCAAGTAAATTATTATTCACCAAGCCACACTGCCAAGTCAATTTGGATTGGAGACTAAATAAAACGAATTTTGACTTCTACAGTATAAGGCTAATTGAGTTTAATTTCTTTTATTAACTCTGTCTGTTTAATAAACTAAAGCCTATATCTTTATTTTCACCTAAGTACCTCTGTTTAAAAAGAATATTTCGTTACAAAATTCGTTAAATAAGATGGAATTCAACATTTAAATTATCGTATCTGTCAGGATTTTAGTGTAAAAATTCTTATGAAATATGATTGTAAAAGCTTAAAAAAAGTCTTTAGTTAATATTTACTAACTGATTTGAATGTAATTATTACATATACAGTGAAACCCCGATAATACACGCCCATTTGTTACACTATCCCGCACTATACGCTCTTTTCGTGCGATCCCTTGACATCTCTATATAAAAGCATGCAAAATCCATCACTTAATGCGCTCATCATCCCATTTAATACATCTTTCATCTGTTGAAGATTGTAAAATATCGTTCTTTAAAGGATACTGAGAAAATTTTCTTGGACTTCTACATTTACAACTAGTGCCCGCATGATCAATAATTTATAGGAGTCTTTATTTGGTGAATACAATAGAATGGAATGCGACCCTTGAGTACCTACAAGACTACTATTTTCAGAGCCTATCCTTCTTGCTGGCAGTTTTAAATCGCATTGTCAGTGAAGACTTGACAAAGTGGAAGGGGAAGCGGTAGACAGTCCAAATCCTTCTTGCAACAAACCCCTTGCAGCAGTGTCTGTGATTCGTAGATTCATTAATGTTTACAGTAGTCAAATTACTGATGTGACTTCCGATTTAAATAGCGTAAAAAGTGCAGTTGTTCATAGTACTGAATCAAGTGTAAAACAGAAAACAATTTTTGACATTTTCAATAAAAAGGTCGACCTGGTTGGCAAGTTGGTATAGCGCTGGCCTTCTATGCCTAGGGATGCGGGTACGATCCCGGGCCAGGTCGATGGCATTTAAGTGTGCTTAAATGCGACAGGCTCATGTCAGTAGATTTACTGGCATGTAAAAGAACTCCTGTGGGACAATATTCCGGCACATCCGGCGACGCTGATATAACCTCTGCAGTTGCGAGCGTCGTTAAATAAAACATATTAAAATCAATAAAAAGGGCACAGTGTATTCATTCTGAAATTTTCTGAAAGTAAAGAGAATAAAATAACTTTAATCGTGAATAATTACACTATTTATTCCTTAAATTTCTTCATAAATGTTTATGCTGATTCATACCTTTGTGTTAAAATTTTAAAATGTATAAAAATGTCACTCTCTCGTTAATACGCTATTCTGTTTAATACGCTATTTTTATTAGGTCCCTTGAGAGCGTCTTATCGAGATTTCACTCTTATTTTTTATGATTCATTTCAAAATATTTAGATATCAATATGAAGTAACAACACAAAAAATCTAAAAGCATGCCTATTAAGTGCACTGAAGTATTCCTAATAACTTCATAATGGCTTGATGGGAATTTAAGCACTTACAAAACATTGTGCAGCAGCAGTGTAGTGCAGAACTGTTGACCATGTGCTGGGCAGTTTGTCAGTGATATGCTGTAGCTTTGGCTCGGGAATGCGAGTTTGCTTTCAGCATATAAAACCAACAATAAATTAAATAATACTATCAACAATCAGTTACGCCACACCGATACAATTAACATGAAAGGAGTATACATGTTAAAGTGCAAAACCTGTAATGCCAAATATATTGGGCAAACAAAACGGAATTTTAAAACAAGATACAAAGAGCACATCTCCGATTTTAAACACAATAGAACAAAATCTAAATATGCATCCCATCTCATTCAATATGGACATGAACTTGGATCAATAAGTGATACCCTAACAATAATCAAAACATATAAAGATAATACACGAATAAACACGGCAGAAGAATATTATATTTCGAAATATTATAAAAAAGATAAATCATTGATTAATGAAAATTTACCCAATTTACAAAACACACTATACAGCATGTGATGCGGTGTATTCATGCGCGCACTATTTGCTTCTTACGTAAACTATGTCAAACACAGGTACACAGTCTCCACTTAGCCAGTACACGACCAACATCCACAGAAAACACTTCCACAACTAGTGAGTATTGTTCAATGTATGTAGTTAATATAATTAAATATTTCCGACTTGCTCTAGCAAAGTTAGAATTTATTACCGACATTTACATTTTATTTAGTGTACTTCGTAGCCATCCCATTTTTTCAACATTAATTGAAACCGGACTTTCAATCAAATTTATATAACAAATTGCACCATTTGTTTTAACTAAGCTAATATTAATTTTCAACACTTAATTTCTTTCAGCGATTTCAGACTTTCGATTCACACCATGTTAAATAAACTTCTACAACATCACTACTACATTGAATAATTATCCGTAAGTTTCATTTAATACATTACAATTATTAAAATCAAATCCATCAGTTTCAAAATTAGATTAACTACCTACGACTTTGATTATTTTTCAGTGTAACATGAACAACAACAGAACATACCCCATCATCTGATTAATTATAAACAGTTTAAACCGAACATATTGGCATAAACAATAACACCAAGATCTACAAAATATATGCAGTTATAACAGGCCAGAATTTTATACTATGATATGGAAAAGTGAATACCTTGTAACAAAATATTGTAATTTGCAAATCCTCACATGCATAGTAAAGCATTAAATAGAGTTAGCTCATCATATTTTATCTTACTTTTAGCCTCATATCATTACATCGTTCATATTATCGTTCACATGAGATGATTTGCAAAGAATATACCCATGATAATATAAGTATATTTTAAGTTGGGGTATCCACAATTCAACATTATAAAACTAATTCATATAATTTTTTAATAGGTTTTACCTTCATATGACAGTAAACATGTATTGTATGTGAATTGTGTAGATAACATTGAGAGTATTGATATTGTAAAATGACAGAGTGTATCTGATGTTGTTGACATGGTCAACGAAAATGTTCATACATCACACAATTTATTATGTAAAGGTTAACACCTAACAAAATATATAATGTAGTAAAGTCAACGACTGAAAAATTAAATTTCTAACTTTAAAATTAAGATTATTCTAATAATTTTCACACCTCTGTAGTACATTATGCAATGAGCCTATAATGGTAGTAATTAAGACGTGAGTATGTTTGTTTATGAAAAGAGCGCAAGCGAGTTTAATAATTTTCATACGAGCGTCTTAATTACCATTATATGCAAGTTTCATATGACATTTTATGCTCGACCATATTTCTAACTTGAAATTATTCGTAAGTATTCATGTTATGGTTATATAGGAGCGGAACTGACCTTCTAAATTGTGAGATGCGCGCAGACGCGAAAGTATTGATTTTTTCCGAGGAACGAATGTTATTGACCTTGATATAATCTAGAGAATAACATGAACATTAATCTTGATATAACCTGGAAATTGATTTCGAATTATAAAACGAGATGACAAATTGAATTTATTTGAATATTATTTACAATTAACGCTAATTATTATAGTAACAGAACATAACCTTCTGCGACAGTATTGGATTTCCAGCCTCCGTGACGTTTCGCTAGTTGTCTTTCGATTGAATATCCGAGAATAATCGATACTTGCGCTTTTATAATGCTACAATGGTGATTTCTGATTGGCTGAACAACTGAACTATAAAGAATAGGTGTACTGTAATGGGGTGCATTAAAGGGCTACTACCAGGTGTATATTTACTACATTTCGGCATGGTCGAGCATAATGAATTTACGAATTTACTCTAAATGTGGAGCTGTGCCACCTTTCTGTGCTATTCCGTCTTTATGTTTCAGGAGGAGTTATGTCACCTGGACACAATAAAGGACGAGCTGAAAGTGGAAGTTACGGCAGAGGAGAATGAGATTTTGACCGATAGGTGAGTGTGGAGTGAGAGTTTTCACACTCTTGTTTCTTTTATTGCTTCATTATCATAATAGAACGTTAATTTTAAAACGTCCTGACATGAGATGGCTTGGCCGTACACTAAGAAATAGTATGAAAGAAAGCCAAGTACGATTTACAAATGGGAAGCACCAGGACGACACAATTTTTTTTATTGGGTTATTTTACGACGCTATACAACATCTAGGTTATTTAGCGTCTGAATGAAATGAAGGTGATAATGCCGGTGAAATGATCCGAGGTCCAGTACCGAAAGTTGCCCAGCATTTGCTCGTATTGGGTTGAGGGAAAGCCCCGGAAAAAACCTCAACCAGATAACTTGCCCCGACCGGGATTCGAACCCGGGCCACCTGGTTTCGCGGCCAGACGCGCTGGCCGTTACTCCACAGGTGTGGACAGGACGACGCAAAACTGACAGATCACGGAAATCGTAGAAGGAGAAAGACTCTATGAAGGCAATGCGGGTATACAGTTATATACTAGGGCATTTGATAAGTAATGGCAACAATGCTGTAAATGAGTGCTCCTAGCGGTGACCATTGAAATCTTGTACAGAGCGATTATTTAGTCCTGACAGCTCAACGACGCGAAAGAGGGCAAGTAATAGGAGTAGTAGGAAGAGCTCCGGAGTAGAGAGATAAGGGCGAGCGGTCTGTAAAGGAATGCTGTACAGCTTAATTGTACTAGAAACACACTGCTTAACTGCATGCGTGACATCCGATTGCTACGAAGGCAAGCGAGTGACTAACCCAAACACCCCTTGGGATAACTAAATGGATTCGCCTGACCCAGGTGCACATCCCTGGCGACTGTCAGGACTAAATAATCGTACTGTACTACGTAATACAGCTGCCATGGTTTCATAAATTTGCAATATTCATAGTCTCCAAGTAGCCATATTTTATAAATACTGTGGCTGTTTCTGATTTGTAGTAAGCAATACAGCCCTAAAGGTATTGGTGCTCCATAAAAAGCCAAGTTGCGAGAAAAAAACATGCAACTTTGTGCTTTAGGATATTACAAGAAGCCTACAGGCCAACAAGGGTTAGGTATTTTAAATTAAATGAATGTAAATGTATTATGTTACTTACAAGAAGGAAGTATTTATAATAATAATAATAATAATAATAATAATAATAATAATAATAATAATAATAATGATTTATTTAACCTGGAAGGGTTATTTAGTTAGTTATGAGAAAAGGGGAAAGAAGTTGAATGTAGGAATAGTTTTTAAGACTATGGATCGATGAAATTTCTAACTTCTGTATTTTTACACTAATTATTTTGAAACTTTTACCACACATTTCTCACAATGTGGGCATGCAGTACACAAATGTTCACTTTTCAATTAGTGTAATTAATATTTGTTGTATTTTTAATACTCAGTTATGATTGTCCCAATTTTTAAAGTTTACATAATATTTCTTTAAATTTATATTTAAATCATTCTTGATAGATGTATGTAAAATATGACATGCGCTTTTAAAATTCCTCCAATTACGTTTTGAGAAAAAAAAAAATTTACTCTTTTAGCTCTTAATTTTTCAGTTTTTAAAATCTTATTACTTTTTCAACACATAGTGATTTGAATACTTTCAATAGCAGAATTAAACATATTTGTCAATATGGTACTTCACATGCTTTTGTGGACGTCTTTGAAAAATTTCAATTTGAGATTGAAGAAAAACTTCATTCTTAGAGCATTTTGAATGGTACAAAATGTTGAAAATAGGAAAGTCGACAAAGTGAGTGTCAAAGTACAGCAAGTATATGACATATACTATCGTTCTGGTCCCTTTTAAATGCGTCCTGAGGGGCTTTCAGTTGTCACAGAGGCAACATAAGCAGAGATATAGCAAACTGAAATTCTATTTTATTTTTAGAGTTGAAAACAAAATTTCCATTTTTAATGGTTTTTTCGTTTTCTTCGCCATCCACAGGCTTAAGTGTAGCTCAAAGTAAGAGAAAGGAATTAGGATAAGAAGTGAATAAATTACAATGATGGTTAAGTGAAAGTGAAGGGACATAAAAGACATAGTAAGAACAGGCTACAAGGGTCACAATACATCTGTGTTTAAAGTTCTAAATGCTGTAAATAAGAGCCTGCTGGCCCGAATACAGAAATGTGAAGTGTCAGCAGGATAGAGTATGTTCAGATATATATATATCATATCATATCATATCATATCATATCATATCATATCATATCATATCATATCATATCATATCATATCATATCATATCATATCATATCATATCATATCATATCATATTTATCCTTGTATTCAACTCACACCACATTGAGTTTAGAATGACTAATTTGTTTATATGACATCATTCTATTTCCGACCAATGAAGTGTAATGAAATTTTGAATTTCGACCAATCAGAATCAAACATCGCGATAATTTTTGCAGCTAGATTTATCACTATCAATTTATCACATGGTCGTTCTTTTGTTTAGTCGGTGTCGCCAATTGTGTCCCTGTAAATTGATGAGCATGAATCCATTAAGCTGCAAATACAGGGTTAAACTGTTCTTTCAAGTTTATGCATTCAAGCAATGAATGTAAGATTGATTGCTAATATTAATTAATGTATTTACGCATTGATGACGAAGTTCAAAACGGTGCACCATGTGGACACAAAATCTTCAGGCATCTTAATTGAACGTACGTTAACTTGACCATTTCAATATCCTTCCCAGACTGCATGTATACACGCATGGAAAATTGAACTGTGTAGATGCAGCTTCAGTCCTGTTACACACTACAGCAGGAATGAGTTTGTCGATCTATGGAAAATGCTTTCATGTAGCACGGAGTAACGGTCGAAATAAGGCAAGCTGACATATTGTCCCGCGCCCACAGGTAACTAACCTATGAAATCTGTATTGCGTGAATGAAGTTAAACAATTAAGCCTAATAGAAAATCAATTATATACAAGGTCTTTGATCAAACTGCCTTCCGTATGGTGTAATAAAATACAATATTACATAGTTCTTAGTTCTCTGTGTAGTGTGTAATGTAACGATGAAGTACTAAATAAAGTGCGAAATTCTACTTCCACATCTTCATCTTCTAATTCCATGTCCATTCTAGGCTATCTGAAAAAAATTACACTACATTCAGAATCGATAACTGCGTTTTCAACAAATATTCATTTAATTAATGCATTGATCAGGTTATTTGTAATTATATTATAAAATGGTTAAATTATATTATGATTTCAGCAGATAATGAAAACGTATTTCTGTAATAATAATAATAATAATAATAATAATAATAATAATAATAATAATAATAATAATAATAATAAGAGAAAAGTGCAGTACATGTAATTAACAATGTTAAACCTGTATTTCGCTTTTCGCAATTGGCATTGCTGAATAACATCCAATTACTTTATTGCAGTAATCGATATTCAATCCATCTCAAGTTCACGATATCTGAATAGGTTAAGTGTTCGTAAATATACAATTATTAATAATTTGTCAGCGAATTTTAGGGATATATTGTTTATATAATTTTTATTTTATTCACGAAATAGTCCTAATAAATCTCAAACCTCTCGTGACATTACTACAGGTAAATTTTCGTTTCAGCTTTGTGGATATTGAGAAAACTGTATCAGAATGTGATGGGATGGCTGGTGAAGAAGACACTTTGACACAGTGTGGCATTAAACATATAATTTTACTCAGATTAAAAGAGCAACTTCGGAACACTGGCAGTACCTAACGTAGTATTTGTCTACTTGGATAAACCAGTATTTGAACCGAGGTTGCCAGCATGGGAAGCCTCCCTTCTAGCCTTTAGTCTAACTGTGGACCAAGATACCACAGCACTAGCGGTTATTATTCGATGTATTTTCTTACATGCATTTTCATCGTAGTAATCAAAAGTCTAATTTGCATAACTTGCTTCACATTACATTTTTTTAGTTTCGTGAAATTCATGTATTCATGCGGCCTATAATTGCTTCCTTGTGCCTATACTTTGCTTTAATTTGTTGATCTGAGTTCTAAATTTGAACCTGTCTAATATTCGTAATCGGATATACTACAGTAATGCTCAAAAGTATTTTGTAGGATGCCAATTTCGAAACTATGTGGGCATAAAATCATTCAAAATAATTTATCCACTGTTGCAATGAAAAGCATGTATTTCTCTTACAAGTAACACTAATGTATGCACACTGTGATGAAAACTGATGTAAATAAAAATTTTTTTTCGAATGACAAAACCTCAAAAGTATTTTATAACTTTGAAATGAACTGAATATAAATAAATCCTTCTGTTTTAGTGAAAAAGAACTTAGTATTTTGTAGCATAACCTCTTGGTTTGTTGACAACATCGTCTTAGCATAGAATCCACTAGACTTTTCAGACGTTCCTTTGGAATGTTCAGCCATTCTTCCCTTAAAATCTTCAAAAATTAATGTTTATTGGAGTACTGGCTGCAACGAACACGTCGATCCAACTTCTTCCTGAGATGTTCTATTGGTTTAGGTTGGAGCTTGGAGGCCATTCCAAAATCCTATTTTTTTTAACATATTTTTGACATGGGGTGATACATGTTTCGAATCGTTGTCCTGTTGAAAAATCCACTGCCGTGGCATGCATCTCCTTCCATGTGGCACCATATGTTATTCCAGGATATTCCGGTACATGAAACGATCCATTTTGCCCTCGACTTCAGTCGGATATCCAACACCACTTCTGGAGAAACAACCTCAGACCATGACGCTACCATCACTGTGCTTTATTGTAGGAACCTGATACCTCTTGTTGTTTCTTTGATTTATAAGAAGAGGTACATACGTAACACCATCAGAGCACAATAGATTAAATTTACTCTCGTCATTCCATAGGATGCTAGACCATTCTTGAAAGGTCCTCTTGGAATATGTTTCTGCAAACTTCAGTCTGGCCTTTCGATTTTTTCCAGATATCAGTAGCTTTCGGTTAGGCCGCCTAGCATGTAAACATGTAAGGCCCGTAACACACTTGCAGAGTTTTCGCCAGCGAGAAATGTGTTGCGAGAAAATTAAAAAATTGATAACATGGATTCAGATGGACGTCCACACATTGGAAGAGGTTCTCGCTCGAGGCAAAAACCTCGCGCGAGTTTCTCACTGGAATCGGTAGCTCAGCGAATTTTCTTGACTCATTTATCAAAGATGTTTGACATTTGTACTCTTTATGACGATTGAATGTAGAAAAAGATATCACAGGTGACGATGAATTGTACTGTTTTTATTTGAAAATGAGGAAAGATGGTTGATAATTACAGTCAGAAACTTATCGAACTTGTACGATGTCACCCGTAGGCCTATTTATATGATACACGGGATGAAAACTATAATAACACGAAACTAAAATAAGAAATCTGGAGACAAATATAAGATTACCCTGAAAATAAATAGGCCTTTTTTATTTTGATGAGATTTAATAGTATTAATTAAACATTTGAAATAATGTATCTATATGTCTTAACGGTTTACATAATTTTAAACAGAACATAGCAAAGAATCCTCTATCATATCATGAATGGCAAAAAACTGTGGTCCATTCAACCTGAAATAATGGCTAAACGTATCATCATTCAAATCGAAACCAGTGTCCAAAACTCGCCCTGTGATTTTCAGACATTTCTGGCTTTAATTTTAGGCCTACTTTTTCTTTCCATTAACAAAGTATGTTCATGTAACTCCATTTCCTTATCATCTGAATACTCAGATTCAACACAGCGTTCGTACGTAATTTGTGAAGTACGACAATTTATTTATAGGTTATATATTTAAGTACGACAATATACGTAAATACATAACCTATAATATTTTCCACAACGACTGATTACTATAATCAGAAAAATGCTTTCTACATGAAGCAGTGCATAGATGATCATAGCGAGGTGCGATCTGTGATAACGAGAACTCGCCAAGTGTGTGGAGGAGGCTCTTCGCCTCTTTCTCGCAACACATTTCTCGCTAGCGAAAACTCTGCAAGTGTGTTACAGGCCTAAACCTTGAGTACTTAGGCGACGTTTTACTGTTTAAATATGTAGATTTAATCCATAATTTGTTTCCAAGTCGCTCCATATTGCCATTTCCGACTTCAGTGGGTTAGCAGGAAACTGTTTCTTTACGATTCAATCTACTCTGTTTGAAGTTTTCCGAGGACGAACTGATCGGGGCTTATTATTTACATTGCCTGTTTTTTTTTATAACGCCGATATATAAGTTGGAATTTTCAAGTTAAAGAAACGATAAAAAAATCTGTTCCTCCATTCACTGTTTGATTCGCTTGAGAAACTTCTTGCTCCAGCAACTAAAACTTACCCTAGTACAAAACTACAAACCCTAGTAATGCCGCACTTCGATTATTGTGACGTTTTGTTAAGTGACTTAAGTTCTGAACTGTCAGTCAAGTTACAGCGTGCTCAGAATATGCATCAGATACGTGTGCAACATCCGACGATATGATCACATATCACCGTCCTTCGCAAGTCTTTCGTGGCTCCGACTTAAAAAACGCAGAACTTTACACTCTTTGTCTTTACTCTTTCGAATTCTGCACACCTCAACACCAGATTACCTTACGTCCCGTTTCTCTTATCTATACTCTAACCACGACATAAATACCAAATCAGTTATCTGTGGCACGCACGCTTAGTATACCTCTTCTTAGAACATCTTGTTATTCATCATCTTTTACAGTATCCACCTCGCGTCAATGGAATTCCTTGTCACAAAGTATTAGGGGCTGCAAGACAATAAACACCTTTAAAACCAGCTTAAAAGATACCCTTATTAGCATTTCACTCCAATCATACTGATTTAACTATCACTGACTACATTGTTACTTCTTTCTTTAGACATCATCCTGATAGTGCTGTATTTTCAAAATTGTCTCATAATAATCTCTTTCTATTATCTAATATTATTTGAAATATAGTAACATTCCATGTATTGTAGCTTACTTCTGCTACACAGTTTATTTCAGTGTTTAATTAATAGTTCATAGTATTTTGTTGTTTAATTCGTAAATAACTCTTGTATACATGTAACTCTCATCTGAATCAAATTGTTGAATTCTTTGTAAGTTCATGCATATGTATATATACTTTTTGCTGGTTGAGTGGAAGAGGCCTTACGGCCTTAACTCTGCCAGCTAAAATAAATCATTATTGTTGTTGTTGTTGTTGTTGTTATTATTATTATTATTATTATTATTATTATTATTATTATTATATCACACACTTACTAGTTGTTGTGGTATAACAAAATCCTTGGCAACAGAATACTGTGTTTTGCCTTGTCGAAGGGTATTTAATGCAGCTTCTCTTAACTCCACTGGATATTCCTCTTGTTTCGGCATGCATTCAATCTATAAGAACAAGTAATTACGTGCAAGACATTAAAAATATTACATTTATGTCCGTAGAATGTATTACCAAATACTTATGAGCCAGAGATATTGAAAGTGTTATTGGTGTAAACAAAACTTACGAGTTTTCAGACAGCGTGACCACAGGAACGTGAAGCACCTTAGTAACTGACAGAGCAGTACGACTCACTTTGTTATTCCAGTATAATCCTTTCGCTGTAAGAAAAATCCTAATGTAAACAATAGCACGTGACTGAAGTGAGGCTTCATTGGCCGCTGTTTGGCGCCATAGATTCTCAGTATGTGTTCCCGCCTACTGTTGTACATTCTTTTTCATGTTAAACATTTCCCGTTACTCGTCAAGTAGGCCTAACCTCACTACTATGCATTCGTTTGCTTAGGAGACATTTACTTTATAATTACTGCAATTAAATTATTTTTAAGTCTTATTCTTCGCAATGAGCAGTTGAGGGTGCAGAAGCCATACTTCAGTACCACGTGCTTACCTGAACAACTACGAGCTCAAGTGACGTCAGCTTGTTACAAGAACAGACTATCTCGGTATTACTGTGGGTGTTCATCCGCGTTCATAGTACATAACAAAATATAAAAGTAGCCTTTCTTTTACATAGCGTTTTACATATGAGTGAAGTTAAATGTTCCATCGTATTTAACAACTAAAATTCAATTCTTTATTTTCAAATAATACAAATACGAACTATGTTTTCCTGCGTCACGTGAGTGTTTCGACTGGGAGCTAATCACGGGTATGACAGCAACGTGCTTATCGTCGGTCGGCGATCGAAACCTCGTAATTCCATTTACAAGCAAAATCGTTTTTTTGCCATAACCTGGCAACAAATAACATTTCCCATGTTCTATTAAAGCATTGTGACTCCAAATCTTACAGAAGCCATCTACTGACCAATTACAAAGACCTCGTATCTCCTTAGCATTTAATCTCAGACTCAAAGCCTCGGATCTCCAGCAGACTGGAATCACGAGGTTTCCACTGCTCTTAATCTCAGAATCAAAAGCTCGGAACTCCATTGGGTGGGATATTACGAGGTTTTAAATACCAAGCTGATTGATCATTTGCAGACTGAAACTGACATTCGAGGCATTGCGACTGATGCTACGTTAAAAATATTGTACTCTGTCTAGTGATCAGAATGACAATAATCCGCTGCAAACTTCGGTGTTACAGAACACAACAGTTCAGCAATTGTGCCTGCACTGTATGGAAATAATACGCAGAATAAAGGGAACTGAAATGGCGTTTTATTAGGCCTAAAAGATGAATAAATATATATATAATTAAATAATAAATGAATGAATGAATAAATAAATAATGAAATGCTCTAATTACATTCTTTTTATTTAGAACAAGATAAATATTAAACACCATTATTATGGTT
This sequence comes from Periplaneta americana, assembly GCF_040183065.1. Lineage (NCBI taxonomy): Eukaryota > Metazoa > Arthropoda > Insecta > Blattodea > Blattidae > Periplaneta > Periplaneta americana. Next base: position 160,715,040 of record NC_091132.1, read on the forward strand.
CCGCTGTAAACTTCGGTGTTACAGAACATAACACTTTAGAAATTAGTCTGCACTCTGTGGAGGTATTGCAAAAACTCCTGTCACAGGCATCAGAATATCCAATACTTCCGTTCAACTCGGTAGTAATACTAAGGTTGATAAGAGCAGTGAAGAGGAATCTACTGACAGTATTTGTAATGAACATTATATGCCAAAAATAATAGCTTTTAGAACGAAGGTGAATCAGAAGACGAAAATGGAGGGAAGATAAATGGACGAAGTGAGTGACACTTGAAATTAATTGTTGCTGCACTGGTATACATTATTTTGTTATGGTTTGTTGAAATGGTAATGAAACAATATTTTTTTTTTTCATTTACTATTAGCAATAAAGTGGGAGAACTTAATATATAAGAAATCAGGATGCGGCTAATGGAAACTGATAGTCAACCAGAAACAACGAATGAAAGAGCTAGATCACATGGAGCTGGCGAAAGATGAGGCAGAAAAATGGAGATATGAAGTAGAAAGATGCATTCGTGTAATGCAAAAAGTAACTTTTGTAAAATAATTTCAGAAAATCAACAAAAGACAATTTTCGATCATTTCTGGACTAATCTGTCATGGGAGGAAAAAAGATGTTTGTAATAGGGCTTGTAGATTGTATTCCAGTTCAGCGTCGAAGGAGAGATTCAAAAGAATCTAGTCGATTTTATACTATGCCCAATTATTTTTCATTGGCAGTAAAAGACAGAAAGTCTGCAAGACCACGTTTCTTAACACATTTTCCATAGAGGAATGTGTCTGTGAGAAATTGGACCTAAGCTAGCTCTAAATCTACCATCAAACCAAAGAAGCTGTTAATAGTAAAAAAAAGGTAATGACTTAAGAATGAATACTTCTCTACTTTTTCTGAGCTGCCTAAATTGGAGTTCTATCATTACCAAACTACTTCCAGAAAAATATATTTTGAACCAAATTGGCAGAGTAAAGCTGCCCTCTACAAAGAATATGAGACATTCTATACATAAAAAAATCACAGACCTCAATAAATATATTTATGTAGGTATGTGATTGAGGAACAAAATTTAAGTTTATTTTCACCTAAAAAAACAACACTGTCATTTGTGCTGCTTTCGAGATGCAGGAAATGTTGATGAAAAATATTAGTATCATATTCTTATAAAATATGAAGCAAGAAAGTCTAAGGAAGCAGACAAAAAAAAAAAAAAGACACTAAAAGAGTACTGACTATTGACTTGCAGGATGTACTTCTGTGCTTATCTCTCCATGACTCAGCTCTGTACCATTAAGACGAAACTGAAGCTGCATAACTTTACGCTGTTTGATTCACAATGAAAAGATGTATTTTGTTATCGATGGCATGAGCTGAAGATAGACTAAATTCTTATTAATTTACCAGTATAATAGTGAGTTTTATTTACAAAAAAGTACCTGAAGATGAAGTAATTTTGTATAGTGATGAATGTACTTAACAAAACAGAAATAGTATTTGGGCAAATTATTTAATAGCCTTAACCATGAGAATTGTTCGGGAGTTTCTTGAGATAGGTTACAATCAAATGAAGTGTGTTCTGTTCACTCTACAATAGAAAGAAAATTAAGCAATTGGTAAATTTACACACCTGCAGTGTATGTTGAAGCATGCAAAACTGCCAGACAAAAAATTAGCCATACATCATGTAATATCTTCACCATGACTTCTTCAGAGTATGTAGTAAAGTTTCGAGGCACTTCTCCATTCGGGAATAATTATTGAATACAAATTGAATTTGAATTGTGCATGGGATATTATTTCTAAAAGGATGCAAAGAACAGAGAAAATGTGTCTTTACCACAGTTTATACAAATTCTCACCTACTTGCAGTAAATAAATAAAATTATGTCCCATGATTTCAATGTATTCTACGACTTCCTGCAGAACGTCAGCAGACACTTTCTTCCAGTTTAGTGGAAAGTATATAATTTTGTATAAATCCCAACACAAAGAACAACAGAAATATTTATAAAATTGGGAAATTAAAAATTAAAATTGTCTTTAAATTTGTCATAAAATATACAAACATGCCTGTATTCCACGTAAGTGTAGTCACTTACTAATTTGGCATCCATGTAGATGTGAAAAACTATTGAGATTACTTAAAAGAACATAAAGTATACGAAAGAAGTGTGTTCATTGAGTAAAAACCACGTAAATCCAAAGTCCTAACCAGTAACAAAAACCCGTAACTCCACCACACACAAATGTATATAATTTACAGTGTATACTATTATCGTACATTTAATGTATCACATTTCGGTTGCTAAATTCAAAACCACATCGATTTTGCTTTAAAAACACAGTCACAGCAACATTATTTCTTTCTTCTGTAAAATTTTCAATTTTGGATTTACGAGGTTTTGATCGCCAGCCGACTTTATGTTTACATTAGGATTTTTCTTACAGCGAAAACGGTCTAGATAAATAGGGTTGACAACCAAAAACTCTTATTACAAAATACTTTTGAGCGCTACTGTATGGACATCTCTTACTTTTTTTCATAGTTTAGCACAAGGATGCAAAGCTGTGCTAGAATTGTGACACGTCACAAGCGAAACACGTGATTCAACTCTTCCTTTTACCCCACACGTCATTGGAGATTGGAGAGGGGATAGATATTCAGTGTGCTTGTGGAATTTAACGCCGGAGGATTGTGGACGGAGAACAAACTCTTTCCCCTTGCTTCCACCACCTCCTTTCTCAGGTTTAGCGTTTTACGACTAATTCTATTGTGATGGTCGAAACTACCGCTAAAGGGATCTTTTGATTACAGCTCTTTGTACGCTGAGGGAAGTACAGTGCCAGAGGTGAACTGCAACACTGATAATGGTCCTTCAGGGAGTTCTGTCTTAAATAGTTCATCTGAACTTCAGCTTTACGATGAATCCATCACAGGAAGGAAGACCACAGAGTCACGGTCAGACGGTCACACTGACGAAGGTTCGTATAAGTGTAAATTTTGTGGCAAGTTGTTCCAGACTTTGCAAATCCATAGAATGCATTTGCGCACAAACCACAACGTCGAAAGAAGATTTGAATGTCATATCTGTGTGAAAAGTTACTTACGATTGAAACATCTCAAATCACATCTCCGTACGCACACAGACGAGAAGCCATTCAAATGCAGTGAATGTGGGAAATGCTTTATACACTCCAGTGCTTTGTCTGTGCATTCTCGAATTCATTCCGGCGAGAAGCCATTCAAATGCCACGTTTGTGGAAAATGTTTCATGCAAAGGGGTTATCTCACAGTGCACGCACGTTTGCACTCTGGGGAGAGGCCATTCAAATGCGATTCTTGTGGGAAAAGTTTTGTACGGTCGGGTCATCTCAAATTGCATATTCGAACTCATTCAGGCGAGAAGCCATTTGAATGCAGTGCTTGTGGAAAACGTTTTATACAGTCTAGGGATCTAACGTTACATCAACGTACACATACTGGCGAGAAGCCATTTATATGTGATGTTTGTGGAAGATGCTTTTTAGAGTCACGTGGTCTAAGAAAGCACTTACGCACACATTCTGGTGTGAGGCCATTCAAATGCAATGTCTGTGGTAAATGTTATATAAATTCTACTTCTTTATCAGTCCATGTTCGAACTCATTTAGGCGAGAAGCCATACAAATGTGAAATTTGTGGAAAATGTTTTATACAAATGGGTCATCTCTCGGAGCACACACTCATGCACTCTGGTGAGAAGCCATTCAAGTGCGATGATTGTGGAAAATGTTTTCTACGGTCGGGTCATCTCACACTACATGCCCGAACACATTCTGGCGAGAAGCCATTTAAGTGCAATGAGTGTGGGAAGTGTTTTACACAGTCAGGTGCTCTGAAAATGCATTTACGTATACATACTCGCGAGAAGCCATTCAAATGTGAAGTTTGTGGGAAATGTTTTGTACAGTCCATTGATCTTTTAAGGCATGTACGTACACATGGTAAGAAACCATTCAAATGTACTGTTTGTGGAAAAATATTTTCAAGAAAAGCAAATTTCAATGATCATATACGTTTGCACACAGGCTAGAAGCTTTACAGTGCGATATGTAGCAATTTTTTTTCACATATCTAAAATTGCAATTGAGCAATATTTGGACTCTGAGTAGGTACTGTCTTTGTTACGTTTCTTTCTGTGGTATTATTTTAAAATTTACTCACTGATGACAAAGGCTTAAATATTGAAGTTTTATCTTATCACAACCTTATTGCTTTTCGCTTTTATATATATCCAGGTATCACTTTATTATATTATTTCACACTGACATCCATGTTTCCCATTTTTGCCTCATTCACCTTTAGTGTTTTAAAAATGTTATGTTTTATTTAACGACGCTCGCAACTGCAGAGTTTATATCAGCGTCGCCAGATATCATTTGTTAGTTCAAAATAAAAAGACTAATTTTTATTTTTCTATCAACATAAAGACGATGGAATTAGGCCTAGAGAATGTTGTTGACTCAAGATTAATGATCCCTCGGAAATCGAAAGCTATTAACTAGCCCAGCGACAATATACATTGCAGTTGATTACAGCTTGTTTCGCGAATATCACCACACTGGCCGCCTAGGTAGCAGCACCAGCGTCGTTCGCGGGCAGAACTGTTAGCTGTCCGATATTATTATAGTAAGGTATTTGGTAAGCGTACCAAAGTCTATTTCTGAATACGTTCCCCGTGAAAGTCTAAATTGTCCTAACGAACGAGTTAGAAAGAGAAGATGGTCCTAACCCACAGATGCCCAAGTTGTGAATCATCATTTGTGGATCTGTTTACAAGCACACTGCACCTGTAAACTTCCATCCGGCACCTGCACTGCTTCACTCTGTTTTGACGTCTGAAATGTCAGTAGACTACTTGTTCACTATTGGTATATATCAAGAAAGAGGTAATTTCATACATAAGAAGAACAGTACTTTTGTTTTGATGGTGGAAACGTACCATATTTTCAAAAATGTAAAAATAAATATGCATGTCTTCGTTCCTTTAGATATGCTATATATTCGGTGCGACGTGTATGGGTGTACGTCATTCTAATAGAGGTAATTTCATAGAAGACGGGTACCTGGTTGGATATAGTAAGTATTACCAACTTCTTAGCTTTAGAGTTAAATGTTAGTGATTTTTAGTAACTTTTATATGTTTATATGTTAGTTCTAGGTTTTTATACTAGGTGTCGCCGTGATGTTATTTCTTTGATTGGTTATAGTCGTCATTTGTTCTAGAATTTTTGTTAATTTTGAATGGGTAATGACGTCAGTTGTTCTTGGTTGTGTGACGTGACTGGTGTTATATTGTGTTTGATGGCTGAAGCTATTGAAAGTTTGTAATTTTATAATATTTGTGAATGATGTGTGAACATAGAAGAGAGTATCAAATTTTGTGTCTATTTTGGTTTAGTTCTTTCGCTGTTAAATAAGAATTATGTCGATTGTTGAGGAGAAACCTGTTTCTGTGGTTTCAAGGAATTATTTACTGAATATCCCATATAAGTTTAGGTGTATTAAGTGTTCGAAGATAATTTCATTTTGTGTAAATACGTGGTTTAATTATGCGAAGTTCACTGTACGAAGTGTTGGTTCAATCCTTTGTTGCTTGCATGGTTTAGGTTTAACTTTAGATTGCCTTGAAGCCTGCGTCATATAACTGGAAGTGAAGTGGTTATCGTTGAAGACGTCAATGAGAACTGCATTTTGTTTCATAAGGTGATAAATTATTACGTTTTGTTTTGTGTTTTAGTGATTTGTGGGGGTAAAGTGCGGGCGAAAACTGCCAGAAAAGTACTGCCAACTATGAAGTTCGAATGCCACCAAACATAAAAAAAATGAAAGATGAAAAATTAAACATATTTTCATTTTTTGAAACACTTGTTCTTCTTCAAAAATATGAATGTATGTTTGATTATCCATCTTTGATTTTGTAATGTTTGCTGACATTTGAACTTCGTAGTTGGCGGAACGTTTTTGGTAGTTTTCGTTAGCCCGTCTTCTAGGAAATTACCCTAATAGAAAAAAAGTTAGGTTTTTTTTATTACCAAACAATTATCGTTGTAAATCCTGTTACATTTTATTATAATTCAAGACTGTGATCACAAAACTCTCTCAATTCATTTGGCCATTTTTATAATTTATATACATACATGGTTATGTTTGAACCCTCTATCATATTTTAAATATATTTTCTTTCAAAAGAATACGAATCGTTGTCTAAAAGATTGTGTTAATGAGGATGTCACTTGAAAACTCGATCAGTCTGTAGACGGGTGGATACAAAAGTAGGCCAGTCATTTCATAAATTCATAATAATGAACTGCACGCTTGTTGGTGCCTATCACACTCTTCAATTGTTAGGAGGTGACTAGTTTATTGAACACTGTAGTAGTGTAGTTTCTAACTTATAAACGTTACAGATATTCCGCCACTGACAAAACATGCGTTTGTTATTGTCGCATTACCCTCTTTTCAATACTGCGTGGCCGCAAGACTGAGTCGGGGTTGGACTTCAGACTTGTCATCTATACCATAACGAAATTTAACGTTAATTGATAAAACATCAATGTTAAATAGTATGTTTACAGGGGCAAAAAAAACAAGCAAAACTCAACTAAAAGGCAGTGTTCAAAGTAAGTGGTTGTTAATATTTGAAATGTTGCATAATACTGATGTGTCATTGGAAACAGTCTTAATTTAGCATATTTAGCCATGTTTTTTGCGGATTCTTGTGATCCGATAGAGAGAATTCTTAAAATCGTGAACAATAACAGATGACAACATTAACAAACTTGTTAACGTGAAAGTGATCTCAGTCCATCCCTGCTTTGATTATTAAGAAAACAAAAATCTGACAGACAATTTTTGAGGTTCGTTTTATATCATCTACTATCATCTCACTTGATATGTGTCAGAGGAAAAATAATTATTTGTATTAATATTAAGTCTGATTAGCGATAAATGAGGGTTGTACATAAAGTAGTGGTAACATAGAAATTACGAACATATGAAGCGTCCAATTCCAAAACTGTCTAAATCCATTTTTTTTTTTAATTGAGATAATGGCGGTTTCGTCATCTACCCAAATGTCTCTAGCAATTTTCTAATGAATGTTGTGCCTAAATTCCCTCTTTTTTTTCCATAAATAAGCTTCAAATATGACGAACACTGCAAACAATTAGGAAAAAAGTTATCAGTTTTTGGCGTTTCCTGGATATTGTTAAGAATGGATGTAGACAGTTTTGGAATTGGAGGCTTCATATCATTAAACTTATATGGAAAATACATTTATATAATCACTAGCGTGAAATAATATATATTCTTCTTAACTTGTACTATCTTCTTTCAAAAAGTGAATTATTGCTTTAACTGCTGGTATATTGGATTTGGGGGAATTATACTTGTACTTCAGTAGGGAGCAAACTATTTAAGAAATATAATGGCGTAAAAGTGATGACATCTATAAATTAAGAAAGAATTATATTTTAGAAAAAGCATGAAACACCGGTACAGTATAGGTTTAGTTAAGTGGAGAGTGGATTACAGAACATGAAAGTAATTGGTAAGTAGAATAAAATTGTTTAGGATCATACATTATTGTGAAGTAAAAATTTTTATCAACATGAACACATTGCTTTTTACTTAGATTGGGTATTATTATTATTATTATTATTATTATTATTATTATTATTATTACTATTATCATTTTGGAAGTACTTTACGCGTCTTCAGTTTCTTGGGAAATCAAGTAACCTATAAACGAATTATTAGATTTGGTGAACTAAGGCGAATATGGTACTTAATTGTATCTGCGACCTCACATGGTCACTAACAACGAGTTAGTTCTAACTCGTTGGTCACTGTGCACCTGTGTAGTTACCGTGGCTTACGAGATTATACGAGCTGGCGCATTGCAATATAAAGAGTGGGTCTTGGAGTATCATTAGGCCTACAATTTCCATCGCTAGGTTCGCGTCGCAGTTCTATTCAATGATGAATAGTTCCATTACTGGGCATTGTGTACCGTGAGCATTCTTTAATTAATTTAGCATTACTGATCGAGTACGAAGATTATAAACATGCCAAGAATATTACAGTCTTATTTGAGATTTATTGATGACTTTTTAAATAACTGTATGAAGATTTCTCAGTGTGATTTAATGGAATTTACAATTTTGTTTCCCGAAAGTCTGGATTTGTTCAATTAAAAATTTTCCTTCAAACTACATTCTTTATATCGTTCATACTTTGGCAAGTTGATTGTTTTCATTTCCGTATTTTTCCTTCAGATTTCGTTCCCTCTAATTCGTTGTAATTGCTGAGAGTGAACTACCGGTGTTTTCTACTTTCAGACATTATTATTATTATTATTATTATTATTATTATTATTATTATTATTATATCATCATCATCATTACTATAATATAGTTCTTAGTTTGTCGTGACTTAAGATAATCAGTGGCATTATTCAATACTTTCGAGGAAAATAATATGATTAAAAATCATTTGTAATGGCGAAATATTCTACGTCAATGGTTAATTATTACTGTTGAATACTGACACATACGATTTGCAGTATTTAGGATACAATATACGCAGCAATGCGATTTTAATGTTGTGCGTGACGAGTTTAGTGTAACGTAGTCCCCTGATCCTCCAAATCAAATCAAATATTATTAGACATTACGAGTAACAAATAAATAATAATTACTTAAATTATATCCGTTGTGATAAGGTACAACTATCACCGTATGGTGCACCGAAGATTTTTCTTTATGCTTCAATTAAATTGATATATCATGAGTGACGACAGAAAACACCTCAGGGGAGCGAAATGCAGATATTAATGAAAAAGGAATGGGGATCGGGGAGAGCAGATGAGCGTATGCCTATGGGCGGCGAAGTTATATAAAAAAAAGTCCCTGAGAATTCTGAGATATTTGTTTATGTTTTGGGAAATCGGCAAATGAGTCATTCCACGTCAAATCGCACAGCAATAAAACACGACCTTCCTAGAAATGGTCGAATTTATTTTAATAAATTCCAGACATCAAATAAGGAGACCTGTATTGTTTTATTTTCACAATTATTAATTATTTGTGTAGTTATGACCATTTGAAGTTACGCAAATTATGCGCGCACTGTTACATAAACTCGCTTGGAACTTTGTGTCTACATATAATTGAGATTTGCGGTTTGGCGCATTTGAAAGACTAAATACAACACTTTTTATTACTTTAGGCCTATCACAAATAAATTTTAAATTTGGTCTAGTTTTTTAATAATTTCTTTTTCAAAGCAAAATTACTATATTAAATAGCCAAGTTAAAAATCTGAAAAAAATATAGACTTGTTCGCTGATGTATTTTGTTTAAACTACTGCATTTATAAATATGGGATCTTCACCCATACATTTGTAACAATTTATTTTCCGGAGGCATGCACGCGCTCGCGATGCCCAGCTAATGAACTGCTTGCAGCCATAGGCTAGAAGGCTGCCCGAGGAAAGTTTCACGAAATCCCCCGTTGCATCTGATGTCACCATACTAATCATCAAATGATTAATACCTTCAGGAACAGTAAATATCTTATCTAAAGTCATTTTATTATTGTCAACTCAGCTAAGAGGGGAAGCCCTTCACAGTACTGTATGTTTATACTGTAATATAGCCAAGTGTTTGATTATAGCAAGGCTGTGTAAGACAGTAAACTTTATGGCAGTAAACAGATAGCAGGAGTCAAAATATAGAAAGTTTCACGAAATCCCCCGTTGCATCTGATGCCACCATACTAATCATCAAATGATTAATACCTTCAGGAACAGTAAATATCTTATCTAAAGTCATTTTATTATTGTCAGCTCAGCTAAGAGGGGAAGCCCTTCACAGTACTGTATGTTTATACTGTAATATAGCCAAGTGTTTGATTATAGCAAGGCTGTGTAAGGCAGTAAACTTTATGGCAGTAAACAGATGGCAGGAGACAAAATATAGAAGAGAAAAATAATCAGTTTGGGTTTGAACTTCACGCAGTGACGTGACTTCTATTCAACATGAGTGATGGTAAAGATCGCGTAATATATAAGTGTTTAAATCCATTTACCTTCCTAATCACGCTTTTGAAAAGAAAAGTACACTAAGACGCGTAAGTCGCGACTAATTGATAAAGCTCAATTTAAAGGAGTCTTTGAATGTGCAAATAAGTGATTCATTCCGTAAAAATCAATCAATTTCCGGATAGGTCAGGTGAAATTATATGTGAAGCCTGTAGTTCTCGTGATATTAATAAACATGAATCAAATGAAAGTGCGGACAGAGAAAATGATTATCCCAGTTCTTCTACTAGCAGTTCTATGGATACCGTGCTACTAATCACTAATATTGAGGAATTAAACAAGAGTTTGATGTCAATAGAATCCCCCATCAAGAAAAGAAAGCTACAACAAAAACGATACCCCCGTGAAAAGTTTCCAGAAGTAAAAGGCTCCCTAGCATGTAAAGTTTTTCATGTAGAAGCTGCATCGTAATTGTCATTCATCTACTGATGAATTGTATATAGACCTACTGTAAATTGAATGGTAATATGTATAGCTCAACTGATGAATTGTTTATGCTTATAAATTGAATTACTATGCTTGATATTAATTGCACAAATTTGTATAGCTTAATGAAAGTATGCTACTTTGTATTGTATATATTTGTATAGTTTTGGCCGATGAATTGTATATGCTTTAAATTGAATAGTAATCTATATAGCTCTACTGATATTGTTTGTGTTTGTAATTTGAAGTAGTTTGCATGATATGTATTATCAATTTCTATATATCACAACTGGTTGAATTGTTTATGCCTTAAATTTAATTAAATTGTTTTGTATTATAGCTCAAGTTATGAATGATCGTTTGCGTTTGTAAATTTCATAATCTGATTGGCTATGTATTGTATACTTTTAGTAGAGCCATCGATGTAGCTCAGTCAGCAGACTCGCCGGGCCGCTGATCCGGAGCTGCGTTCAGGCTTGGGTTGGATCCCCCTTTGGACTTTGGTTTCTTCGGAGGTTTTCCCCAGCCGTGAGACTGAAGCCGGATGGTCTATGGCGAGTCCTTGGCATCAACCCCTTTGATTTGATTACCGGTACCCCCTTTGATTTGATTACCTGGTTGGGTTTTTCCGAGGTTTCCCCCACCGAAAAGGCAAATGCCGGGTAATATTTTGGCGAATCCTCGGACCTCATCTCATCTCACTACATCTCGCCAAAATGTAAAAAAAATTGTACAAAATTGTAAAAATTGTAGAAAATTACTAAATTGTAAAACTATAAAAATTTGTAAAAATTGTAATTGTAATATTGTAAAATGTTGACATGTTCCACATCTTAAAGCTTCATTGCTCATGTAAGATCTATGGAATAAAATAAATGAATGAATGAATGAATGAATGAATGAGTCAGCCATATTTTATTTTTGCCGAAATGCAAAGAAATGTACAACCTGAAAATTACATAGTTATTGCCAGGGAGAGGATTTATATGTAAATACATATTTACTTATAAAGCTAATATAATTTATATTTTGCATTATCTTTATGTTTCACAATGTGTAGGGTTGAAAAATCCTACTTTTATTTTCCATATTTTTCCATATTTTAGAGTTTAGTACATATTTTCGTTAATTTCCATATATTTTCCATATTTCATATAAAACAGTCCATATTATATTAGGTTTAACAATAAAACAAAACAAAATTCCATTAACTTTTAAAAATACATTTCAACAATAGAGATTTAAACACATGTTCAGTAATCCCTTTAACATCAGAGTTATTTGAAAATTAGCAGTCCTATCAACAATGGGAAAGTAAGTTACAAAACTGTATTAATTTAATTTAAAATTTTTAACAGACTTCAGTTGTGCAGCTCAACAGTTAAATGCCAGTCAGAGTACACATAGGTTCAGTTTTGTAAATCATACTATAAAGACGGTAAATATGCCAAAAGTACGTCATTCAGTCAATTTAAAATCAAAACTAACAAGTTACATTTCAGAATTTAAAGAAGATGGTTTATCAACTGACAATAAAATATTATTTTGTAATTTGTGTCAGTGTGCAGTATCATCTACACAAAAGTTCCTGGTGCAACAACACATTACAACTAGTAAACATCAGGCCAACAAACAACTAAATTCCAAGCAGAGACAATTGTTTTTAACACAACCAACAACATCGAATGTAAGATCTGAGTTTAACATCGACCTGTGCCGTTCTCTCATCTCTGCTGATATTCCTCTCTACAAACTAAAGAATAAGGTCTTCAGGGAATTCCTTGAAAAATATACTCAACATACAATCCCGGATGAGTCAACACTTAGGAAGACGTATGCTCCATCCATCTACGATGAGACAATACAGAAGATAAGAGATGAAATTAAAGATAGTTCAATTTGGGTTTCCATTGATGAGACTCCCGACAAAGAAGGTAGACTTGTTGGTAATGTAGTTATCGGTTTGTTAAGTGAACAATATTCTGAACGAATTCTTTTACATTGTGATGTTCTAGAAAAGTGCAATAACAAAACTATAGTTAAACTGTTCAACGAAGCTATGGGTATCCTGTGGCCAAAGGGTATTATGTACGATAATGTGTTATTCTTTATTAGCGATGCTGCCCCTTATATGGTCAAAGCTGGACAAGCATTATCTGTTGTATATCCTAAATTGACTCATTTTACTTGTGTGGCGCATGCATTTCATCGTGTGGCAGAAGTGGTCAGAGACAATTTCCCTAAAGTAGATTTGTTGATTTCATCAGTGAAAAAAGTATTTCTCAAAGCTCCCAGTAGAGTTAACGTGTTGAAAGAAATGTACCCTGAAATTCCATTGCCACCAAAGCCAATTTTAACTAGATGGGGTACATGGCTAGAAGCAGTTGAATATTATGCCGAACATATAGACTCTATTAACAATGTTCTCCTTGCATTGGACTCTGAAGATGCAGTCTCAATTGATACTGCGAAAACAGTTACCTGTGACATAAGTGTGAAGAATGACTTAGCTCACATTCAGCAAACATTTTCATGCATCATAAAAACGCTCAAAAGTCTCCAAAATAGGCACCTTTTACTATCTGAAAGTTTTGAAATTATAAATAGTACTGTGGAACAACTGAATCGTGGTAGAGGTAAAGTTGCAGATGCAGTAAGAGCTAAGGTGGACACTGTACTTTCAAAAAACCCTGGATATGAAGAACTACAAAAGGTTGTTGCTGTGATGAGCGGTGAATCAACAGTGAAGATTAACTTGGACTTATCCCCAGCAGACATTGTGAAATTGAATTATGTACCAGTTACTTCTTGTGACGTCGAACGCTCTTTTAGTCAGTATAAATCTATCCTCAGAGACAATAGAAGAAGATTCACTTTTCAGCACTTGAAAGAAATGTTTGTAACCTATTGTTATGGTAACAGACAATAAAAATTGTGTTTTGTTGAAACTACATTGGAAGATAAGGTACGTCCATTATATTTTTTGTTTAGTTTGATTAAAATGTACCAATATTTAACGTACATAGTCATTTTTTTATAATTTTAAGTCCATATTTAATTCCATATTTTGGTAAAAATCCATATTTAATTCCATATTTTGGTAAAAATAACTACATATATATTTACATATTTCATATATTTTTAGTCCATATAAATCCGTTCCCTGGTTATCAGTTTGCATCATTTACCGCTGATAGCCCCAAATACAAACATTGTTGCCACTAATTATTGAATAACTCATGTATATTAAGTATTATACGGAATATAACCGATTGCTTACTGCGAAAGTGATATGGAGCGATGAAACAAGGATTTCTATATTTGGAAGTGACGGAATCAAATACGTTCGTCGACGAAATGGAGAAGCTTTGAATCCCGAGTGCCTCATCGCAACCATGAAACATCCTGTTGCTGTCATGATCTGGGGATGCATGTCCAGCAATAGAGTAGGAAGACTTCAGATATTTCAAGGGAACTTGAACGCGGAAAAATACAAAAAAAGATAATATGAAAGTGAAATTGAGACTATCCACTGCCGACTTACACCCAAATTGTGATGACTTTGTATTTCAACAGGATGGTGCTCCATACCATACTGCCAAGAGTGTTATGCATTGGTTTCAACAGAAAAACATCAAGGTGTTAAAGTGGCCTGGGAATAGTCCTGACCTTAATCCAATTGAAAACTTGTGGTCAAGGTTAAAAAGTTTGGTGTCTAAAAAAAAATTGCAGCAGCAAAACTGAATTCATTGATGCCATTATCCACAGCTTGTTTCGGATCATCAGCAAGGAAGAACTGCAACGTCTAGTGGACTCAGTGCCCCCCCATAATTGATGCTGTCATTAAAAATAAAGGTTATCTCACAAAGTACGAACTGTTTACAGAGTGAATGAAAAAATAACACGAAATTGTTTTTAAGTGTTAATGTATAAATATATGTTTTCTCATACATATTATGATATAAAGTCATGTATTTTCTATAAAAAATAGAATAGACAATGTTTGTTTGACGAGTTCAGTTCAGTCACGAATAACATTTTAAATTGTATTCATGTGTGAATAAAAACAGATGTTATGACAATTCAGTACAAACGCAAAAAGTTTCCAGAATTATGGCCACCAGTGTACATTTTAAAACGGAAAGTAAAAGTTAGGCCTACTTACAAATGATTAAATTATGAATTCAGGGCAATGGAAGGTAATACAGTACCTGTACCTTAATTCGCTGGAGCATTATTATTATTATTATTATTATTATTATTATTATTATTATTATTATTATTATTAATAATAATAAACACGTGAAAAGGATAGACTACAGTGTTCATGTAAAATACTATATTAAGTTTCTTTTATTATTTCCGGAAAGGTATGCTTATTATGAATTCAACAAGAGGAAGGTAATGTCTTAAGCTAGTTTATAATATGTCATAAGCTTACTGTATCTTTTAATATCAGGAATGACAGCCATTTCTTTTAATATACAGTAACTGAGACGTAGAAGTTTTGAAATTACTTCTATTGACCATAAAATATTGTACGAAGCATTATTAAGCAACGATGAGTTGAAATACAAACTATACAGTTTTAGGAACTGGAGAATTTTATAAAATGTAGACTAAATTATAGAAAGTGTGTATCACTTCATAGGCTCTATATTCTATGCAAAATCGTACGGACAATTAAATCTGAATATTTTGCATTCAATATCACCTTACACCATTTACATCATGCTTTCTATCACCGGCAACTTCTTCCACCCATTCTTTCAACACATAATGTTTTTTCACACATTTCTAAACCTTTGTACGTGTGGAGTTTTATTCGGCATATTTCTTCAAAATTGAATGAAGTAGCTCAAAAATAATATACTGGACACTTCGGAAACAATCACATTCACAATCACACCAGTCCATTCGAAATCTGATTTCACACTGAGCTGGAGACGTGCCTGCGAACAATGAGTCTGGTTTTAAGTTTTAAGTACGAGTAGACCCTATGTCTGTGTTACATAAACTATAATGCGGAATGATGAATTAAATAATATATAAGACGACATTAAGATATAGGGATCATATGAGGAGACAAAGAGGAAGGCAGAAAGTAGGAAAGGCTGGAGAATGCTGGGTTTGCAGTGAAAGACCTGCCTAATAGCAGAACACTATGAATGAATCATTTTTTATTTTATTTTAGTTGGTTATTTAACGACGCTTGAATGAATCATATTATAAGTTATCATAAATGAAAATAATAATTGAGTTCATTAACTACTCTCTATGATTAAACATTTCAATTAATTTACAAAAACAATGCCTACATGATTAAACTAACAGTTTAACGATTGTGGCATACCCTATTTGTACAATTACAATGGATGAGGCAGGAAATAGACGTGGTTGCAGCAAATGGATTGAAATATTTTACACTCGCACAGTGAGAAAGTGTGATAATACCAAACTAAACTATGGTTTATGATTAACAAACATTGTCGTCCGCAAGAACATATAACATCTTTACAGAAAGAAAAAAACTAAAAAAAAAAAAAAATATCATCTCCCTCTGCCAGAATCATTAAAAAACGCCAAATAAATAGCTAGCCGCTGACAGTAAAATTCTGTAGCTAACCATAGTCCTGAAAACACCAGATATAGCTACAAAACCGCTGACATTATTATTATTATTATTATTATTATTATTATTATTATTATTATTATCCAAATATTGAAACCCTATTTTACCTTTGGTATATTAGGGTTGTAGTTTGTTACATTTGAAATACATTATGTAGTGATAATACACAATTTTAAAGAATTAATAGTAGTTCTGAGTCATAGTTACAATATAAATACACTAATTAAGAGACAGTAAACAATACTAAATACGTTATGCAATAATTACTTTCAGTTAAAACAAAATGAAATAAAATTAGAAATTATAATCGAAGGTGT
The DNA here is from genome assembly GCF_040183065.1 of Periplaneta americana. Classification (NCBI taxonomy): domain Eukaryota; kingdom Metazoa; phylum Arthropoda; class Insecta; order Blattodea; family Blattidae; genus Periplaneta; species Periplaneta americana. Next base: position 160,731,558 of record NC_091132.1, read on the forward strand.
AGAGAAATTGCAAGATTATTACATTAATTTGTGATTTTATACATAATTTTAAGCAATAGTAATGAGATAATGCACAGAATTGGCTTAGTTACAAATAAAACACCTATTATATAGTTGATTTGCGATAGTAAAAAAAAATAAAAACAAAATTACTTATGGTTACAAACTATATACCTGTCATCAAATACTGAACAATAGTAAAATCTATAATACAAACATAGTTATTGTTGTTATTACTATTATTATGTCCCAAAGATAGACACCTTATTTTAGATAGCGCATTAGGATTTTATATCATCATTAATTTACATACAATTAATAGCTACAGTCTTGCGTGGATGTGGTGTATAAACTCTGTGAATTGTTTGTAACAACATTTTTTTCTAAGAAAATGTTAAAGGGGTGTGCAGTAATTTAAATTGCAATCAGAGATATGATATCTTAAAAAGTGTCTTTTCCTTTCGAACACTGGACAGTGAAAAATCAAATGTTCAACAGTCTGATTCTCTTTGCATATGCACAGAGATTCTTATGCACTTTTGATCCTAAATCTTTCAAAGTAAGAACCGAATTTTCCATGGCCGGTCATAAACTGAGTGAAAAAGAAGTCGGTTGAGAACTGACTGCAACATAGTCTGTCTTGTACATTAGGAAAGAATAATTTCTTGGTCACAGAGCCTTTAACACTAGAGTTCCAGTATGCATTCCACTTCAGTGTAGTTGTGTGCTTGATCTTCTGCTTAATGTATGAAATAGGACAGGTGGAATATTTATATTCTGAGTTGGTTGAGGCTGCTTGCTTCGCTAATGTATCCGCTCTTTCGTTTCCCTCAGTACCTGTGTGGCCGCGCACCCACATTAAGCAAATACGACCTTCAAATTTAAGTAGTAAAGATCTAATTTCGACGGCTATGGAATGCAAGTTGTATTTATCGTCAATGGTTTGTAAGGCAGATTGAGAGTCGCTGTGAATACATGAGTCAATCCCGTTGGTAATGCTCCATTTCACTGCTTGCAAGATGGCAAATAGTTCTGCTTGGGACACGGAGCACATGGGCGCCAGGCGGAACGTGGCAGAGTGGACTTCAGTAGTGTTGTTAAAAAACCGCTGACTTGGCAACACTGGTCGTAACAATTATTTCTGGGGAGTTGGGGAATTGATTTTAAATTTCCATGGCCACGGCACACTTGATCGTAGTGGAAGCTCTTACAGTCTTCATAGTTCATACTCTGGATGTGTGTATTCTTCGTTGCGAACGGGGGAGAGAGGTTATCGTTATTAAAATTGTGATTCATTTCATTTTAATACTTCATAGAGGTAATTCTATATCTGTGAATATTGACACTTCTTGTCTTTGGTATAATTATTATTCTAGTGCTGGATAAATTCCAGAACACGGAATCATTCCTTTCCCTGTTACTTCAAAATTCCAACCTTGTGCTCACAAAATAAATTATTGGCACTGAAAAGTGCCTTTTCGTAAGCATGATGATGCTCATTCGACAAACGCAGAAAAATCTGATATTTTGTAGTATTTTAAGATATAATTGTCAGTGCGGAATCCGTATACTGAAATTTTCCCCAATTACTTTCTCAATGAAATGGGGCTCTTTATATAAGCTACACAAAATGTAGACAATAGAAAATTATCATTCGTATAATTGAACTAATTTAGCCTGGTAAAATGGCCGCTAATAATGGCGGCATTGCAAATCTGGCTTTCAGGTATAGCTCCCTGTGAAGTTCTCTTGAATAATTTCAAGGAAAAAATTGTTGCGGCGCCGGGTATCGAACCCGACAACTTTGGCTGAGCGCGGTAATGTTCAACCGACTGAGCTATCCAGGAACTGTACCCGACACCAGCTCAATTTTTTCTTTATATCCACATACCTCAAATGGGCTGACAAAACGCCAAAGACCCAACATAGAGTGCACACAAACTCTGTGTGCCTTGAATTGTGGTTTTCTGTGAACGAACAGTGACGTATATTACGCACATCTAGCTATCTTTCAGGTATAGCTCCCCGTGAAGCTGACTTGGAATAATTTCAAGGGAAAAATTGTTCTGGGGCTGGGTATGGTACCCGGGACCTTTGGCTGAGCGCGCCAATGCCCTACCGACTGAGCTACCCAGGGACTGTACTCGACACCGGCAAAGTTTGCTTTGTAACATTGGCGACATTCTTAACACAATTTCAATACTATCTATGTGTCAGGTCACGAACTTTTCAAGCGCACCTCGTATTATAATCACTGAACTTAAACTCTTTATGCAGCTTACTTTCTTTAGGTATTTTAACACTTAAGGCTGGTTCACAATAAACCGGGAATGGAAACGACAAAGAGAACGAGGACGGAAATATTGTTAAAATGTATTCGAATGTAAGCATTTACAATTAATAATTGTGAATGCTCACATTTAAGTACATTTATTTTAACATTATTCCCGTTCTCGTTATCGTCGTTTCCGTCCCCGGTTTATTGTGAACCAGCCTTTAATTATCTATTACAGTCGCGATGGATGTAATCAAGAAGGAACCTGAGGTGGACCCTTTGGCTATCCAGTGGAGTGATAACACTGATACATCTGAGAAGAAGCCCTTAACAAAGGTAAATTGAGTCATTGGTTGTAACTGCTATGTGTGATATTGACATCAAGTTTATGAAAATACCTCCCAGTGTATAATCAGCAGACATTTAGTATAGTCTAAGAAATTTAAGGTCTACAGTTGTTCGTCATGTATACTTTCATGTCACATGTTACATGCTTTTTTAATACTCGTTGATAATATTTTAAAAGCTTGATAATCTGCGCTGTTGTAAACGGGGTTTTAAAATAACGGTTGAACGAGGATTGAGCGTATTCTCTTCCTGCACTTTCAGCCATCTTACATGTCAAACCAACATAACTTACGAGGCATTACGAACGTTCCGCGCTAGTTTGCAATATTGCAGCGGGATGGTTACGCGGGTATTTAAAATGTATAAATTCATAGCTATCGATATAACATAACGAATGTTTCGCGCTAGTTTCTAATGTTCGAGCGGGAATTCGTAGTTGTGGAAATGGCTGCAGTAGGTGATCGTATTAATATTAGAAAGCTGAGCATTATTAATAGTGAAAATGAAGCGCAACAGTGGTGCCGGGAGAAAGGTCTGCTTCCCGCAAATATGGAGTGTCCACTTTGTGGGGAGTTTTCGTACTCCCAAACAATAAGGGAGTGCGATGAGACGAATGTACCAGATGTAGCGGAGTCAACGATCACGGTTTGGTTTTCATACTTGAGGGAAGTGTGTAGAGGTAAGAAAATGAACTGTTATGGCAGATTGGGTTAATTTAGGATTTTACTGACAGGTTAGGTTAGTTTAGGATTTTACTGACAGGTTAGCTTAGGATAGATAACGATGAAAGAGTAATGGAACGTATCGTATGATGACGCAGAATATCTGCATGGAAATATCATATGTACTTCGGTACATTGAAATAATATTAGGATAGATAAGGTTAGTGTAGGATTTTATTGACAGGTTAGGTTAGCTTAGGTTTTTATGGTGCGTTACGTAATTATTTGTGACAGGTTAGGTTAGTTTAGGATTTTAGTGATAGGTTAGGTTAGTTTAGGATTTTAGTGACAGGTTAGGTTAGTTTAGGATTTTAGTGACAGGTTAGGTTAGTTTAGGATTTAAGTGACATATTAGGTTAGTGTAGACTTTTATAATGCGTTGCATAATTATCTGTGACAGGTTAGGTTAGTTTAGGGTTTTGGTTAGGTTAGGTTAGTTTAGGGTTTTGGTTAGGTTAGGTTAGATAAGGTTAGTGTAGGATTTTAGTGACAGGTTAGGTTAGTTTAGGATTTAAGTGACATATTAGGTTAGTGTAGACTTTTATAATGCGTTGCATAATTATCTGTGACAGGTTAGGTTAGTTTAGGGTTTTGGTTAGGTTAGGTTAGTTTAGGGTTTTGGTTAGGTTAGGTTAGTTTAGGGTTTTGGTTAGGTTAGGTTAGATAAGGTTAGTGTAGGATTTTAGTGACAGGTTACGTTATCTTAGATTTTTATGATGCGTTACGTATTAGGTTAGTTTAGGATTTAGTGACAGGTAGGTTAGTTTAGGATTTTAGTGACAGGTTAAGTTTAGGATTTTAGTGACAGGTTAGGTTAGTTTAGGATTTTAGTGACAGGTTAGGTTAGTTTAGACTTTTATGATGCGAAGCATAATTATCTGTGACAGGTTAGGTTAGTTTAGGGTTTAGGTTAGGTTAGTTTTGGATTTTGGTTAGGTTAGATAAGGTTAGGTTAGGTTGGGTTAGAATTTTGGTTAGGTTAGTTTAGGGTTTTGGTTAGGTTAGGTTAGGTTAGTTTAGGGTTTTAGGTTAGGTTAGGATTTTGGTTAGGTTAGGTTAGTTTAGGGTTTTGATTAGGTTAGGTTAGTTTAGGATTTTGGTTAGGTTAGGTTAGTTTAGGGTTTTGGTTAGGATAGGTTAGGTGAGGTTATGTTAGGGTTTTCTTTAGGTTAGGTTAGTTTAGATTAGGTTACGATTTTGGTTAGGTTAGGTTAGTTTAGGGTTTTGGTTAGGTTAGGTTAGTTTAGGATTTTGGTTAGGTTAGTTTAGGTTACGATTTTGGTTAGGTTAGGTTAGGTTAGTTTAGGATTTTGGTTAGGTTAGTTTAGGGTTTTAGTTAGGTTTTTGTTTATGTTAGGTTAGGTTAGAAATTTGGTTAGGTTAAGTTAGTTTAGGGTTTTGGTTAGGTTAGGTTTGTTTAGGGTTTAGGTTAAGTTAGGTTAGTTTAGGTTTTTATTATGCGTTAGATAGTTTTAGCTTTTTTATGCTTTGTGTAGGCAAATCTGTGGCAGGTTAGGTTGGGTTAGTTTAGGATTTTGTTGAGAAGTTGGGTTAGGTTAGTTTAGGCTTTTTTATGCTTTGCATATACGAAACTGTGCAATGTTGGGTTAGGATAGTTTAGGTTTTATTGACAGGTTAGGTTAGTTTTGGAATTTAGTGAAATAGGTTAGGTTAGTTTAGACTTTTATGATGCGTTAGGTTAGGTTAGTTTAGGTTTTTGTAGGCTTTTATTTGCTATAAGTGTTATTTTCTTTCAGACAATGTGGATCGCCGTTAGAAGAACGAACCTAGAATTGGAGGGCCGAATCATATAGTAGAAATTGATGAATGCAAGATTGGACGTAGGAAATTTTAGGCTGGTGGTCGTATTGTGGAGGGTTCTCGGGTTTTGGGCATGATAGATCGTGAGACGAAGGAAGTGCGATTGGAGATTTGTCCGAATAATAAGAGGGACAAAGATACTTTTCTTGGTGTTATTCGGAAACATGTCGCCGCTCAAACCACAATAATGACGGACTGCTGGAAGGGATATGAAGGCCTGGATGTTAACAATTTCCGTCATTTGACTGTGAATCAGAGCCTCAACTTTATTGATCCGGAAAGCGGTGCATGCACGAATTTGATCGAAAACGCAAGCGATTGAGTGTGGCTGTCGTGAAGTAGTGATTTTTTGTTTTTTACGTTGGCAGTTGAAGGACGTCATTGTCTATCATAATGGCGGGCTTCGAAAGAAAGTTCAGTTGTGAAATTGATGTGTTTATTGTAGTATTATATGCTCCAGCGGAGTGTTTTTCAGTGCGTATTGAATTAATAACAGTTCAGCGTTCTTCACATTACATCGTATCGTGTGTTTCATGTGACTAAAATCGTTTCACTGACTAGAAAACAGAACGTTTGCACTCACATTACGTTGGACGTTTCATTTCACAGGTAATTTGCCACATATCTCTATGCTTAAGTTTTAAAATGCATCTCCACAAAAAATTCCATCAAATTCGCTTTATAATTCGAACATTTTGAATTGCAAAATCGTCGGAATCCGCTCAATCCTCGTTTCACCAAAATAACCTCAATGAAATTACTTTTTATAAATCCTCTTATTTGTTATTTTTTTAAATTAATATAGTATAGTGAGGATCACGTAAGTTAGTTCCTAAAAGACTAATTGGGCCGTCTCTTCAGTGTTGCCAACTAATACCAGATATCACCAAAGAGGGTAACATCACAATGCATGTATAATCATAATAATAATAATAATAGTAATAATAATAATGTCTATTTACTTACTACATCGGATCTTAATGTTGGGAGGTGTTTTCTAAATGGTTCAATAATTTGTGAAACAGTAGGACTATATTTTCCTCCTGGACCTCCCGCATATTATGTTGGAAATTAGTAGTTTAATATGATGTAATATTAAAATATATTTTGTCTGACAACATAAAATTCATTGCTTTGACTAAACAGTTTACGATTTAGGAGTTCTAACCTAAAAATGTATTTTGTTTGACACGTGAAATCATTATTACAAACTCCGAAAACTGAATGCCACTTTGAAATGTATGCTTAAGAATACTTACTTACTCCTAATAATTTTGTTGTTCTTGTTATAATTGTTATCTCTGTGCGCATTTTCTATCGATCACCCAGGTGCATGTGTCATGACGTATTTATTTACACTTATCTGACTATAAGCTTGAATTATAACCACAAGACAATGCATAAAATAACTATTTTGTATTAATATAATATTGATATTAATTAATTATAGTATTTTCGAATTTCACTAACTTCCAGTAATCGGCTCAGAAATCTAGAACAATTTGAATTTTCATAATTTGCACTACCGACAACAGCTGTTCCTGCTGCCAACATAACAGTTGGAAAATCACTACTAGTTATAGTATTTCTCAGTATCGAAATTCGAAACGATGTTGGCAAAAGAAAATTCAACTTTCAAACTAGAAAATCACCATAATCCTCTAGCATATGTAGTAATGGTGGGAAAATGGTTAGGTTTCACCCTTAAGGTATTAAGTAAGCTGATCCGGACTATATGTAAGATCAAAAAGTTGAATTATATCACAACTGAGAAGCTACTTGCATACATCTTAAATACATACTCTAGGGCAGATATACGATTGTAACCCAGGAAGTAACGACCGTTTGGCTTTCATTAATTGAAAAAATATATTATATTAACCAAAAACATGTCAAGTACAAATGAATCAGTCGGAGCTAAAAGGAATTAAGTCACTTTTCACAACTTTTCAGGAGGAGCAAAAACATTCCACTAATAACACAAATATTATATTTTTATGTTATAGAAGACAAACGAATATTTAAAAGTCTTAGTTCCTTCTTCCTTTGTTCGATGTGCATGATATCAGTTGTTCAAATTGTTGCATAACCCAAAACTGCATTTTGTGACTTACTTCCATTTAGCTCCAACCGATTCAGATTTGAAGCTTACTTATTTCTTCACATAATCACCTCTGTTACTGAAGCATTTGTCACATCTTTCCACGAGCTTTAAAATTCCCGTGTTATAATCATCTACCGCCAGTCCTTTAAGCCAGATTTGCTCAATTGCTGATTAATACTGTTGTAGACGTTTGTCCTGGGCCTAAACATCTGCACGAAAATATTATTAACTAGGAGAAAATTATAATATGTTTAGTATTCAACGAAAATATTCGCAATCCACTAATCCCGAAAGGGAAGTGAAACGACTAAAAGAAACATCAAATTCCTCTACCGAATACACAATTTAAATTTTATAATTAGCCAGGGAAAACTGTCAATCACGTACTTGGAATTGAGGGACTGCAATGTAATGTTCCAACTACGGAATTAGATCATTTGCACAATGTCTACTAAACTAGGAACAACTGCGTCAGAAATAACAATCCTAATGCACTGTTGGATTTCGACAGGCTCGTACTTGATGATTCCTGTTTTCTCATCATCAAAAGTGGAAGTCTTACTGGCAATTTGTAGTATTCCTGTTGACACATTTCCAAGTCATGACCATGTCTTAAGGGGTTAGGTACAGAGAACTTACAGCCGTAAAATTTTTGGAAATATTCAATATTTTTTCCTTCCATTACTGTATCTTGTACAATAATTAAAACTGGTATATGTAAAACACTGTCCTTATGCTATATGAAAAAAGTATTTTTACAATTAAAAAAAATATATATTTTTTCTTTCAGAATTCAAAATGGTGGCAGTTCACTGTGCAATGATGAAGCGTTTCCCTTATAACTCATAAACTTGTTAAATTTTTCATGTCCTCTCTCTTTTATTTTATTTCTGAAACTCATGTTTACAATATCATACTCTTTCAGCTACATTCCTTAATAAATAATATATTTTTTATAGTTGTTGTTAGACGAAAATACTGACATTTGACCATTTTTGTTAAGAATTTATTTTTTATCAGACAATCTACCAGAGGTAGAGAAATGCTCTTGCATCATACTGTAGATATAGCATGCATAGTACACACAAAAAATTGCATCACATAATGTTGGATAGTTTTTGAGTTATGTGGGAAACGCTTCATCGCAGTGTAGTGAAGTGAATTTTGAAATAAAAAATGTAAATATATTTTTTTAAATTGTTAATATATTTCTTTCATGTAGCAGAAGGACAATGTTTTACACATAATAATTTTCATTCTTGTACAAGATACAGTATTGAAGAAAAAAAGTGTTGAATATTTCCAAAATTTTATTGCTATAAGCTGCACCTAACCCCATAAGGAGAGTCATTAAAGTCTTCATCGTGGATGACGTAGCACTGATTTATTCTGTAAAATAATCGTATTGGACTAGAATAGTCAGAATATTAAAGATTGTATTACTTTGTCCTACAGAATAATATCTGTTATATTGACAATTAATATTTGAAGAGAAAAATTTTGCTCCGGCGCCGGGGATCGAACCCGGTTATGTACCAAGCGCTCTGACCACTGAGCTACGCCGAAATCAGTCCATAGCACCGGATCGAACTCTCCTCCTTCGATGTTTCCCTTTTGGCCTCACGCCAAGTTAGGCATATACATTGACGTTTTATGTCCAAGTCAACTGCCATTATACAAGGGGCGCACTCAGCTGAGTGACTTGTTTGGCCAGGATTCCGCAGTTAAGTGCACAGTAATCTGTAGAAATATATGCACTGCTAGCTATGAGAATATTAAAGATTTTATTAATTTGTTCTACAGAATAATATCTGTAAACAAGTCACTCAGCTGAGTGCGCCCCTTGTATAATGGCAGTTGACTTGAACATAAAACATCAACGTATATGCCTAACTTGGAGTCAGGCTACAAAGGGAAACATTGAAGGAAGAGAATTCGATCCGGTGCTGTGGATTGATTTCGGTGTATTCAATGGTCAGAGCGCTTGGTACGTAGAACCAAGGACCCGGGTTCTATCCCCGGTGCCGGAGCGAATTTTTCTCCTCAAATATTAATTAGAATAGTTAGGCCACCAGTGTCAGTAACACTACTTTTTTCTTCTTCCAGCTGGTGTGTGTTTTATAAGGTGTTGTTTTTATCTTTCAGTATATATCAGCTGTACTCCATACACGTAATGGCGATATATTCCTCACTTGTAGAAGTAAACATTTCCATTTTTTTGTCCATTATTTTCTTTATGCTGTATTTCACATGTGCCTTAATTAACAGTTAACCCGCAGTATGAAGACCAGAGTGCAGGATGTAGCACTTTGAATCACGTTCTTACAAGCTGTTATGTGTTACAAATGCATTATATGTCTATCTTCTGCAGGAAGGGAATTTATTGGATCTCCACGTGGCTGGAATAAAGACGGAAAGGGTGGACCACAGCTATGATCTCACATCAGATATTAAAATTGAGAAAACTGCGGTGCCAAATAATTTTGCTACAACAGAGTGTAAAGCTGAGGTATGTTGTTCCCATAGAGTTAGCTGCCTGTCCTTTCACTATTAATCTGTTAGTTTTGCACAAATGCACACACGCTCAGTCTCTCACTCCTCTCCTCTCCTCTCCTCTCCTCTCCTCTCCTCTCCTCTCCTCTCCTCTCCTCTCCTCTCCTCTCCTCTCCTCCCCTCCCCTCCCCTCCCCTCTCATCTCCTCTCCTCCCCTGCCCTCCCCTCCCGTCTCCTCTCCTCTCTCCCTTCACCTCCCCTCTCCTCCTCTTCCCTCTCCCCTCCCCTCTCTTCCCCCTCCCCACCCCATCTCTCCTCCTCTCCCCTTTTCCTCCTCTCCCCTCCCTCCCTCTCTCAAAATAGCGTGATGTAATATTGTGACGGAAGTCTAGCTTCCTTTCATGCAGACTCGATACAGTCTTCTCTTCCCAATTCCCCCTCAAGCTTGCGAGTCAAGGTCTTAGCCATACCTTTAGAGGCATTGCTCTCTTCATACTGGAATGACTGCCAACAGTGCACTTAATATAGGGAATAATCGGAGTCCAACCAAGTGTTATGATACATTGTTATTACAAACTTATAGACCTACTATTATTATTTCCGCACTCTCATGGTTAACATTTGGAAGTTCTTTTAGCGGCCTCATGCATAACATTCAGCAGGTCTTTGAAATTTAATTGTATTATTGTTTTCAATTTCTTGTTTCGCCGTTCCAATCACTCGCCTTAATTTCAATATTGCAAGCAGTAAGCTGCTTTCATTATTAAAGACACCTACTTGTCTAATCTACGTGGACAAAAACTGAGGTTGCAATGTCTTGTGCTGAGGACAAACATTAAGGTATGTGATTAAAAATTATTATTAAAGAGTTATTATTAAGAGTTAAGAATAATGTCAACATACTCGTATATGAAATAATAATAATAATAATAATAATAATAATAATAGCCATTTAACAATATAATAAACTAGTGCTTACTCTTATCGAGGAAGTAGACGTGACAATGTGACGCTTGGAGTGAAACCAACAGAGCAACAATCGGTCAGCAAGATTATGTTTTAAAAGCACACCGCACGTTATTGTATGATGCCGACATGTTAAGCATGATGCCGTGGCGATAATACTATAGCCAATAGGCAGCTTTCGGCCCAAGTCTCCAACTCTTAACAAAGTGTTTACATCAGCTAGCTAGTGCTCATTATTCTCTCTCCAAAGAAACCAGAATAACTCCAGGTATTTGACCGAACAAGACAGGCTCGAACAAACCATCCAGCCTTCCCTTTCTTGTAAAAACAATGTCAGTTTTTTCTGGATTGATCAACAGTTGAACCTCATGACACCAATTCTCTACAGTCTTATGAGAACTGAAGAATGCTGACACTTGTGTCAGGAATTTTGCTTATATCATCTTCATAGGCTTCAGTATATTTTCCACTTTCATTCAGTCTGACAAGCAGTTCATCAACTAGCAGACACCATAGAAGTACAGATAAAACTCGACCTTGAGGGCATCCTCTGGGTACAGTAAAGATTAAGTGGTATTGTTGCTCTGTGGCCATCCAGAGAAGCCATAATTCTTTGAATCACCATGGATCACCATGTGGTTCTCTATAGATCGAACCGTGAGATGTTAAGTTGGAGACCCTCTCTAATCCAAGAAGACAACCATAGTCAGTGCCGGTTTTAGTCCTACACAACCTAGGCAGTCGCCTGGGGTAGCATTTTCTCTCGCTCTCTTCCGGTTTTCTTATTTTCTTTTTTCATTTTCATCTTACAGTGAAATTTATTTTTAAAACACTGTGGGTAAATCTTTTCTGAAGTTTGTTCTTGAACACCTTGTGGAAGTCGAATATTGTGTTTTTATGGTATTGTCGCGGTCGCGGCGAGAGTAAAAGGAAAGTGTATACTTACTTATACTTACTGGATTTTAAGGAACCCGGAGGTTCATTGCCACCCTCACATAAGCCCGCTTTTTTTGTCCCTATCCTGAGCAAGATTAATCCAGTCTCTATCATCATATCCCACCTGCCTCAAATCCATTTTAATATTATCTTCCCATCTACGTCTCGGCCTCCCCAAAGGTCTTTTTCCCTCCGGCCTCCCAACTAACACTCTATATGTATTTCTGGATTCGCCCATACGTGCTACATGCCCTGCCCATCTCAAACGTCTGGATTTAATGTTCCTAATTATGTCAGGTGAAGAATACAATGCTTGCAGTTCTGTGTTGTGTAACTTTCTCTATTCTCCTGTAACTTCATCCCTCTTAGCCCCAAATATTTTCCTAAGCACCTTATTCTCAAACACTCTTAACCTGTGTTCTTCTCTCAAAGTGAGAGTCCAATTTTCACAACCATAAAGAACAACTGGTACTATTACTGTTTTATAAGTTGTAACTTTCAGACTTTTTGACAGCAGACTAGATGATAAAAGTTAAAAGGAAAGTGTATAGCTGCATAATTATATTGTAATACCGGTATCGCGTTATTATACTGTGAAAGTGCTTGCATTTAACTCCTTGTATAAGCAAGAAATGCATTGATCAAAATCGAATTCGATGTGTGTCTATTTTATCACTATGAATAATAACCACAACTCTCAGTTACATTTCATAATCGAGCATGTGCATATATAATGCGATATAAGAGGTTTATTCCGTAAAGAGTTGGAGTTCATTTTTCAATTTACTTTATACATCCTATCGAAGTAAGAAATACTCGTAAGAATTAAATGGCTGAGAATCATACTGTTCCAAGTCTGTTTCACTATTTACTTTTTTTTAAGAGAGCCATTTTAAGTACCTGGCCTTCAACTGGACATGGAACAGTTATAAAAATAGCCTCATGGAAAGATTATGGGGGTAATATTTATAATTTTATTTGATTCATTTATGCAGACAAGGACCTGGAACAGAAGGAAGGTTCTCAGCCATTGTATTATTCCCACAAAACCAATGTTAAATATAAACCACAGCCTGCCTCTTACAAATCAGTTTTGTTTCAACAATGAATAAGTTTGAATATGTTTCTTTGCATCGAGTCTGATGTGCTTCATCAGATCGACATTGATGACATCATCAATGCTTTCTCTGTGAAGAAAGCGCGATGAAAATCTTTATAATTCACAAGTAAAATGCATGTATTTTGATTTCAATAATATGTTTCCTAAATTGGAACATTTAATTTCAAACTAATTTAAAGTAAACATGACCTGAATAATAACGGCTTATAAATTCTTTATGGAAGTTGGAGAGGCGGCTGCAAATTTTAGCACTGCTAGGGGTGGTACTATACCTAAATCGGGCCTTGTAATGAAAATCATGTCTTACCTTAAATTTTATAGGCACACAATGAAATCTTTAACATTGTAGAGTTGAGTTAGATTTCACTAAGTTAATAACTGTGCAACAAATTATTTCCTTACATTTCTTCTTACAATATCAGTTCAAATCTTAATATATTGAAAACGGAAGAACCCTATCAAAATAAGAACTCTATGGACTGCCTTTTGCTATTCTCTTTTCTACTTGCAGACTTATATCGTGAAAAATCGATACACTCTTCATGTAAATTTGTTCCATCTTTCTGTTCTATTGTGTCTTTATTTTTAGGAACGGTTGTGTGATTTGGACACAGTAAAGGACGAGCTGAAACAGGAACTTACAGCAGAGGAGAATGAATTTTTGTCTGATAGGTGAGTCTGGTATGCGAGACTTTATGTTGTCATTCTTTCAATGCTGCTTTAAAATTTTCACATATGACATCATTTTTCAATGTTTTATGGCTTGGAATAGATTGTCCTTATAATGAAAATGACCTCGGAAATCATGGAAGGATGGAATGTTGGCTATAAGTGCCAGAGGGTTTATTATATTTCTTTCATAAAATGAAGACAAGTGAAAAGATCAGTTTTGCATGTTACAAATAATCACTTTTGTTTATAATGAAATTTAGGATGAATTCCACTAATTCCTTTTATTAATATTCCTTCAGACCGAAAGAGATTTCATTATTGATGTGTTTTAGTTAGATTTTGAAATGAATTTACATAATCGAAACAGTCTGTAAATTAAGTCAATTTAAGGCTACATCGCTTTTTTTTTTTCAGTTTTCGTTACGTCCTTCCGTTTCTCTTTTAATTTGTCTTCTTTGTTTTCCTCCTTTCTCGCTAGCCTGTTTTTTTTTTATTCATGAATATCTTTTTCATATCAATTTGCAAGTCTATGTGTGCGTTCAGAACTATTTCAGTTTTGTGTGCTATGGGAATGGTGACGCATAAAGAATAAAATTATACTATATGATTATGTTTACTTACGTATGAAAATAATATATCTGATGCCATGAGAAAATATTCTTTTCGTAAGGTTAAAATTTACGAAGATGACATGTACCACCTAGGTACCGGTACCACTGTTGTTTTGTTTTGAATTTTGAAATTCCGAAATATTTCTTCGTAATGTGATCTGAACAAATTCTATAGGTTTGCACATATTCAAATAACTATTCTTTTTAAATAAAACGTCGAGTTATTTCCTGCATTTCGGAACCCATAGATCACATCTGCAAATAGAAGCGTTTGCGTTATAAAACATTTATTTTGCATCTAACCTTACAGAAGTATTAAATATGTATGTTGTTTTCGTTTGTTAGCAAAGAATACCGTATTATAAATAAATTCAAAGCATGCACAAAGTGCAGTAATTTATAAATTTTCTTCATTAGAAGAAATTCACAATTCTGGAGGCAAGTGGACTATTAACAGATTTTTTTTTTTTTATCTTTCGAGAAACGAAATAAAGAAAAGACCGTCAGTTCTATTCATTATCATAATTTCTGCATCCAAAAACTGCACAAATTTCCCTGACATATCTAATGACCAGGCAGCACATTTTCGTTCCCAAACACGTTAGGAAAGTTATCAGTTAGTATATCCTGGAGTTTCAGAGTTCAAAATCTAACCCTAAATGCTTACGTGAGGATGCTACGAAAGGTAAAACCTAGTTCAGTACATAACAATGATGGAGCATGACAGCTGTAAGTGGGATTGCTACTAAACTGAAATGATCTGTCCAGCTACTTTTTAACCACATATATGCACTAACACTGCGAAACTAGTGCTCTATAAAATATTGTATTGTATATAGTAACATTCCATGGTATTCATTCAGTCACGATAGAATATGGAACAAGTCAAAAAACTTAATACTACTATAAATCGTAATTTATAGTCACAATCTAGTTGAAATATGTACAAAAGAGGTTTACAATATAGTCTACTAGTACAACACAAAGTTTTATTATCAGTTTCATAAAGCGTTGTTGAATGTCGTGATTTCACCTACAGAATAGAAGGCGTGAGTAAGTAGGTACTTCTTTAATTTGGACCTAAATAATCTTATGTTTTCAGTTTCATTTCTTATATCGATAGAGAGCCTATTAAAACGTTTTACTGCCATATAACGCACTCCTTTTTGATAGCACGATAGACTTGCTGATGGAGTATGAAAGTCAATTTTTGACGTGTATTTATACCATAAACTGTTGAATTAGTTACAAAGTTTTCACGATTACATACAAGGAATATTATTAATTAAAAAAATATACTGACAAGCCATCGTCATTATTTGTAGTTTTTTTAAAATAGTCCTACAAGATTCCCTAGATTTGGCACGTACTATTATTCTAATTGCTCTTTTTTGTAATAGGAATATACTGTTACTATCTGTGGTGGAATGTGTCCAGAATTTCATTCCAAAACTCATTTTCGAGTGGAAGTATGCAAAGTATATTGTTTTTAAGGTACTGATATTTACTATCTTTTGCATAGATAAAATAGCAAACATCCTGAATTTAGTTTGAGGATAATGTCTTTAATAAGATTTTTCCAGTTTAACATTATCGATTTTGAAGCCCAGAAACTTGGTTGTTCTTGTTTCTAATAGGAACTTATTATTAAATATTGCGCTTGAAATTTGCAGGTTGAATTTTGACAGGATTAAAATTAAATTTGTTAGTTATTAGTGCTACTTATGACAGAAAATATAATTATATCAATGATAATACGGAACTAGTATATATAATATATATTATAGAACATAATAGTAAACATGGTAGACATTAATTTTATATGCTCTGTAAATACAATATATACAATTAATTCGTTTAACAAAATCAGCTCCATTATAGTAAACAAAAATATATCTTAATTCATATCTTCTATCATAACTGTCAGTGAAGATTTATTAAAAATATTTATTTATTTTCCTACGTCACAAGACGTTATGAGGACACAATTATAATAACAAAAATCAATATACAAATTAACAATATTTAAATTTTACACAATATATACAAAATACAGATCAAAATGAAATACAATATAACATAGATTGATAAATTGAAATAATACACAAAAGTCTGAATGAAAATTCAACTTACTCTATATTAGAATCAGATCACAATGCAGTCGTAACTTGGTGTTTTACATAAACAACATTGACGATGGAGCACCTGTATTTTACTGTGATTCATAACCTATTCGTACCAACTTACAATTCTACCCTGCTTATGCATTCACGTGACTTAATAGGTGTACCAGAAGAAACTACTCAATCCAGTGTACGATTAGGAACACAAATGCGCTGCCAGCTACTGAATTATCCTGGAGCTATAAGAAGTCCATAGCGAGAAAGTAATTATACATCCTCTCTCTGTCTAGGTTGTTACTGATTTCTGCGGAAGTACATACTGGTAATATTATGTCATTCATGTTGCATCTAATTCATACATCCATTTATAATCTTTTCGCTGTAAGAAAAATCCTAATGTAAACAATAGCACGTGACGAAAGTGAGGCCTTATTGGCAACAGCTTGGCACTATAGATTCTCAGTACGTGATCCCGCCCACTGTTGTACATTCTGTTTCATGTTAAACATTTCCTGTTACTCGTCAAGTAGATCTAACCTCACTATTATGCATTAATTTGCTTAGGAAACTTTTACTTTATACATACTGTAATTAAATTATTTTAAATTTACGTGCAAGGTCAATCAATGCCAGACAAAGGAGTTATTTCTTCCAGGATGTATAAGCTATACTACAGTATCACGTGCTTACGTGAACAACTACGAGCTCAAGTGACGCCAGCTTGTTACAAGAACAAACTACCTCGGTATTACCATAGTCTAGTATATACAGTCACGAAGCTCAGAATATGCAGGCGATCCTAGTGGTTAGCAACTATCTAGGATCGCTTCTATCGCATCATCACAGACAATGCGAAATAATACCGGCACAGTCTATTATTCCTAGTACCCTCAACAACTCAAGCTTCGTGACTGTATATAGTGGACTGTAGTATTGCTCTTTGTATTCATCCGCGTTCATAGTAAATAACGAAATGTAAAAGTAGCTTTTCTTTTACGTAGTGTTTTATACATAAGTGAAGTTTATCGTATTTAAGAACTAGAATTCAATTTTTTTGTTTTCTAAATAATACAAGATTACGGTTTCCAAATGCGGAACTATATTTTCCTGCATCGTGTGAGTTTTGACTGGCAGCCAATGACGTGTATGAAAGCAAAGTGGTTATATTTACATCAGGATTATTCTTACAGCGAAAACAGTATAGTGTTCTGCCCAAGGACAGGCCTTTCACTGCAAACCCAGCTCTCTCCAGCCTTTCCTATTTTCCGCCTTCCTTGTTTCCTCATATGATCCATATTTCTTAATCATCTAATATAGACAGCAAAATTGAAGTATTCTATGCAGTAAAATGATTGTGATCCTGTTACCTGCTAGTGAGTTGTATCTTACAATGTGATACCTTGTAAACTTGTGGTTTGTGTCAATACTTACTTCATGTGACAGTTTTATAGACTGATTATATATTTTATGATAGTTTTGCAGACACACATGACAGCACCGTACTCTCAGAGTATGCAGATTTTTCAACCGAAGAACAGTTGACTATTCGTGATGGTACAAAGCATTCAATTTCCTCGGAGAAAATGTTGAGGCCTCGTAAAGATGAAAAACAATTCAAATGTAGTGTTTGTCAAAAGAGTTTCTCGTATTCGAAAAATTTGAAAAGGCATGTCTTGATGCACACAAGCGAAAAGTCTTTCAAATGCGATATCTGTGGGAAGTGTTTCTTTGAACATAGATATTTGAAATGTCATACACGACTTCATACCGGCGAAAAACCATTCAAATGCGATATCTGTGGTCAATGTTTCTCGCAGTCAGGTACCCTAACTGCCCATCAACGTCGGCATACAGGTGAAAAACCATTCAAATGTGATATTTGTGGAAAGAGTTTCCTTCAACATGGGGGTTTAATACGTCATACACGAATGCATACGGGCAACAAGCCATTCAAATGCGATGTCTGTGGATTGTGTTTCTCAGATTCTTGTAATCTGAAATGCCATAAACGCCTGCATACAGGAGATAAACCATTCAAATGTGATACTTGTGGAAAGTCTTTTCCGCAGTCTAGTGCCCTAGCAACACACCAACGCAGTCATTCAGGTGAGAAACCATTCAAATGCAATGAATGTGGAAAGTGTTTCTCTTTTCCTGGTAACCTGAAAAGCCATATACGTTTGCATACAGGAGAGAAACCATTCAAATGCGATATTTGTGGAAAGTGTTTCTCGCAGTCAAATTCTCTGATTACTCATCATCGTCTTCACACAGGCGACAAACCATTTAAATGCAAAGTCTGTGGAAAGTGTTTCTCGCAATCTTGTCATTTAAGAAGTCATGAACGCCAGCATAAAGCTTGAACTCCATTGGAAATCTGTGCTACAGTTGAATCAACTGGAATTCATTTGTCGAGAGCATGAGAGCTAGGAGTGACTCATATGTGATGTCTAAGAATTGTGTTTCTTCTTATCGAGTTACCTAAAGATTCAAGACTGCCAGCATATTTGTCAGAAACCACTTTAATCGGATGTGCGTGGAAGTATTGTTCGTATCATTTTAGCACAGTCTAGTATATAGTCACGAAGCTTGCGATGATTATTTGCATTTCTCGCGATAGTTGCTAGCCGCTTGGAGCGCTGTGAGTACAAGGAACTGTGCCACTGCCATCGTGATCTAATACAGGCTGTAAGGCAGTCCATGAGACTCGCTTAACCCGATCACCAAGGGCGGCGTTTCAACTATATAAATTAGTTGGAATGCATAAAGAGTAACATATATTTGTCTAAAATGTAGTGTAATTGCATTAATAAAATTTAAAACAATGATTATGAGACACTTCAGACATAATTCACTTGCGAGTTAAGATGTAATATTTTTGGCATGAAAATTCCGTCGTTCGTATGTGTAATACCTGCATTTATTTCTATTAAATATTGCGAAATTTTTGTACATTCATTTATGCACGATTCAATAATTTTAAGTTGCACTGTACGGCAGGGGCGTATTTTGCGGGCTACCGGGGCTACCGGCGGTAGCCCAAGGAAATTACAAAAGAAAAAGTTTATAATATAACATAATGTAATAATTTTGTGTTATTAGTTTTACCATAGTAATTAAAATTAAAGTAATTGTTAGATATATTTTGTGTAATAATAGGGTCAGCGGTAGCCCAAACCCTTTAACCAGTATACACCACTGCTATACGGATATTTAGATATGTTGAAATTATAGGTTATGTTTACTGTACCATTTGGCCCTTTCTGTCTAATTTTAGTGGTCTCCAATGCTCTGCCATTACATATGTATGTTATGTCATGTGGAAATTATATGTTATGTTTACTATACTTAACTTATATTCCTATATTCGCAATTATACATTATAATTAAACACATCTTGTATGACACCCCGCACATTCAATTTTATTATTACAATTGAGTACTGAATTATTGCATTTATCTACTACCTGAGACGAATTAACGCAATCGTACGTACACTAATTTCATAGGAGTGGTATGGTAAATTTTCTGTCTACAATTAAAGAAGGTAGATGTGCTAAATTAAAATCACAATATAAATTATTTTTTATTAAACCTCAAAACAGCTTCATTTCTAAACTTTAAATGTTGATGCGAATAGATTATGTTAACATGTAAAATTCTCTTCACATTAAAATAACACAGTTTTGTAATTATTTCTGCAACATATTATGCAACAATAAGTAAACGGAACTTATGGACACATTTCACTAAATAAAACTCAGCAATGATATGCAATAAAGTTATAATATTTCACTGAGCTCCATACACTGAAGTGCAAAACCCGAACATACATTACGGCCTGGTCACAGTCTATCATATACAGTCGCGAAGCTTGAGGTGATTTTTTGCAAATCTCGTGATAAAGCGCTCGAAGCGGTTAGCAACTAGAAGCAATAGACTGTCCACGGTCGACTTCGGACTGTGTCGTATTTCCATCGAGTGCTAGCTCGTTGCGTATTTCACATTGATGCTTGTGAAATGTTCGTTATTGGTTGTAATGAAAATGTTAATGGCTAAAATACAATAATTTGAATAATAATATTTTACCAGAGACGTAGAAAAATTAAGTTTGTTTTAACGAAATTTATTGATCACGTTTTATTTTCAATTCTGGTGGGATTATTATTGCTTAGGCCTACTTTTTTTTTCAAAGGATATGTTTTTAATTATAGTTGTTAATTTTGTTGTTATTTTTATTTGTTACTTTACTAAAGACGTAGAAAAAGTCTGTTACAATAAAATTAATTGGTCACGTTTTATTTCCAATTCTGGTGTGATTATTATTGCTTAACCTCATCCCACTTTAACTACGTAAGCCTACACTACAAGTACCGGTACACGTAAGTTAATCCATTAATTCATATTTCCATTATTATTGTAAAGGGAAATGCAAATTAATATTTATTGGTTTCATAGTTAATTATCGCTATAATCTTGAATGACTGAAGCGATTATAGTAAATTTCAGTTCGTTTTGCACAAACAAAAATAATATTAACCTATTTCTTACAGGTATCTTCGAGTTTATGTTGGAATTTAATATACTTCATTAAAATAATAAATTAACTTTATGCATTTAATATTTCAATAATAGAAGGAAGGTGTTAATTTTTCCAAAAGAACACAACAAAAGTGTAACATATTTTGTCGTCTACTAGGAGAGAGATCTGCGATGATGAGACGATAGTAGCGATCCTGGTGGTGGGCAACTACCCATGTTTGCATTTTTAGTACATATTGAGCTTCGCGACTGTATATAGTAGACTGTGGCCTGGTGTAGATTGAAAAGGCATTGACTGTGCCGTATTTCTCTTTGTTATGAAAAGTTGTGTAAACTGTGAAATGTTCGTTATCGGTTGTAATAACTGTAAAGGGTAAAATGCAATAATTTGAATAAGGAGACGTTTTTAGAACTACAAATTGTAATAAAAAGAGGTCAGAGTTATCCTTCTTCCGAAAGATCCAGGAAATTGAGTTTATAAAATATAATACGATATATACTTTATGAAAATAATATATAAACCTTATGGATTTCATATTTCAATAGTAGAAAGGAAGTGCTATTTTTTTCAAAAGAGCACGATATTGAAAGTACAATACATTCTATCGTCTGCTAGGGAAAGAGTCTTTGATGAGACGATAGTAGCGATCCTGGTGGTTAGCAACTATCTGTGGATGCATATTTAGTAAAAATTGAGCTTCGTGACTAAATACTAGACAATGATTGTAACTTGAAAAACGTTAAGTTCACTACAGTGGTAAGGAAATATACAGTTACGATGTGTGTGTACGTGTAGTGTATTTTTCGTATGCATGTGCCATGTAATGGATGAATAAATGTTATGTTTTATTTAACGACGCTCGCAACTGCAGAGGTTATATCAGCGTCGCCGGATGTGCCGGAATTTTGTCCCGCAGGAGTTCTTTTACATGCCAGTAAATCTACTGACACGAGCCTGTCGCATTTAAGCACACTTAAATGCCATCGACCTGGCCCGGGATCGAACCCGCAACCTTGGGCATAGAAGGCCAGTGCTATATCAACTTGCCAACCAGGTCGACTGTAATGGATGAATGTCACTATATTTTCGAGGGTGAATTTATGTGCTACGTTTGTGAAATTACTCTCTCCGTTAACTTTTTGAGGCACAGAACTGATAATTAGTAAATTTGAGGTGGATATTGGTCAAATGAAATGCATGAAATAGAGATGAAATTTGCAAAAATTTGTATTTTCATAAATTTGCATATAGATTTGGAGGTGGCTTTATTTCAAGCCACTGTGGCACAACTTCACGACATTAAAACAAAATAGAAAGTGTGCTGGTTTGAAATGAAACCACAATGCCTGAAAGGGTAGAGGGATATAAGAAGATTTGCGTAGTCAAGTATATGAACTACAATGTATGCAAATGACATGCACGAGTAGCGTTTCTGTTGTATGGGATATTTTAAGATCTCAGGAATTCTTACAAACAAGCTACTCTCGCAGTCAGGTAACTTTTGGTGAGATCTGCAGCATATTGATGAAAAAGCATTCACATACGATATGTGCGGAGTTTGTAGTGTTCTGTTTATTTGACAAGGGATGAACTTCACCATTCTGGCCAAAAAGTATTCGAATATTAATATAAAATGCCTGTGGAAAATATTTTTTTGGACTACGGACTCCAGTATGTATAACCGCCAGCTAATCAAGTGAACATGTTTGTAATAATAATCCATTTTGAATCTTGCTTACGCTACTTTTAACACTTGAATGTAAGTAATTGATTAACTAGAAACACACCCTAAAACACACCCTGATTAAATTCTCAACATACAGATCAATTTCAGTACACACACACTATTTGACTCCACTATTCAACAACTTTCAACAATCAAACGTACCCACATAACAGGCAGAGGAGTTCGAGATGACGCCGAGATCTAGTACGCTCTGAAGATGGTGTGATGATGCACCGAAACAGCTGTAAGCCGCACAGACATATAATTAACACGAGTAAGTCCACTAGTTAATCAATTACTTATGTTTGTAATAGTTTCTGGAGTGGGAACGTCATATTATGTGCGTATTATTGCACATGCGATAAAAACATAAAAGTGATATTTCTGTGAAAACTATTTCTGGACTCTGGACTACTGAAAGTCAAGTACGTAAGGATAGTTAGGAGGAAACCTTGAAATACGATTGGTACAGAAAATAGTTGTATTCAGTACCATTTAAATAGACCCGCACACTGGCACACTGACTGCAACACATTTTAAGATCATAACCAGGGCCCGGATTTTGATGACTTAAAAATGTCTAAAAAAATTATCTATAAAATTACCTAAAAAATCAGTAAAATGATTTAAGAATTGCTTGAAAAATGTTTGTCTTCATTTTAGGGTATGGCAGTACAGTACAGTTCTTCCTTCTGTAATGTTAGAACTGAAATGAAAAACTGATATTAATTTAATCTCGCGAATTTGTATGTTCTAAGAAAGAGCACGTTTAAAAATATTACCATATTCAGAATTATAGCTGTAGGTAACCACCAGCATGCGCAGGTTCTCGAAAGTTAGGGAACGCACATTTTTGTACATTGAGAAACTCCTTTTCACATCCGCCGATACAACTGGGGCATTCTTGAAATATGTTAAATCACTGACAGTGAGATCTTCAATGCACAAGGTATCAAATGCTTCACAAAAGTCTGTAAAAATCTGATGATTTATTCTCCTTTATGGATACACTTTGTTGCAGTAAAAGTTGCGTGGATTTCTTCTTACTTGTGAGTTGCAGTACCCGCATGTGAATTTTTTTTTTGGCTGATACATTTTTTTCGCACAACTTACAAAATAATACTTTACCATCTGTAAGGGAAACATCATTTACAAATTCAGATAAAATCTGTCTTAAATGACAAGATTTAAATGAGTTTATTTTAGGCATTGCTGAATGAAACTATGAAAACTGAATACGTACCAAACATTCCTGTCTGATAACCTGTAATTAACGAAATCTGTGACAGAGAAAATATCGAATCTAATACTTGCCGTGATAGGAAATAGCTAAAATAACGACTTTCAACATGTATGTATTCAGTGTGGTTTTAGGCGTAATAGATCAACTATAGATCAGATATTTTGTATTCGACGGATAATGGAGAAAAAATTGGAGTATAAGGGTACAGTGCATCAGTTATTAATAGATTTCAAAAAGGCATATGACTCGGTTAAGAGAGAAGTTTTATATGATATTCTTACTGAATTTGGTATTCTCAAGAAATTAGTTCGATTAATTAAAATATGTCTCAGTGAAACATACAGCAGACCCCGTATAGGTCAGTTTCTGTCAGATGCGTTTCCCATTCACTGTGGGCTAAAGCAAGGAGATGCACTATCACCTTTACTTTTTAACTGTGCTCTAGAGTATGCCATTAGGAAAGTCCAGGATAACAGAGAGGGTTTGGAATTGAACGGGTTACATCAGCTGCTTGTCTATGCGGATGACGTCAATATGTTAGGAGAAAATTCACAAACGATTAGGGAAAATATGGGAATTTCACTTGAAGCAAGTAAAGAAATATGTTTGGAAGTAAATCCCGAAAAGACAAAGTATATGATTATGTTTCGTGACGAGAATATTGTACGAAATGGAAATATAAAAATTTTATAAATTTATCCTTTGAAGAGGTGGAAAAATTCAAATATCTGGGAGCAACAGTAAGAAATATAAATGATACTCAAGAGGAAATTAAACAAGAATAAATACGGGAAATGCCTATTATTATTCGGTTGAGAAGCTTTTATCATCCAGTCTGCTGTCAAAAAATCTGAAAGTTAGAATTTATAAAACAATAATATTGCCGGTTGTTCTTTATGGCTGTGAAACTTTGAGAGAAGAGCCTTGGTTAAGGGTGTTTGAGAATAAGGTGCTAGGAAAATATTTGGGGCTAAGAGGGATGAAGTTACAGGAGAATGGAGAAAGTTACAAACCACAGAACTGCACGCATTGTATTCTTCACCTGACATAATTAGGAACATTAAATCCAGACGTCTGA
Source organism: Periplaneta americana (assembly GCF_040183065.1). Taxonomy (NCBI): domain Eukaryota; kingdom Metazoa; phylum Arthropoda; class Insecta; order Blattodea; family Blattidae; genus Periplaneta; species Periplaneta americana. The sequence goes on from NC_091132.1 coordinate 160,756,339, forward strand.
GATGGGCAAGGCATGTAGCACGTATGGGCGAATCCAGAAATTCATATAGAGTGTTAATTGGGAGGACGGAGGTAAAAAGACCTTTCGGGAGACCGAGACGTAGATGGGAAGATAATATTAAAATGGATTTGAGGGAGGTGGGATATGATGATAGAGGCTGGATTAATCTTGCTCAGGACCAATGGCGGGCTTATATGAGGGCGACGATGAACCTCCGGGTTCCTTAAAGGCTAGTAAGTAAGTAGCATCTATGTACATTGTCCAGCAGCATGTTCTTTTTCTTTTTTTTTTTACTGCAAGTAGGTTGGAAACAGGAGAATTAGTTGCAGCGACAAATAATAAGTATAACTAAGACACAGACTCTCAGCATGTACATTGTTACATTGTCGAGCCACTTATTAAACTTCTAATTATTTCGTTAGATTAAAAATAAATTTTGAACAGTTTAAGAATTTAAGTTAATTTAATATTTTGCAAAAAAAGAAAAAGAGGAAGACCAGGAAAGGAAGTAGAATGCAAAAACAATGACCAAAACAGATTTAAAGCTTGAAAAAAAAAAAGACCTAAAACTTCAAAAATAGGAAATACAACGAAAAATGCACAATAGAATTCATATTTTTATAACCACAGGTTCGTGTTCCGGATTTTAATACTTGAGAGTAATGCATACTGCATGAGGGAAAATAGTTGACATGACATCAAGATCCGCGCCCTGGTTCATAACGTACCTTCCACGTCACAATGAATTGGGTATCATACAGAAAAAATGCTTAAAATAGTATTTGCATGCCGCACCTGAAGATATGAAGTTGTTTATACAGAGTGGAGGTGAAAGAAGCACGAACATTTTGAGAGAGAATTTCTCATGTTGTATATAACAAAAAAATTTCCTTAGAAAAAAAATTGTCATTCATTCATTCAGTGTTCTTCCCAAGGGCAGGTCTTTCACAGGACACCCAGCTTTCTTCAATCTTTCTTATTTTCTACCTTCCTCTTTGTCTCCTCATATGATTCATATACCTTAATGTCGGCTATCATTTGATATCTTCTTCTGCCCTGAACTCTTGTCTCATTCACCATTCCTTCAGTACATCTTTCAGTAGGCAGTTTCTTCTCAGTCAGTGGCTCAACCAGTTTCTTTCCTTCTTCCTGATCAGTTTCAGCATCATTCTTTCTTCACCCATTCTTTCCAACACAGCTTTATTCCATCTATCCACTTCACACGTCCCATTCTTCTCCATATCTACATATCAAATGCCTCTATTAGCTTCTTTCACTTCGTCGTAATGTCCATATTCTGCCCCTTGCAATGCCACATTCCATACACAGCACTTCACTAGTCTGTGCCAAACGTGAAACCCCCGAATTCCATAAGTCTTGTGAATAGGATGGTGATTTTGCTCATGTCGATAGAAAATATAAGAATTATTTATCCCCTAGGCAGATGTAAATAGAATGAACTGTTTTTGTGTAAATTTGATTAGTCAACAATGTGAATAGGTTGCAACGTTGCAGTGAGGGAGTGGGAGAAGAATGTGTACCTTATTGCCTAACAAGCCGGTGTTCGTCTCCCTGTTGCACAAATATTAAGAGGAGTACCAGTAAATTCTATCTTAGTGCCTTGCCAGCCTTCGTACTTATTATTGATATTCAGTGTGGGTGTGTATTGCGTATTTGAGGACAAGAAATATCTTAACAATTAATATTTGAGGAGAAAAATTCGCTCCGGTGCCAGGGATCAAACCCGAGTTCTTTGTTCTACGTACCAAGCGCTCTGACCACTGAGCTACGCCGAATTCAATCCACAGCACCGGATCGAACCTTCCTCCTTTAATGTTTCCCTTTATGGCCTGACTCCAAATTAGGCATATATCTTGATGTATATGTCCAATGTCAACTGCCATTATACAGGAACACACTCAGCTGAGTGACTTGTTTGGCCGGGATTCCGCAGTTAAGTGCACAGTAACCTGTACAGACATATGCACTGCTAGCTATAAGGATATTATAGATTTATTATAGAATAATATCTGTAATATTGACAATTAATATTTGAGGAGAAAAATTCTATCCGGCGCCGGGGATCGAACCCAAGTTCTTGGTTCTACGTACCAAGCGCTCTGATCACTGAGCTATGCCGAATTCAATCCGCAGCACCGGATCGAACCTTCCTCCTTTAATGTTTCCCTTTATGGCCTCAGTCCAAGTTAGGTATATATGTTGACGTATATATGCAGTGTCATCTGCCATTATACTAGGAGTGCACTCAGCTGAGTGACTTGTTTGGCCGGGATTCGGCAGTTAAGTGCACAGTAATCTGTACAGACATATGCACTGCTAGCTATGAGAATATTATAGATTTATTGATTTGTCATACAGAATAATATCTGTAATATTGACAATTAAATTTTTTTTTATTTGAGGAGAAAAGTTCGCTCCAGCGCCGGGGATCGAACTCGGGTCCTTGGTTCTACGTACCAAGCGCTCTGACCACTGAGCTACGCCGAATTCAGTCCACAGCACCGGATCGAACTTTCCTCCTTTACCATACATGATTCTATTATCTTTCATTGTTCCAGTGTCTCACGCATTTTGGAGATGTAAAAAAAAAATCATGAAAATTATGATTTTTAAAAGTAGCCTATTTTATAGAGAATTTAATTGCCTTTAATTTGGTGTATGGCACGTATAATTTGGATTATTAGTTTTTGAGTTATTAATTATTTTCTGGAATGGTGACATTGGTTACGACCACTTTTTAAATACCAAGTTTGACCAATATTTCCATCCTCTATGGCACTCATTTTCTTCATCCAAAAGTAATTTCACTGTGTAAAAGTACATGAGTACATGAAAAACCTCATAGATGTCACCATCTTACAGCTAGCATGAGTTAAATCACTCTGGTGAGAAAAAATATAAATTAGCTTGTAAACATTCATGGTGCCTGCATGGATAAATTATATATTTATCCATGGTGCCTGTGTATTCATGTCAGTGTGCTTTTCCACGTGGTAAAGAGTTATATTCAGTAGTCCAGCTGTTTAATTATAAGTATATATAAGTATTATTTTTGTTTATTGTTTGTAGTTTTAGTTTGGTGTTATCGTTTTAGTTTCGGTTATATTATTATGATGGCTAATACAAGAAATAGAACCAGAAAGACACCCAGAAAATTTTATGGCAAGAAGAAAACGAATGAAAGTGCTCCCACTGCCAGTAAAACTCCAACACCACCATCTCCTGTTAGTGATAAAACAAACTTTGGCTTTTTACTGTTTGATTTTGGATGCTTGGTCCAATTAATTTCATTTTTAGCATGTCCAGAATGCCAAACAGTGGGCACAGTGTCAATGTGTTTTTTGGAACATAAACGAAATGGCCTAGCTGTTTGTGTGCAACTAATTTGTTCTTATTCTGAGTATGAAAGTGATGAAATGTATAGCAGCAAGAAAGTGTCAAAATATTTTGAAATAAATAGAAGAGTGGCATATGCTTCTAGGGCTCTTGGTATTGCACATAGTGAAATAAATAAATTATGTTATTTGTTAGGACTGCCAAATGTTCCAAATAAAAGTGCCTACCAACGTGATATAAAATAAATAAATACAGTCATGAAGGTCCTAGCTACAGAGACAGTGAATAAGTAATTGATTGACTAGTGGACTTACTCGTGTTAATTATGTAAGTCTGTGCGGCTTACAGCTGTTTCGGTGCATCATCACACCATCTTCGGAGCCTACTAGATCTCGGCATCATCTCGAACTTCTCTGCCTGTTATGTGGGTGCGTTTGATTGTTGAAAGTTGTTGAATAGTGGAGTCAAATAGTGTGCGTGTACTGAAATTGATCTGTTTGTTGAGAATTTGATCAGGGTGTGTTTTAGTGTGTTTGTATATTTCGTATTGTTCTAGTGTGTTGAGTTTTTGGTTCTTGGGTTGTATGTGTAGGATTTCCATGTCCGCATTTATGTTACTGTATGTATGGTTAGCATTGGTTATGTGATCGGCATATGTAGATGTATTGTGTCCTCTGGTTATTGCTTTAATGTGTTCTTTGTAGCGTGTTTGGAATGATATGCCTGTCTGTCCAATGTAGAATTTGTCTCAACTATTACATGTGAGTTTGTATACACCTGTGTGGTCGTATTTATTTTTTTGTGTTGTTTGTGTGTTGATATGTTTTTGTAGTGTGTTTTCTGTTCTGTAATGCTATGTTGTATTTCTTCTTTCTGAATGAAGATGCGATCTTATGTGTGCTTTTGTTTTCATATGTTAGTTTGATGTATTTCTTGTGTTCTTGTGTTTTGCGTGTTTTTGTGTTTGTTAAGTTTTTGTTTTGTCTTTCTTATGATGTTGTCTCTTATGTTTGGATTGTAACCGTTTTCTTGTGCTATGTATTTGATTATGTTCACTTCTTCATTGTAGTGTTGTTGGCTCATGGGTATGTTGAGTAATCTGTGTACCATTGTCCTGAATGCAGCATGTTTGTGTTGTATGGGGTGGTTAGATGTGTTGTGTATGTGTGTGGTGGTGGTGGTGGTTGGTTTTCTGTATATTTTGAAGGTATGTTTGATGTCAATTAAGTCCACTAGTCAATCAGTTACTTATATTCAAGTGTTAAAAGTAGTGTATGCAAGATTCAAAACAGACACAGTGAATTATGCAGCAGCATCATTAATAAGTGCAACAGGGAGCAACAAATGTGCTGTAACAGTCGATGGCAGTTGGCAAATAAGAGGATTTTCTTCTCTTGTGGGTGTCGTCACAGCTGTATCTGTCAAAACAGGTAAAGTTCTGGACGTGGAAGTTATGACAAAAGACTGCATGTCTTATAGGATGCATAGGAAGAAAGATAAGAACTCTTCTTCTTATCAGACTTGGAAGGCGAACCACAAGTGTGCCATCAATTATGAAGAGTCTTCGCCTAACATGGAACCAGTTGGAGCAGGCAGGCTGTTTCTCAGATCGATTCAGCTCAGAGGTCTGACTTATAGTGAATATCTTGGAGATGGGGACTCCAAGAGTTTCAAAACGCTTTGTGATTTGGACCCATATGATAGGGTAAAGATTGAAAAACTGTAATGTGTTGGGCACTACCATAAGAGGATAGGAAAAGTACTGCGTCAGCTGGTGACATGTCAAAAACTTGGTGGAAAAGGAAAGTTAATCCAGGCTCTCATTGCTAAACTACAAAATTACTTCGGTATTGCCTTGAGAGCCAGCTCTGGTAGTGTCGAACAGATTTATAAGGCAATCTGGGCTTCCCTATTTCATGTTGCTGCAAATGAAAAGCAGCCAATACATGCAAAGTGTCCTCTGGATGAGGACAGCTGGTGCTCATATCAGGTAGCAAAAGCCAAGGGTGTACCTTATAGGCACAAGGGACCTGGAATACCAATAGACATTCTCAGAAACATCAAGCCTGCATATGAACAACTCACTGACAAGAAAATGTTGCAGAAGTGTTTACGTGAGAAAACACAGAACATCAATGAGTCGTTCAATGGAATGATATGGAGGAGATGCCCCAAGGAGACATATTTTGAAAGGCACACAGTGGAACTTGCAGTAATGGATGCTGTCTGCCATTTCAACAAAGGGCCTGAAGTTAAATTGGACATTTACAGGAAGATGGGGATTGAACCTGGGACCAATATGATGATTGGTGTTGCTTCCGCTCAGCAAAAAAAGGACTTTTCTGCCAAAAAACATTCCACACCTGATCAGAAGACCAGAAGAAGGTACTTGAGGGGCAGGAAGAAAATGAAACTGGACACACAAACTGCTTCAGAGGGTGTTACCTATGATCTTGGAGCATTTTAATAACTTCTATTTTCTTTCTTCATTTTCGGTAAGAACAGTATTTTTACACATCTTGATTACACAACAAGGAAACAAAGGAAACAAAATACAGATCCAAAACCTACATCAACACATAAACAAAATACACCCAAACTACACTACACATTAGAAACTGAAAAAAAGAAATCCATAAATTTTCTAGACATCACAATAACAAAAGTAGACAACAAACACACAGAAAACCCAGAACAACAACAACACACATACATAACACATTCAACCACCCCACACAACACAAACAAGCTGCATTCCGAACAATGGTACACAGACTACTCAACATAACAATGAACCAACAGGATTACAACGAAGAACTAAACACAATCAAATCCATAGCACAAGAAAACGGATACAACCCAAACATAATAGACAACATAATACGTAAGACAAAATAAAACCACAAAAAAAAAACAGAAGAATTCAACACAAACACAAGAACACAAAAAATACATCACACTAACATACGAAAACAAAAACACACATAAAATTGCAACCTCATTCAAGAAATTAAACTACAACATCGCATACGGAACAAATAACACTCTACAAAAACATCTCAACACACAAACAACACAAACAAACAAATACAACCATACAGGCGTATACAAACTCAAATGTAACACCTGCAACAACTTCTACATAGGACAGACAGGCAGATCATTTCAAACACGTTACAAAAAACACATCACAGCCATAACAAAATTACAAAACACCTCCACATATGTAGAACACATCACAAATGCCAACCACACCTACAGAGACATCAACACAGACATGGAAATACTGCACATCCAACCAAAAAGCCAGTAACTCAACACACTAGAACAATATGAAATATACAGACACACGAAAACACACCCCAACGATATTCTCAACACACAACTCAATTTCAAAACACATACACTCTTTGACTCTACACTACGAACGCACCCACACAGGAAACAAGAGGCGCCAAGACCAACAACGACCAGTTCCGAAGATGACCGAAAATAGGTCGAAACATGTTAACAAGGTACGTTAAAATTTAACACAAGAAAGTTCTTATCATACATATTCTGTGAAGTTTTTTGATCAAATGTCTCGGGCGAAACATCATACCTCCACTCATAATACAGATAAAGTTATGATTCTGGTGTCATTTTAAAGGTTGGAGTGTTTTCTAATGCCTGAATTAAAATTATGTATGTGCACTGGGTCGGAATTTTATTATGATTTTTTTTTTAAACTTTGCAAATCTTTTTATCGCACTGCATGAGAAAATTTCAAATAATTATTTAATTATCAAACCTAGAATATTTTAAGTTAATTCAGGCAAAAGACAATTTATTTACCTACAGAATAGCAAAAAAATCTTTGAAATTGGATGATTAGAAATGGAGATATGTTTTTAGATTTTCATGAATTTATAAACAAAATTGTTTATAAACAAAAGTAAGATTTAAAATATTTTTCTCACATGTAACCCTGTTTTAAATCATGCCCTTTACCATTTAAAAATACCTTACTACATTATTTTGCAATTTTGTAATTTTTTTTTTACCTTTGGCAGCCAATATTAAACTGCCGGAGACCGAATCTGTAGAAGCAACTTGTGTTGTTAAGCAGAACTTAGTTCTGCCTTAGAGTTGAGCCATACAGTGCGGTATAGAGTTGCTATTAATTGATAGAATCTGTAAGTTTAGAGTTTATGTTTAAACAGTAGTTTGTTGTTTGAAATAATATTCTACTGTAAGGAAGACATACTGGTATTTCAGTTCTCCAAAAAGCATTGTAAAATTTCCGGATTTATAGTTACGATCACGTAAGAGTAGTTCCTAAAAGGCTAATTTGCAGCGTATAGGGTCAGATTGACCTTATTTTAAGGGCGGCATTGGCCCGTTTCTTAATTTGAGTTGACTTTATTGTGAAACCTTTGTTTCACGTTTTGTGCATTTGACAGTTCATATTTTTAATAGACTTCTTGTCCAAGTGTGATAATGACAAATGCAAAAGTTAACACAGTGCAGATATCATAAATTTATTCAGTGATCATAAATGTTAAAAGAGTGTATTGAACATTTTATTGTATTTAATTTAAAAGAACACGGCTTAGTATAGAAAAAGATTTGCATACCACTGAGCATTTAAGATTTAATTGTTATCATGTTGCCGACCCTGATTATTTGCAATAAATTGTAAAGCGATTGTTTTAGGCGCTCGAGATCTGTCTAGAATAGGCTACTAATCGCTAGTTTCGTTATTTATGTCCATAATCTTTGTAAAAAAAAAAAAAACAGGACTAAAATCATTGTTGCCATCCCGTTTGGAAGACATTAGCCCAGAAAAGAAACAAATGAATATTCTAAATGTCAACGAAATTATCACACAGTAAGAGGTTATCATACGTTCATTATTGTACATAATAAAATAGTCAAAATTATATCGCAATCCTGATTGCAGGTAGAACTACTCTGCTCACGGCAACCTTGATTCCCTTGCTTGCTGTATATTCTATGAAGTATATTTCAATGACAATGTTGATTCATGTTGTTTTGTTGTGGAAGCTGAAGAATTGAAATCCACTTTTAGTTTCACGTGTGCTTTATTATGGTTACAAAATGTACATACGTCTTTACGAGTTTCATTATTTGACATTGTAGTTATTCTATTGCATATTTGTTACTTCTGTATTCTAATTTAATTTCGGTAAATGATCACATTACCACCATTTCGTAGCAATGTCATATTTTATTTTCGCTAAACCAAATTTCATTGCATTTCATATACAGTACAATTACTTTAGCATTGAAGCTTTAGTATGTGGGATAAACTTCAGAACACAGTTACTCCGGTTATCCCGACTTTGAGACATTACGGAGGCATGGAAAATTAGGGGTGCAGTATGACTACGTAAGTGGAACAAGGTAATTTGTGGATAGGGTTACCATGAGAAGAAATTCTATAGGAGGACATGGAATCTAAAATAAGAGGACATTGCTGAAAAAGGAGGACGTTTTAAACATTGGTTTGAACAAAATTAAGTGAAAATAAAAGCAATGGCTCACCTTAGTTTCCTCACTAGTTGCTGGATCAGTATTACATCTGTACCCTACCGTACGTATCGGTGGAGCCCACTTTGTGCACAAGAACCTGAAGACACAAACTTCTATCTTGTAACAAATAATTATGGAACTGTTCACAGGACATTTCCTTGAAATTATGTCTCACCATGATGATACCTCTGACTGTGTCCGTTACCATGCGATTTCGTTCTTTTGTCCATTGAGCAGATATTAGGGAAAATAATCTCTCAACACTTCCATTGTGACTTGGGATAAATAAATAGAATTGACATATTTTTAAGAGTTCTGAGAAAGTTTCAGTGCTCGCAGAACTATTGGAATTGAAGAATTGGCACCATTGTTTACCTAAACTTAAATCTTTGTCAAAATTAACTTGATTGGCATATCTTTGTACATTGCAGAATAGAATTGATAAAGTAGCTTGGAATCATGAATAGTGACGTTTTTAGAGTGTAAGGATTCAATGCATGTCAATAGGTTATATTTTGTTTTTTTTTTTTATGTGGTCCAGCCTCAACCATTGAAAGCAGTTAACTTCGTTCATAGGTTTTCACCATTTGTTTAGATATTCTATGCATAATATCGCACATTATTCAATATTCATATTAATTGTAGTTGAAATGCGAAATGTGGGACACTTCAATTTTTTTTAAATGCATGCCGGACAGGATAAAATGATTAAAAAAGAGGACATGTCCTCCTTCTGCCGGACGGATGGTAACCCTACGTACAGAATTTTTTTTAATGAGATTCATAATTTTAAAGGGTTGCAACTTAAATCTTTGCATAAGAGGTCGTGTGGTGTTGCTACGAACTGATGTCGAGTTTGTTTATCGTTTCCACATGATTGTATATCTATTGAATACTTTGTTTCTAGTCTTAAGTTACAGTTTATGCTACTACCAATTTCCGTACGTACTGTATTTCATTTATTTTTCTGTAAGATATTGTAAGGTCCGCAATCTCTGGACTCCCGAAGAAACAGGAGCTTAGCTGTTTCTTGTGTTATAGACTTATATTATTACCGCAAGAGGGCTAGGTACCAAAATTTATCACTGTACGTCTAAACACAGGTATATGCATGTAAGTTAATTAATATTGCACGAAAGTCTAATGTTGTTGCAATGGCTTCAAAATGAATTTGAATCTTTTAGAGTAAATCATTCCCAAATAATTATATTAATCACGTCATTATTTTATCAAATGTGTATGTCATTTTTCATTCTGTTAATAAGATGCTTATACCACAGTCTACTATATACAGTCGCGAAGCTCAATATGTAGTAAAAATGCAAACATGGGTAGTTGCCCACCACTAGGATCGCTACTATCGCCTCATCATCGCAGATCTCTCTCCTAGCAGACGACAAAATATGTTACACTTTCGTTGTCGTGTTCTTTTGGAAAAATTAACACCTTCCTTCCATTATTGAAATATTAAATGCATAAAGTTAATTTATTATTTTAATGAAGTATATTAAATTCCACCATAAACTCGAAGATACCTGCAAGAAATAAGTTAATATAATTTTTGTTTGTGCAAAAGGAACTGAAATTTACTATAATAGCTTCAATCATTCAAGATTATAGCGATAATTAACTATGAAACCAATAAATATTAATTTGCATTTCTCTTTACAACAATAATAATGGAAATATGAATTAATGGAGTAACTTACGTGTACCGGTACTTGTAGTGTAGGCTTACGTAGTTAACAAAGTGGGATGAGGTTACGCAATAATAATCACACCAGCATTGGAAATAAAACGTGATCAATAAATTTTATTGTAACAGACTTTTTTTACGTCTCTAGTAAAGCAACAAATAAAAATAACAAAATTAACAGCTATAATTAAAAACATATCCTTTGAAGAAAAAAGTAGGCCTAAGCAATAATAATCCCACCAGAATTGAAAATAAAACGTGATCAATAAATTTCATTAAAACAAACTTAATTTTTCTACGTCTTTAGTAAAATAATACATAAAAATAATAACAAAATTAATAGCTACAATTAAAAATATATCCTCTGAAAAAAAAGTAGACCTAACCTTTATTTCTCTGGAAATTTAGCAGCCTAAGTGACAGAACTTTAACCGGTATCTAATGTCCTTTCGGTTAGACTGAAATATTTCGTTGTGAAATTTAAGGATATAATGTATTCTAACAGTCACAAAGAACTTCAGATTAACAGTTTTGTTTCTGCACAGCATTCTTGTGGAAACCCAGGAACCTTTCTGAATCTTTCGGAAATCGGAAAAAGGATAACGCTGGCCTCTTTCTCTTACTGTTGCTACAGTTTATAGCACTACAAACGTCTCCTCCTTGTCCCATATTATTATTCCAATTATTATATTTTAGCCATTAACATTTTCATTATAACCAATAACGAACATTTCACAAGCATCAAGTCCACACCTGTGGAGTAATGGTTAGAGCGTCTAGCCGCGAACCCAGGTGGCCCGGGTTCGATTCCCGGTCGGGGCAAGTTACCTGGTTGAGGTTTTTTCTGGGGTTTTCCCTCAACCCAATATGAGTAAATGCTGGGTAACTTTCGGTGTTGGACCCCAGACTCATTTCACCGGCATTATCACCTTCATCTCATTCAGACGCTAAATAACCTGAGATGTTGATAAAGCGTCGTAAAATAACGTACTAAAATAAAAAAAACAAGCATCAATGTGAAATACGCAACGAGCTAGCACTCGATAGAAATACGACACGGTCCAAAGTCGACCATGGACAGTCTATTGTTTCTAGTTGCTAACTGCTTGGAGCGCTTTATCACGAGATTTGCAAAAAAACACCTCAAGCTTCGCGACTGTGCTTATACTGAGTTATTTCATTTTTATGAGTATCTCTGTATTTTTTTGAACTCATATCGTACAGGGCAGGATGATTGCAAACATCGTTAATTAAAGTTTCAGAATTTCTTTGTGAGAAATTGCTAAATACACGATGTTTTCAGCCACATTTGTGATATCGTCATTTTTTTGCTTTCTAAATGAACGACGATCATCACTGTCAGTTTGAAGCCAAGTCAATCTAGAGCGATAAAGGCCAGCGCAGATAGCTGTAGCCAACGCAGGACATTGTAAAGAAACCAGCTCAATGTATTTACATTACAGCTAATCAAGTTGTGTTGTTCGCTTGGCGATGATCGCCATAGCGGAACCATAGGTTAAGGAGGTTATGTGTAAAACCGGGTAATATTGAACACACACACACTAACTCACTCTCAAACTCCCTCTCTCTCTCCTCCTTCCCTCCCTCTCTCCCTCTCTCCCTCCTTTTTTCCAAAGAGAAATGGGATCTCATTTTGTGCACGAGGAATATGTGTAATCCAATTCATAATCACTTACTTACCTGCTAATATAAAGATGTCAGATGTCATACTTCAGTGCAGCAGATAATTAGTTCAGAACAAGTTCGGAATTTTCAGCGAATTATGTTATAAGCCTAACCATTCCAGACAGGACTTTTTCCGACTATCTTATATCCTGTAGATGAATGTCAGTCTCTGTAAAATTCTCTTCCAGTTGAGATGGATGTGATAAAAATGGAACCCGACATCAACCCATTGGCGATACAGTCAAATGAAACAGAAGAGAAAAAGTACTTATCACAGGTAAATTGAAAGTTACTAATAAGTGTTTCTTTTTTACGTTAGAAATGTAAACTCTACCACAATAACTATACATGTTTCTATTTATAGTTAGTAGCCTATAGGCCTGCTAACAAATTTCAAGCCAGCAATTGTTTGTGCTGCCCACTATCTCGTCACAAGTTACATTCTTGTATTGCACATAATGTTTTGAGAGTTGATATTATTTGAAGGATTCAGAGCCATAGTGGGTCAAGTGCCATTTATTAAAAGCGGAGAAAGCAAGGATTAAAGTTAAGTGAATACCATAGTTTAATGAAGATTGACATATCATTTAGTTTAATGTGTATACTTTATATTTCTTGCTATATGTTTCCATTGAATTATGGCAATAACTTCATTTTAACCATTGTTTTCTACGGTTTTAGTAAATGGCGCTTGGCCTTCTATGTTTCTGAACCATTCGTTTGCTTGTGGTTTAATGAGCTTCAAATGAAATATTTTCATATAAACCATGCTAATTCGTAACTTGTTCTGTACTTTAATGAATTATAGAAAGTGATCCATTTGAGAAGACATAAAAGAAAAACAGCGGACCATAACTCTTGCAATATATTTTTCAATAATCTGTAAATATATTCTAGAAGAATAGAAGTTTTACCCACATTAGACCTCAATGTGCCACCATTGCATACACAACACAGTTCATATACCTACCATGTGAGACGTACCATTTCGAAAACCTGAGACAATCTTCGGTTTGAGATACTGATTATATCCCTATTTCGCTGTGCATACACAGCTTTCTGCAGAAAAACCCAAACAAAGGAATTGGTTGGCGTCAGGTCTGCAGAATTTGGACATCATGTAACTGGCCGTCTTGGCCTCACACTTGATGTTGAATGTTATTCACGAGCTTTGAGGTGATCTACAATCCTGATGGAACACCGTGCCATGTTGTTTTCCTATAGCAGCTGAGGAATGAAATACTAATGTGATCTGTTTCTTGAGATCCACATATCGTAATGCCTGAACATGTTGCATGCAAGAGAGGAAAAGTTTCAGGTAACGTTGACAGGTTGTGTATGACTTTACTATCTCTGTGGATGTTTTTATGAGACTCTTTTTGGGACTTGCTGTCATACCAACGCTAACAGTAGCTTCGGTTTCGAGAACACGCCTACGGCCACCCATGTATGTCATGTTAATAGATCCATTTTCACCAGAATTATGGTAACATAACCTTACCGACTAGTAATAATTCAGAGCTCTCCACACATGATGCCCTTCATTAAAACAATATTGAACTGATGTTACACTTTCAAATTTTGCAAACCACAAAACATTTCGCTAATTACCTTGCAGTAAAAGGCGTTTTCTTTATTCACTCATTGTAAGTCACAGTCTGTCTTATTTTGTTCTTAAAAACCATGATAAAAGACTCTTGTGTATTAATGTTATATTGGAACTAAAATAGCTTGTGTAGCACTCATGATATAATTTTTATAGCGATTGTATTTTATATCTTCCCAAAGAGATCAGACTGTGGTATGGAAGATCATGAAGTTCAATTTTATTACAAGTGAATAGCTACATGTTGTTGCAATGGCTTGGCTGTCAAATGCGGGGACTTATAGCACCTTCGTAGCAAACAGAGATGAATTTTTGTGATTCTGTCAGCCACCTCATTTTAAAACGTCATTTTTTTATTACTTGCTTTCCATAGAGAAGTTGAATTAAATTCGTTATTACTTACTTACTTACAAATGGCTTTTAAGAAACCCGCAGGTTCATTGCCGTCCTCACACACACACACACACATAAGCCCGCCATCGGTCTTATTCCTGTGCAAGATTAATCCAGTCTCTATCATCATATTCCACTACCCTCAAATCCATTTTAATATTATCCTTCCATCTATGTCTTGCCTCCACAAAGGTATTTTTCCCTCCGGTCTCCCAACTAACACTATATGCATTTCTGGATTTGCCCATACGTGCTACATGCCCTGCCCATCTCAAACGTCTGGATTTAATGTTCCTAATTATGTCAGGTGAAGAATACAATGTGTGCAGTTCTGTGTTGTGTAACTTTCTCCTTCTCTTGTAACTTCATCCCTGTTAGCCCCAAATATTTTCCTAAGAACCTTATTCTGAAACACCCTTAATCTCTGTCCTCTCTCAAAGTGAGAGTCCAAGTTTCACAACCATAAAGAACAACCGGTAGTATAACGTTTTATAAATTCTTCCAGATTTTCTGACAGCAGACTAGATGACAAAAGCTTCTCTACCGAATAATAACATGCATTTCCCATATTTATTCTGCGTTTAATTTCGTCCCGAGTGTCATTTATATTTTTTACTGTTGCTCCAAGACATTTGAATTTTTCCACTTCTTCGAAGGATAAATGTCCAATTTTTATATTTCCATTTCGTACAATATTCTGGTCATGAGACATAATCATATACTTTGTCTTTTCGCTATTTACTTCCAAATCTATCGCTTTACTTCAAGTAAAATTTCCGTCTTTTCTCTAATGGCTTGTGGATTTTCTCCTAACATATTCACGTCATCCGCATAGACAAGCAGCTGATGTAACCCATTCAATTCCAAACCCTGTCTGTTATCCTGAACTTTCCTAATGGCATATTCTAGAGCGAAGTTAAAAAGTAAAGGTGATAGTGCATCTCCTTGCTTTAGCCCGCAGTGAATTGGAAAAACATCAGATAGAAACTGGCTTATAAGGAATCTCTTAAATTCGTTATAATAAGATTAACTATGTTCAGCGGAATTAATGTTTCTTCTTTTTTTTTTTACTACGAGTATTAAGGCTATTAGTCTGTTACACCTCAAATGGCTGATCACACCAGCGTTTCTTCGTACATGTCAGTTTCTTCTACCTTCTTCCTTCTTGTCTAGGGGATTAATCTTTTAGGTATTCAACCTTTATACATTCATTCCACATGCTACAACTAGGAGTTCCATGTTGATACAGCGTCGTAAAATAACCCAATAAAAAAAAAACTAGGAGTTCCTATATTCATCAGCTGTATCATTTAGACTATTAATATTTAATTCTTTCCCTATTTTAGTGTTCCCCAGATATGGAGGGTGGCTGCGAATATGTTCAATAAGCAGTCGCGAATAGCCGATAAGGTGTGGTCCTCCAGCTTGGGTATTGGGTGAAGGGCTAACAACCCATTACCATAAACATATTGTTACAAAACCCCAAAATAAACCTCGGAATGGGACTGATTCTCTGGCACGACCAAGGAACATTAAATTAAGACGTTTGAGATGGGCGGGTCATATAGCATGAATGGGCGAATCCAGAAATGCATATAGAGTGTTAGTTGGGAGGCCGGAGGGAAGAAGACCTTTGCGAAGGCCGAGACGTGGATGGGAAGATAATATTAAAATGGATTTGAGGAAGATGGGATATGATGATAGGGACTGGATTAATCTTGCTCAGGATATGGACTGATGTCGGGCTTATGTGAGGGCAGCAATGAACCTCCGGTTCCTTAAAAGCCGTAAGTAAGTAAGTAAGTGTGTATTTCCAATGTCCTTCACTCTTCTTGAATTCTGAAAATACTCTGGTTGTAATAGATTAGAAGGTTAGAAGCGTAGAGGCACTCTCGATTGTTCTGTAAGTTTCTTTGGTTTGTCGCCACTGACTATGTTTTATTGGGCTTTATAAAGTCATTATCTACCTCCCCTATTGTCAAGGATA
Organism: Periplaneta americana; assembly: GCF_040183065.1. Classification (NCBI taxonomy): domain Eukaryota; kingdom Metazoa; phylum Arthropoda; class Insecta; order Blattodea; family Blattidae; genus Periplaneta; species Periplaneta americana. The sequence continues at coordinate 160,772,599 of NC_091132.1, forward strand.
TTCAAGAATTGGAGGCATACATCAGAGATGCCTGTGCCTTTATTTATCATGAAATGCACTGCATCTTGATCAAATATTGCGATGATATGAAAGCTAGTCATATTTCTCGCACTGTATTTGAGCACCTATAACATTTGTTGGAATTTTTTTCACTTGGAATTTAGTATATAAATTTACTTTTGGAGTATTTCTGAGTCCCAAATGGAATAAGAAAACATTACAGTCACTGTATAGAAAGCGTTGTATAATGTGAATTGGACGCCATTACAGATTTGGTTCTAATTTATTCAATTACCCAAGTAAGATATTACCTTTTCTATGTCATAAGCCACTTTTGAAATCTGTTGTCTATTTTCCCTTCAATTATTTCCATAATTCCTCTCCTGTGCTGCAAGTAGTATTGAAGCACTGGCATGCAAACCCAGAGTGTACCTGTAACACTTCTGATCAGCTTCCGTCACTTTGTAATATTTTACTCATTCATAATGCCTCTATGTTCTGCAGGAAGGGAATTTATTGGATCTTCCCGTGACTAGGATAAAGGAGGAATACGTGGACGACAGCTATGATCACAATCCAGAGATAAAATTTGAAGAAATTATATTGTTGAAGTGTGAAGTTGAGGTGAGTGGATCTCATTGAGTGTGCTGGCTCTTCTTTCCAAAGTTTAACTTTTATTCCTTTCGTCACAGAAACCTTCTTTGTATAACTGTGTTGACTGCAAATTTTGGTTTACAATGAGGACAGTAAATCTGTCTGCATGCTATTTATTGCTTATTTCTGTATTGCAGAATAGCCTAAATTTGAAGTGCTGTATGGCTCTTAAGTTTTGAAGCAAATTCTTTCAATCATAATAGTACAGTCATTTTTGATAAGGTTTCAGATCTTGCTAAATAGCGTGAATCGCCTAATATTACCATCTTGAATATCTTCTAATGATTATCTATATGCTTTTCCCACAAAATTAAAAGCTAGATTTAGGGTTCACATTTAACATTTTTTTTTTTTTTTTTAGTCGGTTATTTAACGACGCTGTATCAACTACGAGGTTATTTAGCGTCGATGAGTTTGATGATAGCGAGATGGTATTTGGCGAGATGAGGCCGAGGATTCGCCATAGATTACCTGGAATTCACCTTACGGTTGGGGAAAACCTCGGAAAAAACCCAACCAAGTAATCAGCCCAAGCAGGGATCGAACCCGCGCCCGAGCGCAACTTCAGACCGGCAGGCAAGCGCCTTAACCGACTGAGCCACGCCGGTGGCCATTTAACATATGTGAGGTTTGTGAGAAGTATAGGAAAGTGTGTTTTCATGACAATAGTTATATAGCATAAAAATTGAAAAAGTGGCATTTTATTTCCCTTACAGGACCTTTCGTCCAACAAGCTTTGTCCCTAGCACTTATCGTCCTATAAGACATTTCGTCCATTTAGATATTTCATCCATTTAGACATTTCGTCCAACAAGCTTCGTCAGTAGCGCATATCGTCTAGTAAGGTCATATGATATATATATATATATATATATATATATATAATTTGAAATTGGTAATGGAAATTACGGGAAAATGGCCGAACGGATTTTAATGAATGAACCGTCATTTTGAAGCTTGGCATTCAAGGATTTTCAGAAAAATAGTAACTTTCAATTAAGCGTTAGTTTTCCTACATAATTTTCCTATTTTCCAAAATCCATCTTTCGTCAGTTTTGAGAACTAATTGCATTTCAGAATAAAACAAAACACACACTACAATAAACAATAGGCTATTACACGAAGGCCATGACTTGCAGGATTGCTAATATATTTCAAATTCAAATTCTTCAGTGTGCCGGCTCACACATTACAGCAGTCGACGCAAACCACGCAACGATGATTCAATTAAGTATTTGTATCAAATATGAATGAAGTCTCGCCCACCTCATTATATTTTGCTCGACTAGTATGACTAGTCAGTTTGTTTTTATACCATTAAGTACGAGAAAAATTCGTACCGGCACCGGGAATCGAACCCAGGACCTCTCAGCTGTGCGCGCTGAGTGCACTCTAACCAACTGAGCGCGCACAGCTGAGAGGTCCTGGTTCGATTCCCGGTGCCGGTACGAATTTTTCTCGTACTTAATGGTATAAAATATCAATTAAGTATTGCTATTCGGACTCATATCATCAATGCTGCTGTTTTGCACAGTCCGACATAAGTGAACCTCTCACATCTACAAGTCGTACGATCCGACCACATGACTATTGCGGGAAGGCGATGAGTAGGCCTACTACCATCATTGCCAGCCCTTGTGAGAAGTCTCGAAGACTACAATAAGCCAGTATATTTATGTGAGACTGTGGTAGGCAGATCGAAGTGGAGGAAAATTTCCATTGACATTAAAAAGTAGTTGAAATTCAATTGGTTATTAAATACTTCAAGACTTACTACAAATAATTTATAGGTCTGATTTTGCGATATGTAATTTTCTGAGTATAGCTGTGTATTGGATATTAAAATCTACAAAACTTGAGGTGGTTTGATGACATTATTACCATTAGGAATGAAATATTATTATAGTTAATGCAGTAATGTGACTGTTTTTCATTAATTATACATATTAATGCTGTATTGATGATATGAAAGTGAAACATTTAGGAGTTATATAAGTAGATGTAGAGAATATCTTAAATAAGATCATATCTATAATTTACTGAGTGGCGGCTATATATGGAACTACAAAAATTACGTAGGATAATGTTATTAAAATCAATTATTTTTATAGTTGTGGGGTCTTTTTCATATACTTAATGACGGTGTGGTATAGATATTTATATGCATCATTTTCTTCAGTACCGGTATTGACTCGAGAGAGCGCAAAAATTACAGTTCCTAAGGAAAGATCAAAAGGTATGACTTACTGACAAAATAAGAGGCCTACAAAATTTTTGTAGTATCCCGATTATTTCAGCAAGATCTCTTAACAGGATAAAATGATTTTCCCCTCTATATTTCAAGCTCTACATGCAGCAGCTATACCAAGATGCTATGTCTATTGTTCGAAAGTATAGCAAACCTGACTTTTTTTAACTTTCACCTACAATCCACAATAACCTGAAATAGCTGTTGGTTTACTTCCACATGAAAAACCGACTGATCGTCCTGACATTGTTACTTGCGTTTTCGCGTTGCATCACAAAAACTGAAGGTGGATAGGTTCAAAAAAAAGTATTTGCCATAAAAAAAACCATTCAGAGGGAGTATGTTTCATTATAGTTGAAGCAAATAACCTTTAAAATGTCTGATATTCTTCATTGAAAATAAATCTGAAAAATATTTATTTGCACGTCTAATGAACTCAGTTTGCAGCATTTGCTGCACAAGCCACTAATATTTTCTAAATTTCAGTTCAATTAAACAATTTGGGAAATGGCAGAAATAACCTACACGAGTAAAGGAAAGCAATGCTTCTGTTCCATTCACTTTGTTACCACTTCCACTCGATGAACCATAATGCCATTAGATGCTACTGGGAATGCGAACAAAGACTACTATTTAGTGTCCTTTGTCCTACAACGGTTGATTTGAAGAATATAACAATAATACAGTAGAAATGGAAAGAGAGAGCATTAACAGTCTGCTTCCATTTAAAGTGAGACGCGGAAAATGGTGAATCAAATGAAGAAAAGAACAGAGGATAACCCAAATGAACCTCCAGCGTAGGATTACAAAGAACACGCTCGTGTGGAGGACTGCCTGAGAGGACTGCCTGAGAGGACTTGGTTACAGAGTAGTTATTAATCCAGCTGAACATGACCCTGAATCAAAAGATGAACATTAGTCATATTTTGACAACATTTTTATTACCGGTTTATTACATTATTTATTTATTATATTATATTACGTAATAAATTACCCAATATAATAAAGTGAGAACCAAAATTCTTGACTGAATTGGTCTGGACGAAATGTACAATTTGAATAAAAAAAATTCTTGACCGAAATAGTGTGATAAAGTAACACGGACAAAGTAAGTCTGGACGAAATGTACCTTTATTTCATGAGTAGAGATTTTTGCGAAACAAGACCACAGGTCGAGTGTAGCATCCTATGAACAAAATGTAATTACTTTCAGCATGTGTCATAATTTACTAATAATAATCCGTGGCGCTACAGCCCGTGAAGGGCCTAAACCGACCAGCCGGTTGCTGGCCTCATGCCCACATGCCGAAGCAGAGGTGGACGATCATCCAACCAGAATGGAGGTATCGTGTGGTTAGCACGATGATCCCCCCAGCCGTTATAGCTGGTATTACCGGATTTCGCTACCTATCGTAGCTCCCCAAGTGCATCACGATGCTGGGTGGACACCGGTCCCATACACTAGCCGAAATTTCATGAGAAAATTTCTTCCCCCATGAGAACTCGAACCAGCGCGCATTCCGTAACGCGAGTCCTAGGCAGGATGCCTTAGACCGCGACGCCACGGCGCGGAACCATAATTTACTAAAGATGTTACTAATTGGTCCAACAGAATAATATCTGTTATAATCACAATTAATATTTGAGGAGCAAAATTCGCTCCAGGGCCGGAGATCGAACCCGTGTCCTTGGTTCTACGTACCTAGTGCTCTCCACTGAGCTACGGCGAAAGACATTGTATGAAAAATCACTTCTTCGAGAGAGATAACATTTTTCCCTTCAAAATGGAGAGGGGCTGATGGAATTATTAGAATTTTTTTCTGATACGAGTCATGTTTTCTATAATGTCCATGTTGCAGTCCTGGTGCATGCACCACTAATATATCACAGTGTTTCCCAAACTACAGTTGAACACTTAATACCATTTGCATCAGCATGCTTGTTTCAGATAACATTTCCTGTTCAGTCTTTTTGAAACAAATATAGAAGTAAACTTCTATTGAATTAAACATGCGAGTCTTCGTATATCAACATCAACCATCCCACTGATAGTCTCATGGTAATTATAAAAACAGTTTTCATTTTCCCACAAAATACATGATATAACGAAGAATGACTATATTTAAATATTTTCAGATTATATTCAAAAGCTAGAAATGAAATTAATATCACTGTCAATTTATTAAGGAAGTTCAATTCACAGTATTATGCAAAATGTTTAATGAGTGTAGCATGATTACCAATCTAAATATTTCGAAAGATTTTGGAGGTCTACTAAACCAAATATTAGCTTCAAGGGGTCCGTTGCACAAAAAGGTTGGAACTACAGATCTAGATGATGCACTAACCTCCCTTCATTAATTACTCTACTTTCAGGAAGATTACTTTGATCTGGACAGAGTTCAGCAACAACAGACACGAGATGTATCTATAGAGGAGGATGAAGCATCGACTGAGAGGTAAGTGTATTGTGCTGATTTATTTTCTTCAATTCTTTAACAGCTTCATTTATATAATGACGGAGGACTCTAATTTTTAATGTAGGCCTATGTTAATATTTAATATCTAGCATATATATCTGGTTATTCATATGAACAGCTCAATGTATACTTAGTATCCAACATATGGATCGGATTATTGATACGGACAGCTCAATGTATACTTAGTATCCAACATATGGATCGGGTTATTCATACGGACAGCTCACTGTATACTTAGTATCCAACATATGGATCGGGTTATTCATACAGACAGCTCAATGTATACTTAGTATCCAAAATATGGATCAGGTTATTCATACGGACAGCTCAATGTATACTTAGTATCCAACATATGGATCGGGTTATTCATGCGGACAGCTCAATGTATACTTAGTATCCAACATATGGATCAGGTTATTCATACGGACAGCTCAATGTATACTTAGTATCCAACATATGGATCGGGTTATTCATACGGACAGCTCAATGTATACTTAGTATCCAACATATGGATCAGGTTATTCATACGGACAGCTCAATGTATACTTAGTATCCAACATATGGATCGGGTTATTCATACGGACAGCTCAATGTATACTTAGTATCCAACAAATGGATCAGGTTATTCATACGGACAGCTCAATGTATACTTAGTATCCAACATATGGATCGGGTTATTCATACAGACAGCTCAATGTATACTTAGTATCCAACATATGGATCGGGTTATTCATTCGGACAGCTCATTGTATACTTAGTATCCAACATATGGTTCGGGTTATTCATATGGACAGCTCAATGTATACTTAATATCCAACATATGGATCGGGTTATTCATATGGACAGCTCAATGTATACTTAGTATCCAACGTATGGATCAGGTTATTCATACGGACAGCTCAATGTATACTTAGTATCCAACATATGGATCGGGTTATTCATACGGACAGCTCAGTATATATTTAGTATCCAGCATATGGATCGGGTTATTCATATGGACAGCTCAATATATTCTGTATTTAGTGTGCAACATATGGATGGGGTTATTCATATGAAGAGCTCAATATATGTTTAATGTCCAACGTATGGATCGGGTTATTCATGTGGACAGCTCTATATACAGAGTGTTTCAGGAGGAATAGTAAATATTTTAGGGGGTGATAGTATGTACTGTTCAGAGTAAAAAAGGTTCTTATAAAATTTGTCCAATTTTTATTGGGTACAGAGATACAGCTATTAGAATGTAACCCAAAAAGGTGTTAAGCAAAGGCAAATGATTACGTTCAATGCAGTTTCGTTTCGTGTGTTGCTACTCCGGTTGCCATGGACTTATTTATCGATTGTCATTTTTGTTTTGAAGGTCAAGTTATGAAGTTGCACTTCAATTTATATAACTGAATTTTTTAACTGAGATTGTGATTTGTTGGCCAATTCTACTGTATCGTTTAAGCATGCTGCACATATTTACAGATGCTGAGTATGCCCACTAGGCGTATAATATTATTACTATGTTGGCGACACTGAAACCCACTGTTACATTAATGAAATATGGCCCTATTCTTCATTCACGCTGGACGATATTCGTATATTAGTAGGGGTGGGTTGGGTGAGCTTACAGCTCTATAAATCCAAGGTATTTGATGAAGTTCCTATAGTGGCTGGCACATAAGTAACCTTCACTTCATTATTGTTATTAATTTTGGAATGAGGTTCTTTCAATATAAATATATTGCTTAATAAAATTTGATCTCACCGCAATGAATATTGTGAACTGATGAATTTTGTTTTCATTTCAGCCTAATGGATAATGTAGAGACGTGTGTGCCACCACTACATGCTGGACACCAAGGTAACCACGAACGGTTACTTAGAGGTGAAAGACAATTGAAATCCGATTTGAGTAGAATATGTTCCTCGGTATCAGAGACTGACTTAGTATCGTATATTCCCTTAATTTCAAGCAAGAGAAATATCTACATATCTTCAACAACTGGACATTTGAAAGCAGATATACCAATACATACAGACGGGAGATCTTATAACTGCGATGTATGTGGAAAGTGTTTTTCGTGTTCGGGAAATCTTGCAAGACATACTCGCCTACACACAGGAGACAAGCCATTCAAATGCGATGTGTGTGCAAAATGTTTCTCACAATCGGGATCTCTGAAAAATCACGCCCTCTTACATACAGGCGAGCGACCATTCAAATGTGATGTCTGCGGGAAGTGTTTCTCTGATAGGGGAAATTTGAAAACCCACAACCGCATACACACTGGGGAAAAGCCTTTCATATGCAATGTGTGTGGAAATTGTTTCTCACAATCAGGACAACTGAAAAGACATGCTCTCGTACACACAATCGAGACAACAGTTAAATGCGATATGTGCGGAAAGTATTTTTCCTGTTCTAAAAATCTTGCAAGACATACTCGCCTACACACAGGAGCACAGCCATTCAAATGTGATGTGTGTGGGAAGTGTTTCTCTTACTCGGAATCTTTAAACACTCACGTCCGCATACATACAGGTGAAAGACCATATAAATGCGACGTCTGTGGGAAATGTTTCTCTGACAGAAGGTGTATGATAATACACACACGCATTCACACAGGGGAGAAGCCTTTTAAATGCGATGTGTGTGCACAGTGTTTTTCACAATCTGTGCAACTAAAAAGACACGCTCTCGTAACACACAGGTGAGAGATCACCTAAGGACGATGTGTGTGGAAAATATATTTCTTGGTCGAGACACCTTGCAAAACATAATATTCTACACAGAGGAGATGAGGCATTCAGATGCTATGTTGCAAAGTGTTACTTAGAACCGTGACTTTCCCACATACATTAGGCGAGAGACCATTCATGTCTTTGGAAAGTGTTTTTCTCACAGGAAAAATGTAAAGGTACACACAGAGCAGAAGATTTTCAAACGTGGTGTGTGTGTGTGAAAAGTATGTTTCACAACCTGTGCAAACAGAAAAACTCTCTCTTAACAAACATTGAAGAGATCATTTAAATAGACGAATTCGAAGAATTTCAGAATTCATACACAGCTAACATAAGCGGCAAAGGATAAATTTAAAGGTGTAAGTTTGGTCTGGAAAAGTAAGAAAATAAAAAAAAAATATAGTGGAATCCTTCTTAACCGGCAACAAACTGGGATAGTTCCGGATACGAGATTTTGCCGGATAATTGAATAAATACCAGTATATATTTATACACACACACACACACACACACAAATTCGTATTTCATGGTCGCAAATGTTGAAATACTTACTGGCTTTTAAGCAACCCAGAGGTTCATTGCCGCCCTCACATAAGCCCACCATTGGTCCCTATCCTGAGCAAGATTAATCCAGTCTCTACCATCATACCCCATCTCCCTCGGATCCATTTTAATATTTTCCCATCTACGTCTCGGCCTCCCCAAGGGTCCGGCCTCCCAACTAACACTACATATATTTCAGGATTTGCCGATACGTGCTATATACCCTGCCCATCTCAAACGTTTGGGTTTAATGTTCCTAATTATATCAGGTGAAGAATACAATGGACAGTTCTGCGTTATGTAACTTTCTCTATTCTGCTGTAACGTCATCCCTTTTAGCCCCAAATATTTTCTTCAGAATCTTATTCTCAAACATCCTTAATCTCTGTTCCTCTCTCAAAGTGAGAGTCCAACTTGCACACCCATATGGAAGAACCGGTAATATAACTGTTTTATAAATTCTAACTTTCAGATTTTTTGACAGGCCAGATGACCAAAGCTTCTCAACCGAATAATAACACGCATTCCCCTTATGTATTCTGCGTTTAATTTCCTCCCGAGTGTCATTTATATTTATTACTGTTGCTCCAAGATATTTGAATTCTTCCACCTCTTCAAAAGATAAATCTCCACTCATTATATTCCCATTTCGTACAATCGTCGCTTTGGTAGTGAATGGTTCTATTCCACAGTGAGCAAGTTTGGAGATAAAGCGATTTGAAATTTTTGTGCAATCAGAAAAACTACATTATTTAACATTATGAGAGTAAATTCGAATTGAAATGGATTTTATGTTCTCATACAATTAAGAAGAATGCTATACTATGTTTCATTCCATTAAAATATTTTAATATCAAACTTATAGTTTATAATGTGGCTTAGAACCTTTCATCATATTTATTAATGAGGAATTATCTAACTTAAATTATGAAAGGACATAACCCAAATCTGATAATATGAAAAAAAGTATTGTAGATGATGCTAAAGACATGTATTTTATTTAAAATATTATCAATCCTTTCTGGCATCAATATTTATTTGCAGCACAAGACAAAAAACCGTTCCAAATGTTATTATTCAAGGGTTCCTCAACCTCATTTAAGGCCCAAAAATAAATTAATGTCAAATATCTTTAGGTAGTACAGAAATGTTTTCAAATTAAGAATTTACACTTAAACTATAGGCCCACATACTATATTTTTTAAATTCAGATAAACTGCTTTTGAAAAAGTGTTGTACACAGACGTGAAAGGGCTAATACTACATTGAACAAATGATACAAGCATTAATTTATTATATATGTCATCTTCTTCTGATGACGTTACTGTCTCTTGAGTAGAGTATACTGTTATCACTAGTAAGAAAATCTGTTTCTCTTCGTTTAGGTATTTTTTGTCACTGTGATGGTTCAAAATTCTAGGTCACTCAATCTTTCTTGAAAAATATGCGGGTTGAATTTCCTTTTCTGTATTGCAACTATTTTACCTTCAACCAATTTAGTGTACCTCCATCGTCATAATTGTTCTTATTAATTATCAGTCGAGCAGAAAAGCTCTTAAAATCAAAGAAATCACCGAAGTCCATTTCAACTACCCTATGGAAAGGGTTTTATATTTTGGCTGTTCGGCCAATAGTATACCATCTATCTGGGGTAAAAATATCAGTCTTGTCTCCTCTACCTTCAATGGCAGAATAGATGCTATCACATTCCATTTCAAAATGACCAGAATCCATAAATTATTGATTAATCACGTTGATAGGTAACATCGTTACAGCACGCAGAAACATAGCCACATTTATACGGTTACGGTTTTGTCCTGATGCTGAATCCAAATAGTCGCTTCTTGTACTACTGGATGAAGATTTCTTTAAGTTTCCCAAAGACACATTGCTATTTCTGAGGATCTTCATGCCACATAAAATTTACAGTCTCAGAGTTGCCCAAGTTATCTGTAGTGAAATTAAAAGTTTTCAATTTCTGTATGTAATATAAAAATTGGAGATTTATCCTTCGTAGAGGTGGAAAAATTCAAATATCTTGGAGCAACAGTAACAAATATAAATGACACTCGGGAGGAAATTAAACGCAGAATAAATATGGGAAATGCGTGTTATTATTCGGTTGAGAAGCTCTTATCATCCAGTCTGCTTTCGATAAATCTGAAAGTTAGAATTTATAAAACAGTTATATTACCGGTTCTTCTGTATGGTTGTGAAACTTGGACTCTCACTCTGAGAGAGGAACATAGGTTCAGGGTGTTTGAGAATAAGGTGCTAAGGAAAATATTTGGGGCTAAGCGGGATGAAGTTACAGGAGAATGGAGAAAGTTACACAACACAGAACTGCACGCATTGTATTCTTCACCTGACATAATTAGGAACATTAAATCCAGACGTTTGAGATGGGCAGGGCATGTAGCACGTATGGGCGAATCCAGAAATGCATATAGAGTGTTAGTTGGGAGACCGGAGGGAAAAAGACCTTTAGGGAGGCCGAGACGTAGATGGGAGGATAATATTAAAATGGATTTGAGGGAGGTGGGGTATGATAGAGACTGGATTAATCTTGCACAGGATAGGGACCGCTGGCGGGCTTATGTGAGGGTGGCAATGAACCTTCGGGTTCCTTAAAAGCCATTTGTAAGTAAGTAAGTAAGTATGTAATATAGTTTTCCAATATTCGACGCTGGTGGTGTGACAAGAATTTTTTACACAAACATTGTGAAACAGAAAAATGAATTTTCAGATTTAGCTCTTCTTTTATTAGCTATTTTATATTCATTTGCTTCCTGTTTCCTAGCCACATCCAGATCCATATTTTTCTTGAAGTTCTTGTTATCCTGCCTCATCTTTGTTATTAAAAGCATACAGAAATCACATTGATCCTTTTTCGGCTTGTGGAAACCATAATTAAATACGGTGGTGATTTTTTTTTATAATAACTGGCCTTCTCAGGAGTTACGCCAAGTTCTGCACAGTATTCTTTATAGTCACTGTATAGCCTGTTTTCGGATAAGCCAGAAGCAAGGTACTTCATTTTAGTAGAACTTCGACAGTAATGTGAATGATACTGCTGGTAATGGCTTTATATTACGAGACCTTATCATGTTTTTCGCACTCTCTGTTTTCTTGTATGGTAGGAGTTTCTTGCCCCTTTATCTGTCTCTACTGTTCCGGTATTTGTAATTTATTTTGAACATTATGTTTCCATTTTGTCGAATTTGGTTTCCTTTTCTTAGTTAAATTGCTGTCCTCTGTTATATCTTCATTCCTCTCGCTTATCTGATTTTTCTCAACTTGTTCTGTTATCTTCTGTCCATCAGAGTGTGCTGGTGATTCTAAATTATCTTCAGAAGTTGGCCCTTCATCATCCCCTTCTGGATGGTATGGCCGATCATAATCACTTATATCCCCAAATAATTCATCACTACTGTTTTCAAAGTCTGGATTTATGTCAGTTTTACTAGAAGTTGACTTTGATGGCTCAGTACACAAAAAATAATCAAACAATGGTGCCGCAAGTCTAAATTTCTCAGCTTCCAGAAATTAAAAATAAGATAATTTAAGCATTTTATGTGGTTTAAGTCTCTTCACAATTCACGACCTTTCGAGCATTCCTGTTCAAATGAAATTGTGAATGGATGTAAGGCACTTCACAACCGTACAAACGTTCCAGCATTTTTCCTTCCAATGGAACTGTGAATGGATGTAAGACACTTAGGTCTATTCACAACTCAGTAATTGTGGTATAGGGCTTTTCACAAAATTCAAACATCTCCTCATTTTTTAAACTAATCGCATTTTACCTTTAACAAATGTAAAATTTAGACTTCTTAGACTCCATAAATGGTTTTAAGTCAAAAATCAAAATTTTGTGGGTTAGGCCCCTTCACCACCAAAGCGACGCAATATTCTGGTCACGAGACATAATCATATACTTTGTCTTTTCAGAATTTACTTCCAAAGCTATTTCTTTATTTGCTTCAAGTAAAATTCCCGTGTTTTCCCTGAAGAGAAAACTGTTTGTTTTGGTGTCCCATGCAACCTCCCGGAGTTTCTCGGTTTAATTACTTTTCATCCTTTATACAAGCAGCTTTCTATATCATCTGATGCCCTTACTGCTGGAGATCCTGGCCACGCACATTGTCAGTTTCACTATGTAAAAAATTTGGCCCGAAGTTCACAGATGCATAGTCATTTTGACGACCATTCTGTCTTGCATTGAAGAAAGCGGTTTATTTGTATTTTATAATTGCTAATGTAATACATTTGTTCTCTACACTATTATAAACATACAAAATAATGTTGACCTCTCTTAACGTCCATCTTTACATACAAAACAGCGTATTGTTTGGTGTTCACCACATAATGTTCTGGAACATTTGTAACAAAATACTTTCGTCATCCTCTTCTTCTTGACATGTTCACATGAAGTACTGTTGGTGTCTGGCAACTTTGTCTGTGGAAGAGAAGTAAACAAGCTAGTGATGGGGGAGAGGAGCTGGATACATCTGAACTAGACTAGACGTCATTTCGGAAAACGGTTAGCTTCTATATGCGCCGTAGCATTTCTGCTATGTGACGTCACAAGCTTATACAGTAGAACCAATCAGAATCAGTCTATAACAAGCACTTCCTGAGTTCGTTTGTTCACGTGCGAGTGTTTCAATACATTGAATAAGTAAAACTAACATTTACTATGTGTATGTAAGGTAAATAAATGGAAGAAGTGACTGTAAAAACACAAGTATTACACAAGCAGGCGCGGAAAATAGTGTTTAAGGTGTATAATTATTATAAAAACGTTAACGAGCAGAACGCTGCCGGCCATCTTGATGCTGGCAGCAACGTTGCCAACGTGCAAGAAACGACTGCAGAAGCATGTGGTGTGGGATTGAGAAACGTGCAAAGAATATTGTTAGTGAAGGAAAGAGGGTTTGTTTGGTGTCATGCTTACAGTAATCAACGGCTAAGGTCATTATTGTCTTTTGATAATTTAAATTCTCTCCTGCGCTATTTGTATTGCACGTGCGTGAAGTACGATGTGGCAATGTTGTACGCTGCCTTACTCTCTCTATCTGTCTCGACGCAAACGCTAGCAGATAACCCGCCTTCCGAATTGCCGTGAACTCTAGCTTCGTTGTTACTATCACTGTCAGTGTCCAGGTTGATTATTATACTGTCTATTACATCTGGAACAATGCCATCTCTCTCCCATTACTGTTCCTCGAGCGTTTCCACATGCTGATATAAACCACCCCAGGCTTCTCCAGTAACTTTTAATGACAAATCTGCTGTAACATTGTACACTCTAATGAATCTTTTCATTTTAGACCAAGCAAGTTATAACGTATTTAGGTTACATGTATGGGGGCAGACGAAGCACAGAGTGTCCATAACCAGCTACAATGTTGTCAAACTTGAAAATTTTTTCTTTTGGCTGTAATGACTGAATTAAAGCATACAACTCAGATTTTCACATGCCCTCATTACACTCTACTCCCTTCTTGTGTAACCACGATAGTATGTCCTGTATCACAGAGTAAGGAGTCGGTGGTTTAACAATTTGGATGGAATGGTATGATTAATTGTCCAATACAATTACAGATTGCGGAGGAAGATTCGGAATTAATTGCTGCATTGTCCATTTCTAAAAATGTTGGCTGTTCATTTGTTAACTGTAATCTCACTAGAGGTTTTGATTTATCTAGAGAAAATCGAAACTCGAGTGGGATTTAATTGACTGTTACACGATTAGAAGAGAGTATAAAAAGATTAGAAGTGACGAAGTACTCCAATACAATAAAATATTAATTGGCTTACGAAAATACAACTGTCTTCAAATGTATTATTGTACCATCTCAACATTACAAATATTACGCCAGATGACAGGAGTGTGTTATGATTAGCTGTTTTCTTGTTATCAGTTGTGCCAACTATGGAATCTTCATCGAACTCTGTGGACGGTTACTAATCAAGAAGGCTTTGTTGATCCAGTTTCATTTTTATTAAAGCAGTTGCATTCCACTTCAATTATCCGGATCCCAGTAATCAACGTCACATGACAGATGATTTTCAATAAAGCTTAGTATTAAACAATCTCTGATCTGTGACTATCCATATCATATAGCAGAAGCTAGAACATACCTAAATAATATAAACAAATGTCAGAAAAGTTTTAATTAGCGATGATGAAATAAAAAATAAACATGAACAATTTTAAAAGGAGCAATTATTGAAATTAAAATTTTAAAATTTGAATGTTTTAGTGGTTTGTTGGTTCAGTTGATATTGTATTGGACGTGTGCGTAAAAGAAGTGAAACTCGTTGATGTACATAGTGTATTCCTCAACTTATACAGGATTTCCGAATGGTGCTCTTCATTTATTTATTTATGTCTATAACAGGGCAAAGCCCCAATTACAATAGACAGTACAGATATTTGTTTAAAAAAACATAGAATTGCATATAACATGAAAAAGAGATAAAACAGATACAAATGCAAGATACAAGTGTAATTACAAATAAAAAAACAAATAGATACTACCTAAATAAAAGACACAGGTATAGATATAAATGAAAAATACCAAATAAAAGTAAATTAAAAAGAGTTAAGTATAGATATCATAGCCAAAAATGTAAAATGCAGCAAATTGGCAAATTGGTAATTGGGAAATTACAGAGTAAATATAACACTATGTTAATAAATTCAATATGTTGTTGTTGTTTTCTAATGCCAGGATTTTGAGATGTTCCGAATCCATTTCTTGGTTTGATTTGCACAATGGACAGTTAGGGGACTGATATATTCCAATTCTATGCAGGTGTTTGGCCAAACAATCATGGCCTGTTGCCAATCTAAATGCAGCTACAGACGATTTTCGTGGTAAATCGGGAATTAACTGTGGATTTTGATGCAGAGAGTTCCATTTTTTCCCTTGGGATTGTGTTATTAAATTTTGTTTGTTGAAGTCTAAGTTTGTAGATTTAATAAATCTTTTCACAGAGTAATACGTAGATTTAGTAACAGGTCTTTAAGTAGCAGTGCTGCCCTTCTTTGCCCTTCAATATACAGTATTATATATTAGGCCTAATAAGCTTAAATTATTTATTTAAGAAATTCACTACTACAGAATATGTGTTCCAATTTGTAAATAGGATTTCAGAGAAGATGCATAGCTATGACCAGTGATCTTTATTAATTCTTGTTCGTGAATGCCAATGAGAGTCATATTTGAAACTGCTGTGTATCGACTGGAGTGGTTTGTAATTTTTTTGTTTGTTTGTTTTTTTTTTTTTGACGTCCAGACCAGTGCAGTTTGAAATGTTGGCAAACAAAGAAACAAATGCTAGGGTAGTGATAAAAATAAACAAATATTAGGGAAGCGATAAAATTAAACAAAACTAGGGACGCGATAAAATTGTGCGATAAGCAGCCATGATTGGATGAAAGACATCCTTTCGTACAGTTTTATTGGTCAAAAATGGTATGACGTAGTAAAAGTGTAATAGTTCATGGTAATCCCCTGTTGTGCACTTACCCTAGTATATGAGTTGAGCGTTGGGAAGAAACCCGTGTTTGCTACCTACATGCACTACAATGTGCCTGTAATTCGTCTGGATGCCCATTACGTCACTATTTTGTCAACATTTCCTAAATGTGAAATTATTGTCCACCATGTCTTTCTTCGCGATACGCCTTCATCTTTACGAGATATTTTGCTCTCCATTGCACTGTGTCTGGCCACTCGAAAATTTTTCGCGTTGATTGATACCTCTTCCATTTAAAAACCATTGATTTTATTACCCGGTGTAAAGAAGCCTTACCCCAAGGAAAATTGATTTTGCTTTTTACTATAGGAAGAAGCTCTGGAATCGTTGGCACCCTTTTCTCAGTAACATAAAAGTCTTGTATGAGGTTTCTAATCACACACTTGTCGAAGTCATCAACGGATACGATATTACGGGAAATCACTCTTCTCTTCTTTCCAGGTGCCTTCAGACGATTGTCTGCATTGGTCGCCTAACTTTCTTTATTTTCTTCTCTAATGTTCTTTATTGTAGAGTAGGATACCCCAGCGTACATAGCGGCCCTTTCGGTACATTTTGGCAAAGAGAATAATAAATGCTAACGTGTTTCTCTTCGTCACATTTCTCTATTATATTCGCAAATATTTCCCTCCACTCACTATGCACAACGTTATGTGGTTTTCGTAAAGCTATAGTACATTACGTTACACTATTTCACTACACTACACTATGCAACAGTACACAGTAACAAGTACATTAATACCATAGTCTACTATATTCAGTCACGAAGGTCAATACATAGTAAATATGCATCCATAGATAGTTGCTAACCATTAGGATCGCTACTATCGCCTCATTACAGACAATGCGAAATAGTACCTGCACAGTCTTTTGTTCCTAGTACCCTCATAAATTCAAGCTTCATGACCCGTATATACTAGACTGTGCTAATACTGTAGCTTATAGCTACGTAGGCCTATACCCACTACTTGCGTAATCTCAGAATCACAAGTCAACTTCATTGCACTGCAGCACATGTATTCTGAACTGACATTACGCGATGTCTCCGAACTGTAATCTCAATAACTTCCTTCATTCCCCCGTCCCCGCAGAGATGGTCTGGCCCCTCTGTGGCGGTCAGAGCTTCGAGTCACGTACAGTATTTCCGCCATGGACAAACGTAGCAAGCGCGGTTGTGCATTCCAAGGCGGTGTGTCACGCATGAATTCCTAAGTGCAGAGTGAAGTTCCTTTCCAAACTGACGCCTAGTCAATGGTTTTTACTTTATTGCTGATCTTGTTGTGTGTGTGTAAATCATATAACTGTTCACTAGAGCGATATTGACCATATCACAATACACGCAGAGCGGCCATATTCTTGTATTTCTGCTGTAAGTCACCTGATTGCACATTTGGGCCAATGTGTCCACTGTGCCTTTCATTGAGTTGTAAAATTCGATGATGTCCGGTTTTTCTGGAAGTTGGGTTAATGGATGCTGTGTCGTGAGTAGTCTAAAGTAGCAACATTACATTGTTTGGTTTTGTTTTGTAGTACACAAGAGTTTTTTTCTTGATCGAAACAAAACATTGACGTTCCTTCTTTCCTAGTCTTATGGTTGAATAACTCGGGTGGAATTTCCCGCTTATTTTTGCGTAGAGTGCCCACTATTGTCAAATTATAGGAAGTTTTCAGGAGCTCAGATGCTAGTGGATTCGAAGTGAATCAGTTGCCCATTCTTATGTTGCGGTTGATTCCATAAACACTCTTGGTGAGGGCCTTCACAAAGAAATCCGCCAACGGCTGATTTGCAGGAGCATTGCATCGAACATGTACTTAGTACCATTGTCACATACCATAACAATTTTGATGCAATACTTTGAGGCTTGTTAGGGATGTACATTTTAAATGAACATCGCTGCCTGAAGGCTAGAAGTTGTTAATCAATTGCAAGGAAATAACCAGGCTTGTATGATTTCCTACAGACAACTATAAACTGTTATCATATCTTCCTTATTGGAGCAAATTTGTCTGTTTTCCTTATTCCAAGTCTGGTTGTATGGTCATCGAAACGCAAACATTCACAAAGGAAGTCAAACCTATCACAACTCATTGTCGCTTTAAGTTATATCTCATCCCACAGTATTGTGAATCAAACAATTCCTTTGATGATACGTGGTTATTCCTCTGAACTGCAGACAATATCAGAATACTAAAAATGGAATCAAATTCTTCTACACTAAGCTCAGATACTGTTGCGCGTTTTGAACACTATAATTCGTACGTTTAGTTGCAATTTTTTCATTTGTGTGATGAATTATTTTCTGACACATTGTCTGGGTAAAAAATAAGGAAAATGCATCTGTCGGCGAGTCCACATTTAAGATTTCATTGGTTTGTCACATCCTGAGAAGATAAAAAAAGAGATCACATCACTACCAGATAGGGGTTAGAGGTTATATGGAATCGAATAGAGATGGCCGATATTTCACAAACCGATATTTTGTCACAGATAAACCTGTGTCTGATGATGCTAAATATCTGTGACAAAATATCGCTATCGAAATCTGCTCCTTATTCAGTACTCTGTGATATTTTCTCCTCTACGTCGTAGGTTTGCGCGTGCGCATGATACAATAACAGCAATCGGGCGGTAGTTTCTCCATCTTATTATAAATGATGTAGTTATTACACGATTTAAATAACAACACCATTGGTTACCAGTACTTAATCTTGTGTAAAATCCTGTCTGAACAACTGTTTTGTTTTGTAATTATTTTCTAATGTTTTTCCTAATACTTATGTTTCATTAATTTGTATTCTATGACTCAATATTATAATGTTAATGAACGACTTAAAATAATTTATCCATTATATTATATACAATAAAAAGGATCAATGTTTAAAACTATTAGGATAATCATATAACCTCAATTTCTCCATACCCAACTATATTTAAAAATGATCAACTGGTTCATTATCTATAATATATCCTCTTTAACTTTTGACATGTTACTGTTCAGTTAGGTAAGTATTTATTTGCTAATGGTACATGTACATAATTTCTTTGTTGAATTTTCCCATATAAATCACGGATGAGTGATGTGTATAGAGAAATCGTATTCATATTTCACTGCTCTTCAATATTTCCTGCTAATTTTTATCGGTGTGACAAAATCGTAAGCAACGGACAAAATATCGGTGTAATTTATGCATATTGTGCTTAGGTATCGATATAAAATATCGGTGTGACAAAATCACCGATAAAAATCACAGATATTTAATTGTCACAGTCACAGTTGTCACAGATACTTGAAAATATCGTTTAAGCTCATCTCTAGAATCGAATCTCTTGTGTTTGTCACGGTCCTCTACGTGATCCACTGATCTGGTTACTTGCTGAACGTGCAGTTACATTAAATATCAGAAGTGCTATTGATAAACTAATTAATTGAGACTTTGTGATTATATTTTAACAGTAAACGCAGGTATAAGGTATATATAAGATTTGATTTTCCCACAAGAAATACCATTTTGTCGACTTTTTTTTTTAATAATGACGTAGCGAACACTAGGAGAGAACACTAGGAATGCTTGCTTTTCTGCATGGCTTTCAATGTACACCTTGATTCAGGGATTTTGGCTCTTGCAAAAAGTTAAGGTCGATCTAGAGTATCCAACAGCAACTAAACGAATACTGCACACTTTTATCACTCCCAATGTCATGCTATAAACTAATTTTCAATACTTTTATCACAACCACAACACAGTTAAAATCTTATTGTACCATATAGCCTATATGGAATTATTACCACATTAACACATTTAGTATATCACAAAGCAAATGAAATATAATTATTATGTAAGTCGCCATATTCTTCTTAGAATTAGTACGATCCACTTCCACTAGGTAGCAAGCGACACGATTGGCAGAGCCGGCAGTACTTGAAAACGAAATGATATAAATGTGAGGAATGTTACTACAGGTGTGTAGTATATTGTGACAGGTTAGGTTAGGTTTGATTAGGTGTGTAGTATTATTACTATGTTGGCGACACTGAAACTCACTGTTACATTAAAGAAATATGGCGGTATTCTTCGTTCACGCACTATGATTTTCGTATATAAGTAAGGTACGTATTTAGGGCGGGTTGGGAAGGCTTACAGCCCTCCCACTGATCACATCAATTTCTACTAATCAGTATTATAAATCCAAGGCATTATTCAGGTATTTTATCAAGTTTCTATAATGGCTGGTACATAAGAAAGATTCACCAAAGTGAATTGATATACTAAGAGCGAGTTACTCATCACTACTAGCTGGCTGGGTCGCACAGATCAAGCCGCGCAGTCATAACACCTAACACTTCCTTCTTATCATGTCACGCTACACCCTGTTTTAAAACACAATATTCTTCCACATGTCCCGTTTCTAACCACTACGTCTGTTTACTAAAAAATGTCAAGATGACTTATATTTTCTTGACATGAGTATTCCTCAGCTACGAGCATAGATAATATTTCAATTCTTCGTCTTCCGTCTTCCCCTCCTATGCACATTTGTGATTAAATTTTTTCTTATGACGCAACACACAGCTCGCTCACTAGCTAAACAACCAAGGACAAGGGCCAATAACGTTGAATTTAACTGTAGAGCTCTGTTGTTTATATAATTACGCGCTAAAGAATGTTAGAAATGCCATTTATCAGTGACATGTAGAGTGATGTGTGTGGGCAATGAGGAAAGATGATCAATTAAGCTTGGCTGTAATACTGCTATTACGCAATCAAAGAGGAAAATGGTGAGGAAAAGATAAGTTTTTTTATTCACGATCATTTTACTGACAGAATTCCTTAAGACACTACAGGTAATGCATAACTGGCAATAATGTGAACGTCTGACGGCCCCGATATTGTGCAGCTGCCACAGATTCGTACATGCAAGGTATAGCGTGAGTCTACACTTTTGTAATGTCACCAAAGTTATGATGGTATGACTGATATCACAGTTTAAGGTGCATAAGCGGAGTAGAAAGCAAAGTACCTCAACTCTAGTTTAACCGAAGATCGAATGTTACGAGCGTTATAAAATAAAATTTTTTTATGTAGGTTATTTTACGATGATTTATTTAGTGTCTGAATGAGATGAAGGTGATAATGCCGGTGAAATGAGTCCAGAGTCCAGCACCGATAGTTACCCAGCATTTGCTCATATTGGGTTGAGGGAAAACCCCGGAAAAAACCTCAACTAGGTAACTTTCCCCAACCGGGATTCGAACCCGGGCCACCTGGTTTCGCAGTCAACTGCGCTACCCGTTACTCCACAGGTGTGGACTATAATAAAGTTCAAACATCTAAATAATAATAAACAATAAAATGTAAGCCATTCCCTAATGATGAAAATGTAAGAATAAAATCGAATTCTACAAACCTAAGGCATATGAGGAACAACCAAGTCTTAATTGAATCATAACATGTCCATCTCCGGTGCAAAATGAGTTTGATGTGGTTTACTATAGTTTTCTGCCTTGTCTACAAGTTGCAATGTGAAAATGCTTCAATTCGGATTATATTTGCTTGAAAAACTAGTCAGAATAGTAACCTCCACAACGAATTGCAACTTGTCCATCACTGAAAACGAATCGCAATATGTCCAATATATTGCTTTTCAACTGTTGATACACTTTATTTTATATTATATGTTCATTGTTAGCAGACATGTTGTGGAATCGAGAGTTTTAATTATGTAACTATGAATGACTTTGACGATAGTTTGGTTGTGAGAGAGAATTCAGGAAACAGAGTTACCAGGAAGAGAATGAAAAGTAAATCCGAACGGGAAATCCAAATCTGAAGCCATGTTAATTGATAAAATTTGATAAAAGTATTGTATTAGTCCAGAATACAACCCTTTCACAGACTTGTAATCTCATACAGTATATATGAAATTCAATCACTCTGTCCTGATACTTAGTGACAGTGTTATAGTATCGGTTACATTAATCAAATCAGCAGGAGAAGGAAAAAGTCAACAATAAGAACTGTATACTCTTTCAAGAGTCTCACAATGCAACGTTGCCATACTTTTTCATGCTTGCGTATTCTACATTAGGTTTCAGAATTTAGTAAGAACGAGATTAAATCGTCGCGTGAATGCAAGAACTAGGTAACTCGAAATTTGCGTTTTTTAGTTACCTCTTTTATAACATAGGAAAAATCGCACAAAATGTAACGCAAGAACTTGGTAACTGATTGAACGATACCAGCGACATCTATTTTCCAATATAACAAATAGGTAAATGAAAACTAGGCATATTCCTTAGTGTAATAAATAAGAAAATGGGCAATGTCACAAAATATGAAAAATCAAGTTATCTAGTTCTTGCATTCACACGACGAAATTATAATATATATGGTTTGTTTGTTATTGCCCCGAACTCTTCTTTTAATTTTAAAATACTTCCTTCTTTACAAGATCTGAAGCTTATCGGTAACTGTAAATTCTTATGAAAATATTTTTTTATAAAATCAGACCAGAGTTTGAGATATCTTTTTTCATTTTTTAATTAAATGACTACCTTAGTGAAATTAATTTTCGTTCATTTGCAACATTTAAATGTGGTTTACATTAAAAGTGCATACTCATGTAATTATACCAGACATTAAAAGTGGACTTGAAAAATGTAATATGTGTGGTTCTTCATAATAATGTTGTTATTGTCACCATTGTGCAGTATTTAACATGGACAAATTTGTAATAAAAATCACTGTGATGTTTGATATTTTGAAATAAAACTCACTGTGATGTTTAAAATGAAACAAAGTGTATGAAATATTGCTTCAAAATGTAATTTGTCCAGTATTAATTGTTTAATAACTTTGATGTTTGTTTTTTAATTATTTTAATTGTGATAGCCTATATATCTCAGCCAGCATAACAAACACCAGGATATAATAAATAATTTCGAGGGAAAAATTGTTCCGGAGCTGGGTATCGAACCCGGGACCTTTGGATTAACGTACCAACGCTCTACCACTGAGCTACCCGGGTAGCTCAGTCGGCTAAGCCGCTAGCCTGAGTTCCCGGGTAGCTCAGTGGTAGAGCGTTGGTACGTTAAACCAAAGGTCCCGGGTTCGATACCTGGCTCCGGAACAATTTTTCCCTCGAAATTATTCAAATCAACTTTACAGGGAGTTATACCTGAAAACTTGATTTGCACCAGGATATAATGTTTTAGAATAACTCTTCTCGGGTTCTCAGCCAGGTGAGTTGGAGATTAGCTTCCAAGCTTTCGACGGCTAGCTCTGCCATCTTCGTCCCTGAAGAAGATGGCAGAGCTAGCCATCGAAAGCTTGGAAGCTAATCTCCAACTCACCTCTGAAGAAGATGGCAGAGCTAGCCATCGAAAGCTTGGAAGCTAATCTCCAACTCACCTGACTGAGAACCCGAGAAGAGTTATTCTACATCAAACGCCGGGAAAGCCTCAAGTCATACATACAATGTTTTGTTCATATTTCCTATCATAAAAGTTTAGAAAATACAGCTTTTGGCTTTTTCTGAAATTTTTCTTTTGTGTGACATGTTACGATTCGATTAGTTGCTCGTTATGTTCATTCAATAGTCGGGATTTTTTAATTTTATACCTCACGTTTAGAATAATTTCATTTGCATGTATTTACAATACTGCTACTCGTGTCGTGGGCCATCTAGTGGAAGTGGATCGTATTTCATCATAATGTCAGGAAGAAAATATGGCCATTTTCATAATAATTACATATTGTTCAGTCAGTGTAAGTTTTTTTTTTTTTTGCTTAACGACGCTGTATCAACTACGAGGTTATTTAGCGTAGATGGAATTGGTGATAGCGAGATGAGGCCGAAGATTCGCCATAGATTACCTGACAGTGCCTTATGGTTGGGGAAAGCCTCGGAAAAACCCAACCAGGTAATCAGCCCAAACGGGAATCGAACCCGGGTCCGAACGCAACTCCGGATCTGCAGGCTAGCGGCTTAGCCGACTGAGCTACGCTGGTGGCTCTGTACGTTTTGTGATAGGCCTATATTAAATGTGTTAATGTAGTGATAATTCCATATATATAGTGCAATAAGAATTGAAATGTGTTGTGGCTGTGCTAAAAGTGTTACAAATTGGTTTATAGCTCCACAATGGCAGTAATAAATCTGTGCAATATTCCTTCAGTGGGCCATCACTACTCTACCTTGTCCTAACATACATTTATATTAAAAATCGACATTAACCAAAACACGTCTTTTTATATTGTGACGGGCGAGTGAGGTTATCTCTAATAAAATTGTGGTCCATTTTCATTTCAATATGTCATAAACGTAAGTCCGTATCTGTGAATATTCTCACTTTTTTTTTTTCGACGTACTTATCATTCGATTCTTACTTACCTATCCTCTTATTGTGCTGTTACAGGCAATGATTAATTTTATTTTCATGCTACTTTATAAGAATTTTTTTTTTAATTTGTTATTTTATCAACTACTAGGTTACTTGAATGGGTTATTTATGAAAGGGCCTAAGTCTTGAATACTAAATGATTAGCAATTTAAGAAAAACTGCTAACGGGCCAAAATTTTGAAATTAATGCTGAAATAAAAATTGTATCATAAATTCTACTAAGCATTGGAGTGTGAAACTTAGTCCTCTTCATATCTAAATCGATGTATCTACACCCGAAGAGCGGTATTACATTACAAGCTCTTTTTCATAAAATTAGCGACTTAGGCCCTTTCATAAATAACTCATTCATTTAGCGTCGATGAGATGGTGATAGCGAGATGGTATTTGACGAGATGAGGCCGAGGATTGGCCATAGATTATCTGACATTCACCTTATGGTTGGGGAAAACCTCAGAAAAAACCTAACCAGGTAATCACCCCAAGCGGGATCGAACCCTCACCCGAGCGCAACTTCAGACCAGCAGGCAAGCGCCTTAACCGACTGAGCGATGCCCTTTATAAGATGGATGTCTTAGGCTGGGCGCACATTTATTTAGCAAAACTGCTTTAGGCAGAAACCTTTTTGCTGTAACCGAAAACAATTTTGTTTTCCCCAAAATAATTTTGCTTTAAAACGTTTTACTGGAAACAAAACGTTTTTGCTAGAAGCAAAAACATTTGTCTTTTCGGAGACCATTAAAGTTATGGCAGACTAGAGCAGAAACATAATTCAGTCTTGCAATGATGGTGGAAAGTGATATGGTTGTAGTGTTACGGAACTGGATGAACTCGAGTTGAAATTCACTATGCTTTGCCATAAAACAGCTCTCCCTTTTTCACAGTATCAGCAATTCGTTTCTGGAAGTCTCTACCCAGCTCCCTCAGGAACTGTCGAACAATATTGCAGTTTAAAAGTAAATTGTTTAAACACTTGACCAGTATTCATAATTAATTCTTCTTTGTGTGTATGTATGTAATTTTCATCAGTGTTGTATAGGTATAATTTACATTTGAATTTGTTATTCTAGTAATTTGTAATATTGGTTCACTTACTGCTTGTATATTCATTGATTGTAACTTCTAGCCTTATATTATTAGGTAATTATTATTTAGTATGTTTGCATTATTTACTCAACTTGTGCTTGTATGACTATATAAATTTTTTATTAGTGTTCTTTAAATATTACTCCGTATAATTGTATCAGCTTCTTTTGTTTTTGGCTAAGAGGAAGGGAAGGCCTGATGGCCTTATCTTCGCCAGAATAATTTATTATTATTATTATTATTATTATTATTATTATTGTCATCACTATTATTATTATTATTATTATCATCACTATTATTATTATTATCATCACTGTTATTATTATTATTATTATTATTATTAGTAGTAGTAGTATTAATATTATTACTGTTATTATTATTACTATTATTATTTTTACTACTATTATTATTATTATTATTATTATTATTATTATTATTATTAATTTTTTTATTAATATCGGGTTTGGTTCGGTTCAGGCTCGGGCCTTATAGAAACGAAAATATATGCAGTATTTTTTTTTTTCGCAAACAATGTACCGATTAAAAGAAAAATACGAAAGTTTTAATGCATGTACGATTAGATGTCCACTCGGTAACCATCCAGAACAGTAAATTACCAGAATGGTAAGTTAGTATTTATTTCGCCTTCATGT
This sequence comes from Periplaneta americana, assembly GCF_040183065.1. Taxonomy (NCBI): domain Eukaryota; kingdom Metazoa; phylum Arthropoda; class Insecta; order Blattodea; family Blattidae; genus Periplaneta; species Periplaneta americana. The sequence continues at coordinate 160,798,946 of NC_091132.1, forward strand.
TCGTATTGCCATTTGTATCATACACACAGAGTATTGTTTATTTGTTTTACCTGGCAGACTGATAGATTACTCTTTCTCCTGCCCCACTGGAGAGACATCTCACATCTTTATCAGCTGTACCTGTCCCCTTTGGTCTCTGATCTCTGGTCTCTGGTCTCTGCTCTATCTGCTCTGCATATTCCAAGCGCATGCGTGCAACAAAATGTTTTGCCTTCAAACAATGGTCAGTGTTTGTGCGACGAGTAGTTCCAACTCTGCTCAAACTTGCTGTATCGTGCTGTACAGAGTTTTTGCTTTTTTCTTAATCATGCTTAAACTTGTTTAATCGTGCTATACATCGTTCTTGCACTGTGCTCAATCATGTTTAAACTTGCATAAACATGCTGTACAGCGTTTTTGTTTCGTGCTAGATCAGTCATCGTCAACTGGCCTGCATATTAGTTCAGAGCACCGAGACTCTGGCTGAGGAGGTAGTAGTGTGCAGTGTGTCGAGCCAAGCCATCACAGAAGCCAACTTTCTGACCATACTGTAATTTAAAATGTCTTCTTCGATTGTGTTCTACACGAGCATAGACACCTAACATTGAACAGTCAGTGAGGGAAAAACGAATTAAAAAATCCAGGAAAACCAATGCTAATGATCAGCGAAAATAATTTTTATCATTTGTTATTTACATTGTAATAAAATAATTTAGGCCTATTTCTGTCTTGTAACAAACGATAATGTGTTTCATATGTTATACATAATAAAAATAATTTATTTTGTGATATATAGTGTCGGGTAAAATAATGGATAATTCATTTTATGTTATTGACGACACTTGAACAAAGGAATAGGACGACATGATTTAAATATTACTAATGGATTCGACTTGTTTAATATTTTGTAAAATATAAATATATAAAATAAACTATTTGCTTTGAATACTGTTACAATATATAACGGAAAAAAAAGCCAACTTGTTTCATGTCATAAATTGAAAAGTGATTTACGTATTACACAGTTCCTCTTAAAATAAATTAAGTACATGCTTCTTCCGTGTTTACTTTTATTATAATTATTAGAGACTGATTAAAAGGGTTGAACAAGTGAACGGACGCCACTGCCAATCACCTGATTCCTTCCCCCCAACTTCTGCTGCACAGTTGATGTCTAAGAGATAGAAATGAGCTAGCGAGCAAACTGAGATGACGACTGCTGTGCTAGATAAACGTGCGGCATTCCTATATTAATCATTGAAAAAACATGTTTGAGCATGTTGAAGCAAAAACGTTTTCGCTAAAGCAGTTTTGTTAGATAAATGTGCGCCCAGCTTTATAGCTTACACTACTTGAGGGCATGTGTAGAAATGACAAATATTGAAACTTTGCATATAGTTAATGGAAACTACTTTCTCAATGCAATGTGGCACTTCATATAAGCTACACAAAATGCAGACAACAGAAAATATAATTTTTCGTTTTTGAACTAATGTAACGGTAAAATGGCCGCTAAGAATAGCAGCATTGTTTTTTTTTTAGTTGGTTATTTAACGACGCTGTATCAACTACTAGGTTATTTAGCGTCGATGAGATTGGTGATAGCGAGATGATATTTGGCGAGATGAGGCCGAGGATTCGCCAGAGATTACCTTGTATTCACATTACGGTTGGGGAAAACCTCGGAAAAAACCCAACCAGGTAATCAGCCCAAGCGGGGATCGAACCCGTGCCCGAACGCAACTTCAGACCGGCAGGCAAGCGCCTTAACCGACTGAGCCACGCCGGTGGCTAGCAGCATTGTTGAAACGTGTTGATTACCATCTATGTGTTAGGCCACGAAATTTTCAAATGCACCTCGTATTGTAACCACTTCACACAAGCTTCCTTCAGCAGCTTACATTCTTCTGACATGAGATTATCAACACATAAATGTCTGTTACAGCTGCAATGGATGTAATCAAGAAGGAACCTGAGGTTGACCCTTTGGCTATACAATGGAGTGACGAGACTGATACAGATGAGAAGAAGCCCTTATCAGAGGTAAATTGAGAGTCACTGGTTATAATTTCTATGTGCGACATGTAGAATATGACATGAAGTTTTGTGGATATATTTCCCAGTTTATAAGTAGAAGACTTTGAAAAGTTATAGTAGTCTAAAAAATATTAATGTGAAACTTCGGTATCCCCTTCACACTACATATGAGAGAGAAAATGTAGAGTAGTTAAATAATTATCACATACCTCGGCCTCATATCTCTTAAATAACCCCTCATTTCACTCATCTAACCCATAAAGAAACTTATAAATCAAACGTCAGTCCCATGAGTGGTGTGGGGCGATATTGAAGATTGGCCATTTCAAATCTATAGTTCTTTGTCATATTTTCCTTCATGTCACATGTTACATGCTTTTTTTTTTTTATACTCCTTAGTATTTTAAGAGCTGATAATGAGTACTATTTTAAGTTGAGTCTTAAGGTAACCTTCAATAAAAATCTACGTAAAGATTATTATTTTTTTGTCCTACAGAATACATGTTACGATAATTTATATTAGTGGAGAAAAATTCGCTCCGGTGCTCCACCAGGAATCGAACCCGGGCTCTTGGTTCTATGTACCAAGTGTTGTCACCATTTTGCTATGCTGAAGTTCAATTCTGGAAAAAGACTGGAGATTTTCGAAAGAAAGATTCTGCGAAGGATCTATGGCCCAACATTTGAGGAAGGTCTCTGGAGGAGGAGACGCAACTATGAATTATATAGACTTCTAGGAGAGCCAAATATAATCAGTACAGTTAAAACTAGCAGATTGAGGTGGGCAGGACATGTAATACGCATGGACCCAAATGAACCTTGCAAAAAAATTGTAATAAATCCGGGAGGTCAGAGAAGACGAGGTCGACCGCACTTGCGATGGATTGATGGAGTGGAAGAGGATGTCAGAAAGTTGGGGTGCAAGAATTGGAAGGCTGCTACACCAGATAGAGACGGATGGCGACAATTACTAAGGGAGGCCCAGGCCCATCAAGGGCTGTAGCGCCAATGATGATGATGATGATGATGATGATGATGATGATGATGAAGTTCAATTCACAGCACTGGATCTACGTAGATTCTTTGAGCAACAGTGCATATTACTGATGAATCCCGGCCACCAAGTCACTCAACTGAGTGCGCTCCTTGTATAATGGCAGTTGACTTAATATAAAATGTCAACATACATGCCCAACTTGGAGTCAGTCCACAAAGGGAAAAACACTGGAGGAGAGGGGTTCGATCTGGTGCTGTGGATTGAACTTTGGTGTAGCTCAATGTTGAGAGCGCATGGTATGTAGAACCAAGGACCCAGGTTCGATTGCTGGCGCCGGAGCGAATTTTTCTCATCTAATATTAATAGAATAATTAGGTTATTCGTGTCAGTAACACCGCTTTTTCTTCTTTCAGTTGGTATGTGTTTCATGAATGTATGTTCAGATATTTCGATTCAGAGAAAATAAATACAGACTCAGTACAGTGATTTTTTTAAACTTCAATTATTAGTACTCTTCCAGACGCGTAATTACGATATATTGCTAAGTTCTAGAAGGAAACATTTATCATTTGTGTATCATATGTAGCTGTTAATGTCATAAGCTGTTTTTATTATTCCGTACTTCGCATCTGCCTTAATTAGCAATCAGCCCCCAGTATGAGGACCAGAGTGCAGCATATAGCGCTTGGAATCACATCCCTGTAATCTACACTGTGATCTTTTAGTCTCTCCACACTACAGTAGCTAGTATGGCGGTCAGTATACTTGCAGAGAAGTCTGTACTTTCCTTTAGCCTCTCTCAAAGGCATGAAAACTTTACCTTCCCCCATTGTGGCAGTAGTGCCACAGTCTAGTATAGTATCTCTGAAGAATCATTGCAGATGACAGGTAGAGTAAGCTTGAACATAAACATGCGATCGATGCCCTGTTCTGACGTACTATGCACAGTGCTGCAGTAAAGAAATGCCTCAGTTCAGTTCGTTCAGTTTGCTAGTAGGTATCGGAAGTGTGTCTGTACACAAGAGCGAATGGAAACTCCGAGACACACGTTACGCAAAGCGGAAGATTATATACAATGTGCTAAAATTTTGTAAAGAAGAGAAAAAGAAAGGTCTTATCATTCCATTAACGAACGCTGTGAAAAGAACAGCAACGGCAGTGGGAAAGAGTGAAAGAACAAAATATACTATAGCTAAGGAGGTGAGGAAGCAAAGCGCATTGGAGGACAATTTCCAACGTCTGGTAAAAGCCGCCCACATTCAAAGAAAATTGTACTTGATGATTTTGAAAAATATGTCATCCGCAGAACTTTTTTCGAGTTTTATGAGCAGAGATAAAGAAATTCCGACCCTAAGCAAGCTTATGAATGCTATTAAGGAAAAGATACATTCTGGAGACTGCTGAAATCCATGGGATACAAATTTAAGAAATGCAAAAACATACGATATGTCTTAATGGAGCTGTCGGACATTGTTGCACGTCGTGCAGCATGCCTGAGAATGCTAAAACAAAACGAAAAGGGGCCAAAGAAGCCAATTGTTTATACAGATGAAACATGGGTCCATATTCATTATACCGCATAGAAGTTTTGGCAGCATGATGAAGTACAAGGTATGCATGTAAACCAAAGTGTTGGGTATAGGGCTATTGTTGTTCATGCCGATGGTGAAATGGAATTCGTAGAAGAGGCCGAGTTGATATTTGACTCCAAATCTTATTCTGCAGATTATCATGATGAAATGAACGGCGAAAATTATAATAAATGGTTAAAGGAACGGCATTGTTGTGTTAGATAATGCAAAACCACCAAAGAAGACTGGTTAAAATGCTGCCAATCTGTTAAACATATCAGGGACGAATATTGGCATCGTGTAGCGTTAATGGAAGAGGAAGTTGGAGGGATAGTAATACACATGAGTAGTGATAAAGAGTGTGATGAAGATGAGACGTATTATGATAGGCCAGGTAGCAGGACAGACGAAGGCAGTTCAACTGATAATGCAGATGAAATTGAGGCCTCTGCGTCGGGCATACAGCTATTTCTGGAATAAGGTACTGTACGTGTATATACCGTACATATGACAGAAAAAGTAAATTCAAGTGTGGTATTGGTAATAGTATTTGATTATAACAGCTGTTGATGTTTCTATTGTCAGACTGTACCAATATTTCTCCAGCTGATTCGCCATGCATCGAGACTGAGAGGATCACATTCACAATACACGAGCGCCCTCACCTGAAAACTGCAATGTTTCCTCAGATGGGTTATATATACAGTCACGAAGCTCAATACGTAGTAAATATGCATCCATAGATAGTTGCTCACCACTAGGATCGCTGATATCGCTCATTAGAGACAATACGAAATAGTACCAGCACAGTCTATTGTTCCTAGCACCCTCACAACTCAAGCTTCGTGATTGTATATTCTAGACTGTGGTACTACTATCTATTGCCCAGGCACTTGGAAGTTCTCCATTCGCCTTCTAGTTTCCCAGAATAATTTAGAGTCCGAATCCAGAAGATTTGATGCCAAAACTGGACATTTTCGTAAATGTTCTTGATTCATCAAAGAGTCTTCTAGGTTACACAGGATACATTCTGGTGAACCAAAATTTCCAATTTGAAACAGGTGTGCTGCTAAACACTCATGGCCAGTTAGCATTCGAAATTTTGCTACTGCATCTTTTCGAGGAAAATCAGATATAGGTATGTTCTTTTTCAGTAATCAATACTGACCAAGATTTATTATTACTGTTTTCTTGAAATTTCTTTAGAATTTTGATTTGAAATTGTGTTTGTATGAACAATTTGGCACTGTGATAAGATATCATTTTCAAGGGTACTTGTAATATTTTAGTTCCTTTCTTTGCCAAACAATCTGCAATCTCATTGCCCATAATACCACAATGGACAGGGATCCTTTGGAGATACAGATTTTCCTGTATTTATTTATTTTTTTGCCAGTATGTAAAATGGATGATTGAATTTCTACAATTTTGGAGGTTTTTATTTTGTTTTGCCAGTGTGTATAACGATGATTAAATTTCTGCGATTTTGGAGTTTTTTTGTCATTATATGTATGGATTATTGAATTTCAGCGGTTTTGGATTATTTTATTTTGTTTTACCAGTATGTAAATGGATGATTGAGTCTTCGATTTTGGAGATTTTTATTTTATTTTGCCAATATGTATATGGATGATTAAATTTCTGCGATTTTGGAGGTTTTTGTTTTATTTTGCCAGTATGTATATGAATGATTGAATTTCTTCGATTTTGGAGGTTTTTATTTTATTTTGCCAGTATGTATATGGATGATTATATTTCTGAGATTTTGGAGGTTTTTATTTCATTTTGCCAATATGTATATGGATGATTAAATTTTTCCAATTTTGGAGGTTTTTATTTTGTTTTGCCAGTATATATATGGTTGATAGAATTTTTGCGATTTTGGAGGTTTTTATTATAGATGATTGAATTTCTTCCATTTTGAAGGGTTTTTTTATTTTGCCAGTATGTATATGGATGATTACGTTCCAGCGATTTTGGAAGTAGTTATTTTCTTTTCCCATTATGTATATGGGTGACTGAATTTCTGCGATTTTGGAGGTTTTTATTTTGTTTTGCCAGTGTGTATATGGATGATTGAATTTATACGATTTTGGAATTTATAAGAATATTGATTGAAGCTTTGGCTTGGATTGCAGAGTCGACTCGGTTGGCAAGTTGGTATAGCGCTGGCCTTCTATGCCCAAGGTTGCGGGTTCGATCCCGGGCCAGGTCGATGGCATTTAAGTGTGCTTAAATGTGACAGGCTCATGTCAGTAGATTTACTGGCATGTAAAAGAACTCCTGCGGGACAAAATTCCGGCACATCCGGCGACGCTGATATAACCTCTGCAGTTGCGAGCGTCGTTAAATAAAACATAACACATAACACACATTGGATTGCAGAAATTGAGTCGCTAAAATATAACAGCATTTTTTAAACTTATTAATATTATTGTAATAAGCGTTGCCAATTAACGTTCAGTATTGGACTGCTTGTTTCAGTGTGTTGCGACAGTGTTACAAATGTTTGATATAACAGCAAATTCTGCGACCACACGGAGCATATTCATAACTGTGAATGGTTGCAGATTCGGCACATGGTTAGAAATGTTTTACGTTTTTACAGATGAAGCCTGGTTTTACCTGTCGCATTACACTAATTCTCAAAATACCGGAATTTGGCCATCTAAAAATTCGTATGTAGTGAAAGAAACGAAACTCTATAGAGGAAAAATACTCGTGTGGTGTGAATTCAGAATTATTGCCCTATTTTTTTTAAAGATCTATTATTCTGAAGTTTACTGTTCCGTTATTATGTTTCCATTTGTTTGATAATTAAATTTATTGAAGTATCGCTGCTAAATGATAATCATTTGTGAATGGTTGTTTATGCTAATGCTAACACAGAGCCAGGATTACCACCACACTCCTCTTATTTAGTGGGTTATCGTGTATTCCACTACTGCGAAACGACTTAAATGTCAGGCTGTATTATACGTTACATATGATTATCTCTGTTTTCTGCAGGAAGGGAATTTATTGGATTTCCACGTGACTGGAATAAAGACAGAAAGTGTCAGCCGCAGCTATGAACTCACATCGGAAATTAAAGTTGAGGATACTGCAGTGCAAACTGATTTTGTTACGACAAAGTGCAAAGCTGAGGTGTGTGAATCCCATAGGGTTTTCCGGTTGTTCTCCTTTCAATATTAGTCTTGTAATCTTTTCGTTGTAAACAGTTACTATGTCATTGAACCTCTAGGGATATAGCATATGGTAAAGCCATTAATATTTTCTATGCAAAATTATATACGGTACACTTTTCTTTCATAGTACTCTAAATTTAAAGTATGGTCATGGATAAATATATAATAGGATGCGAAACTGCAGTCAGCACCATCTGGCAGTGGGGGGCTGAAATAAGATGATCAGCGCCCAACGTCGTAGGTGGTGTACATTAGAACTACGTGTTGGATACATTACCCAGAGTTCTCTATTTAACCATTCGAGATATTGCTCGAGAGTCGAGAAGACGAGATGGCAGACAGAAACTTGCTAATAAGTGAACATAAAGTGATAGGTGTGTGTATAAGCAGTGTATGTTAAACAGTGATGTTTATGGACGTTGTAAAAATAGTGTTGCTGAATGTATTGTAAAGTAATAGTAATATAATAAATTTAACTATCTAAGTAGTTCTTGCAGACTTCTCCATTGCGCTGTACAATAAATACCCAAAGAATACAATCCGAATTATCTAACCTTTTGCTTTATTTTTTTTTCTCTGTCTGGTTATATTTTAATCGGGTAGTGTAAAATAGATCGTATCTTTTATCTTCCTGTTGGCTCCGGTAAGAATTTTTAGTAGAAGATGCTGTGAGGAATAAAAATGTAAATGTTTTATTTTAAATTGGGTTAGTTTTGAATATCGATGAGGGTGGGAGAGAATACTTTATGCACAGTTTGCCATTTTCGTCACCAGGTGCGCTGCTAAATGCATGGAATAATTAGTTACTCTTTTCACTACTTGGTGCGCTGCTAGATGTAATAACGCCCTCCCACAAACAGATGGCAGCAAGATCAATTTCTACAACAGCGCCTCTAGTATGTGTTGCGGGAAACTCAGTAAGTTTCGCATCCTATTATGTATATTCATCCATGCTATGGGTTCTACAGTAGCGCTGAAAAGTATTATATATATATATATATATATATATATATATATATTGATTACACAACTTCGTTAACATGTTTCAGCCTGTTATTGGCCATTTTGAGAACTGTTTGTTGCTGTTCTTGGCGCCTTTTGTTCGTGTTTCCTGTGGAGTTGTGTAATGTAATGTGGAGTCAAAGAGTGTGTGTGTTCTGAAATTGAGTTGTGTGTTGAGGATTTTAGTTGGATGTGTTTTTGTGTCTATATATTTCGTATTACAGTATCTTCTGGCGTGTCGAACTGGTTGACGAGTTGGTATAGCACTGGCCTTCTATGCCCAATGTTGCGGGTTCAATCCCGGGTCAGGTCGATGACATTTAAGTGTGCTTAAATGCGACAGGCTCATGTCAGTAGATTTACTGGCATGTAAAAGAACTCCTGCGGGACAAAATTCCGGCACATCCGGCGACATTGATATAACCTCTGCAGTGGCGAGCGTCGTTAAATAAAACATAACATTTAACATTTGTTCTGGCGTTTTGGTTGAATGTGTAGAATTTTCATGTCTGTGTTGTTGTTGTAGAGAGTTATCAACACAGACATGGAAATTCTACACATACAACCAAAAAGCCAGAAACTAAACACACTAGGACAATACGAAATATATAGGCACTCAGTTCTTCGGTAAAAAATCTTGGCATTCACATGGATAATAATCTCAACTGGGACATGCAAATTACAGAAACCTGCAGAAAAGTATATATTCTATTATCCATGTGCTAAAAAGGATAAATGTTCATCTTCCCTCTTGCTTAAAAAAGTCCCTCGTGTAGACGCTTGTATTTCCCTATTTTGACAATGCTGACATTTTACTGACTGACCTTTTCAGTGACAAAAAAAAACGAAACTTCAACGTGCTCATAATTTGTGTGTACGTTCTGTAAGCAATGTTCGGAATTATAATCTTATTACCCCATCCCTGGAAGCAATAGGTTGGCATAAACTAGATAAGAAAAGAAATTTACATTCACTTCTCCTTCTCTTGGGAATCTTGAACCCTTCTATTCCTTCGTACCTGTCGTCTCGCTTCACTCACCTTTCTTCCCACCACAATCTGAACACACGCTCTCGCCATGAAACAATACTAACAATACCATCCCATAGCATCTCCTCATACTCATCCTCTTTCACAATAGCCCTGCCAAGACTCTGGAATTCGTTACCTGCTAGCATCAGGGACTGTCGAAATAAAATTCAATTCAAACGCAAACTTACTAGGCACTTGGTCAGTAATTGGGACTCGTTCAGACATGGTTTCTTGTAAATAGTTCTCTTAATCTATCACAAAATATTTCAATATATGGTAATTTCATCATTATAGAATTTTGTTTTTCTAGGTTTAATTTGTAATTCAGTAAATAGAAAAATATTCTTTGTTCTTAACTTCTATGATAAAATGTCTAGCTTTCATTAATTAGGTAATCTTGTCGTACTTTAATTTTTATTGTAATTGTAATTGTAAATTTAATATTAATTGGAATTTTATTGTTCATATTATAGTTGTAATCCCCTGGTAGAGGGGCAGAGGAGGTCTGACGGCCTTATCTCCAATAGGTTAAATAAATAAATACTATTAATACTACAAAAATACATCGAAATAAATGCTCAACACACAACTCAATTTCAGAACACACATACTATTTGATTCCACATTACACTACACAAACACACCCCCTCAGGAAACACTAACAAAAGGTGCCAAGACCAGGAACAACCAGTTCTCAAGATGGCCGATATCAGGCCGAAACATGTTAACGAGGTAGTGTAAAATTTAACACAAAAAATACACATAATACGTTTTCCGAAGTATTTTGTAGTTAAGGTTTTATGTTGTCAGTACTGTTTGCATGCAGTTAAAACGACGCAAAGCATAGAGCTGTGTCATTCTATGAATAGCGTCATATTGCTGTGGTTATTTATTTAGGAAACAGGCAAGTTCATAGAATCTATGTATATAATTTGAACTGGTAATGGAAATTACGGAAAAACGGCCGAACGGTTTATAATAAATGACCCCTCATTTTGAAGCTTGGAACCCAAAGTTTTCAGAAAAATAGGAGTTTTCAGTGAAATGTCAATTTTTCAACATAAGTTTCCTATTTTCTAAAATCCATCTGTCGTCAGTAATTTCATTTCAGAATAAAACAAAACACACACTATAGTAAACAATATTACACGAAGGCCATGATCTGCAAGAATGCAGACATATTTAGACCTCAAATTAAATTGGTTATTAAAAACTTCAAGACTTGCTAAAATTAATTTAAAGGTCTGTGTAATTTTCTGAGTACAGCTGTGTAGTGGATATTAAAAACTACAAAACTTGAGGTGGTTTGATACCATTAGAAATGAAATATTATTATAGTTAATGCCATGATGTGACTGTTTTTCATTGATCATACATATTAATGCTATATTGATGATATGAAAGTGATACGTTTTGGGGTTATATTAGTAAATGTAGAGAATATCTTAAATTAGATCTTGATTTCTATAATTTACTGAGTGGCGTCTATATGGTATATATAGTATATATTACTGAAAATTATAAAACTTACGTAAGATAATAATATTGTTATTAAAAATCAAATACTTTTGTAGTTATTAATCAAGTGGGGTTGGGTCTTTTTCATATATATAATGGCGTTGTGGTGTAGATATTTATATGCGTGATTCTCTTCAGTATTGGCTCGAGAGAGCGCAAAAATTACAGTTCCTAAGGAAAGACCAAAAGGTATACTTACTGATAAAATGAGAGGCCTACAAGATTTTGTAGTCTCCGAATCATTTCAGCAAAATCTCTTACTTACTTACTTACAAATGGCTTTTAAGGAACCCGAAGGTTCATTGCCGCCCTCACATAAGCCCACCATCGGTCCCTATCCTGTGCAAGATTAATCCAGTCTCTATGATCATATCCCACCTCCGTCAAATCCATTTTAATATTATCCTCCCATCTACGTCTCGGCCTCCCCAAAGGTATTGTAGGGATTCATAACAAGCTGCTTTTTACGGTGATGGGTTGTCAGCAAGATCTCTTAGCAGGATAAAATGATTTTGCTCCCTACATTTCAAGGTAGTTTACGAAACATGCAGCAGCTATACCAAGATGCTATGTCTATTGTTCGAAAGCAGAGAAAACCTGATATTTTTTTTTTTTTTAACTTTCACCTACAATCCACAATGACCTGAATTAGCTACTGTTTTACTCCCGCATGAAAATCCGAATGATTGTCCTGACATTGTTACTTGCGTTTTCGCTTTCAAACTAAAAAACTGAAGATGTATAGGTTCAAGAAAAAAAACATTCAGAGGGAGTATGTTTCATTATTATGGAAGCAAATAACTTTCAGAATGTCTGGTATTCTTCATTGAAAATAAATCTGAAAAATGTTTTATTTGAACGTCAAATGAACTTAGTTTGCAACTTTTGCTGCACAAGCCACTAGTAAAAATATAAATGTATTTTGTGGTTTAATTTGGTGGCATGGTATACATTAAATACTGGTGTTTAGGTATTTAGACAATGCTTGTTTATTTGTACAGACCATTGCAAACATGCCAAAACAAAAGGAATACTCTGTGGATGTGAGACAAGCTGTTTTAAACGCTTTGAAGAAGGGAAAATCGCAGTCTAGTGTTGCTAAAGATTTTGGTATATCACAACAACTTGTAAGTGTGTGGAGTCGACGGCATAAACAAGAAGGGTCAGTAGACAATAAGCCAAGGTCTGGTCGTCCTCGAAAAACAACAGTGAGTGAGGACAGAATGATTTGTAAGCAGTCGGTTGCTGATCCACGAAAATCAGCTCGACAAATTAGGAATGATCTAGAGCGGCACCATGGACTGAACCTGCATGTGTCTACTGTGAAACGTCGCCTGGTAGCTGGTGATTTATATGTTAGACGACCATCACGAAAACCACTCATAAATCCAAAAGAATAGGCAGGCAAGGTTAGAGTTTGCAAAAATGTAACAAACATGGAACACTAGAGACTGGTGTAAGGTGTTATAGAGTGATGAGAGTAAATTAAATTTATTTTCTTCTGATGGTGTGCTCCGTGCAATCATGGATGTTAGTAGGAAATCAGAACATAGTTTAGCACGAACATTTTGTACAATTACTATGAAGAGTATACATACATTAACAATGTGCAGCATTTCTAAGAAGATACCATTTTACTTGCTTTGTGGGTAAACAATCAAAATTAGAAAAAAAAAGTTGTTTCTTTTTGCAAGTAATTTCCAATGGAACCTTCGATGATCTATGTTCTCATTTGAAATTTCGGAGTTTAACACAGGTACCCCTAGTTCCGGTTTCATAAGGGAAATGATACTATCACCAATCGACTCTTTACATAGGTTTTGGTTATAAAATTTTTTTAATGAATAACCAGTGTCATATATATTTGAGGAGAAAAATTCGCTCCGGCGCCGGGGATCGAACACGGGTCCTTGGTTCTACGTACCAAGTGCTCTGACCACTGAGCTACGCCGAATTCAATCCACAGCACTGGATCGAACCTTCCTCCTTCAGTGTTTCCCTTTGTAGCCTGACTCCAAGTTAGGCTTATATGTTGACTGAAGGAGGAAGGTTCGATCCGGTGCTGTGGATTGAATTCTGCGTAGCTCAATGGTCAGAGCGCTTGGTACGTAGAACCAAGGACGCCAGTTCGATCCCCGGCGCCAGAACGAATTTTTCTCCTCAAAAATTGTCAACATTACAGAGATTATTTTGTGGGACAAATTAATAAATCCAAAATATACAGTATCATATAATTTTTGGAAGAATAAAACCTGATACGGTTGGTCTGAAACACCTGGTATATCAGTGTTAACAGTGATCTAAAACTGTTGTTGAAATGGCCAAAGCCCACATCGATGGCGTAATGGTTAGCGCGTCTGGTCGTGAAACCAGGTGGCCCGGATTCGATTCCCGGTTGGGGCAAGTTACCTGGTTAAGATTTTTCCGGGGTTTTCCCTCAACCCAATACGAGCAAATGCTGGGTAACTTTAGGTGCTGGACCCCGGACTCATTTCACCGGTATTATCACCTTAATCTCATTCAGACGCTGAATAACTTCAGATGTTGATTAAGCGTAGTAAAATAATCTACTAAAAAATGGCCATAAAGTCCTACATAGATGACATATATGTGTAAAATGCAGGTAGTAGCCAGTGACAATACAAAGGAGGGGAGTTCCGGCCCCCCCCCCCACTGTGGATTGGGTCCTGGCATAGCTCAGATGGTAATAGCACTGATCGTGTCAAGCTGAGAGTCCTGAGTTCGATACCCGTTGATGAACGGAATTTTATCCATTAATTAGTTTCTGTGTAATGACAGTTGCATCAGTTATTCATAGATTTCAAAAGGCATATGACTCGGTTAAGAGAGAAGTTTTATATGATATTCTTATTGAATTTGATATTCCCAAGAAACTAGTTCGATTAATTAAAATGTGTCTCAGTGAAACGTACAACAGAGTTCGTATAGGTCAGTTTCTGTCAGAGAGGGTTTGGAATTGAACGGTTTACATCAGCTCCTTGTCTATGCAGATGACGTGAATATGTTAGGAGAAAATCCACAAACGATTAGGGAAAACACGGGAATTTTACTGGAAGCAAGTAAAGCAATAGGTTTGGAAGTAATTCCCGAAAAGACAAAGTATATGATTATGTCTCGTGACGAGAATATTGTACGAAATGGAAATATAAAAATTGGAAATTTATCTTTTGAATAGGTGGAGAAGTTCAAATATCTTGGAGCAACAGTAACAAATATAAATGATACTCGAGAGGAAATTAAACACAGAATAAATATGGGAAATGCCTGTTATTATTCGGTTCAGAAGCTTTTATCATACAGTCTGCTGTCAAAAAATCTGAAAGTTAGAATTTATAAAACAGTACATTACCGGTTGTTCTCTATGATTGTGAAACTTGGCCTCTCACTTTGAGAGAGGAACATAGGTTAAGGGTGTTTGAGAATAAGGTGCTTAGGAAAATATTTGGGGCTAAGAGGGATGAAGTTACAGGAGAATGGAGAAAGTTACACAACACAGAACTGCACGCATTGTATTCTTCACCTGACATAATTAGGAACATTAAATCCAAACGTTTGAGATGGGCAGGGCATGTAGCACGTATGGGCGAATCCAGGAATGCATATAGAGTGTTAGTTGGGAGGCCGGAGGGAAAGAGACCTTTAGGGAGGCCTAGACGTAGATGGGAAGATAATATTAAAATGTATTTGAGGGAGGTGGGATATGATGATAGAGAATGGATTAATCTTGCTCAGGATAGGGGCTGATGGCGGGCTTATGTGAGGGCGGCAATTAACCTCCGGGTACCTTAAAAGCCAGTAAGTAAGTAAGTAATGACTAAAAAAAGCCATTGATTACACAATATTCAATAGCAGATGGCGAGGTTCAGAAAGAATGTATATAATGGTGATTCACTCGATCATTCAGCTTATGTTCTGCTTTATAAGACCAAATCATTTTGTCCGCAAATTCCTCGTTCTCTAGTATATTATTCTTAAGTGATAAGCGTGCAGCCTTATTTTTTTTTTTTACTGTCCTGCCATTTGTATTGTTGCCTCTGTTATTTATGTGAATAGCATTTTCTTTTAATAGAATATCACACTACATGTTCCCTCAGTAATTCAGTTAAACTTTGAGAGTCCATGTAACATAACATCTGTGAAAGTTTGTATACTTTCTTTAGGCATCTCTGTATTATTGCGAAACAAAAAAAAAAAATTCTTTAACATTGTGGATCTGACTTGTTTTGTTATTGGGTAATGAAGTATTTGCTGAGAGATCATTCTTACAATACAGTTCAAATCTTAGGGCATTAGAAACAGAAGATCCCCACAATATATGTGCTTCAAGATCTGCCTTCACTTATTGAAATTTCTACTTCGACTCGATATGATTTAAATGTAAGCGTGTGTCATGAAAATCGATGTACTGCGAATATAAAATTGCAAGATCATTTTGTTCTATTCACTCTTTACTTTCAGGAAAGGTCATGTGACCTGGACACAGTAAAGGACGAGCTGAAACTGGAAGTTGCAATGGAGGAGAATGACATTCTGACCGATAGGTGAGTGTTGTGTGCGAGTCTTCACAATGTCCTTTCTTTTCATTACGTCATTAAAACTATCGCACCTATATAACATTGACGACTTGTCAGCCCACTTGAGATATGTGGATATAAAGGGAAAAATTGAGCCAATGTCTAGTACAGTTCCTGGGTAGCTCACAAGCAAACATTCTGATGGGGACAGATAAAAAGTTAAATTTTTTTTCTTCCACCATGTTAATAATGTCAAAAGAAGTGCTTATGCAAATTTTGGCCACTCGATCGCAATTACGAGGCCGTCCAGAAAGTGATTTTCCCTGGTACCGTTTACAGAAAAAAGCACAATTACATGGAAAGAGCCACTGACGTAGATCTGTCGGCTAAGGTGCTTGCCTGCTGATCCGGAGTTGCGGTTCCATTCCCGCTTGGGCTGATTACCTGTTTGGTTTTTTCCGAGGTTTTCGCCAACCGTAAGGCAAATGTCAGGTAATCTATGACGAATCCTCGGCCTCATCTCGCCAAATATCAACTCACTACCACCAATCTCATTGACGCTAAATAGCCTCGTAGTTGATACGGCATCGTTAAATAAACCAGTAAAGAAAAGCATGGAAAGATTTATTCAAACAGATACTGCAGTTGTTGCGCTCTTTGTAAATATATCCCCGACTGGAATTGAGATATTTGTTATAACATGGGATCAATTTCTGTATCCTTTATTCTTAGAAGTCGGCTCCCTGGGATGAGAACCAGCATTTGACAGCTCTCTGCACCTCTCCGTGACATGACAAATGTCTCAATTCCCTTTGGGAGGATGTTGAAAAAGAGTTCAGTTGCTGTGTCTGTTCCAATAAATTTTTCTAATGAAATTGTGTTTTCTTTCTGTTAACTACCCCTGGCGAACATATTTTTTACGGTCCTCGTAATTGCCGTCGAGTGGCCAAAATTTGTATAAGCACTTCTTTTGGCATTATTGCCACAGTGAAAGAAAAAAAGAAATCAATTTTATCTGCCCCAGCGTTTGCTTGTCAGTTGGTAAAGGCCCGAGTTCGATACCCGGCCCTGGAACAATTTTTATCTCGAAATTATTCAAATCAGGTTCCCGGACAGCTATGCCTGAAAGGCAGATTTGCTTAATATACTACATTAATTTGCAATGGGTTACACCAAGGGATGTTTTGTTCACACACTATTAACTAATGGAAAAGGCCAAGAACCGTGTACCATAAAAAATCCTTCATCTGTTTTCAATCTGCACTAAATCACGAAACTCATTTAAATTCAACATCTTCTGGTCAAGATTGAATTTTAATATTCTTGCCATTTGTTATACATCCTTTGTTATGAGCGATACTGTAAAGGAACTAATTTTTATTGTACATCAGCAATGTAATAAATAGTGTTTTGAATGGGACAAGGTAGAGTGTCCACCGGTCACTGAATGAATATTGCTCAATTTTATCACAGCCACAATGCATGTCAATTGTTATTGTAATATATACGAGTATATCGATCGTCTAGTTCAAAAGTGCGACAACTGAAAAATAAGTTTTGAGATATCTTCAGTTGAAAGTTTCAAATAAATGACTTAGAAATGAGCAGAGTTCTGGTTCATAACCACGAGAATTAGAAATGAGTCAGTATTCAGGACGAGTTTATCACATTCTTCCATTTCATTATTAATACATTTCGAAATGTACTAATAGTGAATTAGTAAAGTCCATAGTTATAATTATTTCTAAAGCAGTTTATTTATTTATTTTTTTCTTTTCGGTTGTAAATATGACTTATCTCAATACTGAATCTGAAAGAGCTCCGAAAGGGGTTTTCAGTAGTATAAATAACTAAAAATTGGCAATTTTTGAGTTGTCGCACTTTTGAACTGGACGATCGATATATAGATATGGAGTTATTACTTCTTTAATACAATTTATATATCACAAAACATACACCGAACGGACTAAATGTAATTATTATGAAAATCGTCATAATTTTTCCCTGGAAATACGATCCACATCCACTAGATGGCTATCGACACGAGTAGCAGGGTCGGCAATACATGCAAACAAGATGATATTAAACGTGAGGAATGTTACTACAGGTGTGTGGTATTATGTGCAGGTTAGATTAAGATTCATTAGGTGTGTAGTATTATTACTATGTTGTGACACTGAAACCCATTGTTACGTTAACGATATATGGCCGTATTTTTCATTCACGCACGACGATTTTCGTACGCCACCGGCGTAGCTCTGTCGGCAAAGGCGTTTGCCTGTCCATCCAGAGTTATGTTCGGGCACGTGTTTGATTCGCGCTTGGGCTCATTACCTGGTTGGGTTTTTTCCGAGGTTTTCCCCCACAATAAGGCAAATGTCAGGTAATCTATGCCGAATCCTCAGCATCATCTCGACAAATATCATCTCGCTATCACCAATCCCGTCGTAGTTGATACAGCGCCGTTAAATAACCAAGTAAAATAAAGTGATTTTCTTATATTAGTAATGCACATATTCAGGACGAGTTGGGTGGGCTTACATCACATCAATTTCTGCTAATCAGTACTATACGTCCAAGGCACATAGTCGGCCTCGGTAGCTTAGTTCGTATAGCGCTTAAATATGTTTAATTGCGAGAGCCTCATGTCAGAAGATTTACTGGCATGTAAAAGATCTCCAGAAGGACAAAATTCCAGCACACCAGCGACGCTGATATAACTTCTGTAGTTTTGAGAGTCGTTAAATAAACCATAATTTTTTTCCAACGCATTTTAAACGTATTTCATCAAGTTGTTATAGTGGTTGGGCTATAAGTAACCTTCACTTTTGAATGTCCAAATCAACCTCATATTTCTGTAACTGTGGAAGTTACTCCATTCTGACAAAGAAATCAGATGTATAATATTGAGGCTTGCATAAGAAATTATATACATCGTACCTATCTTTAAGATGGGGGACAAGACTAACTGTAGTAACTTTCGAGGAATATCACTTTTGTTGATGTCGTACAAAATTTTGTCCAATATTCTTTTAAGAAGATTAACTCCATATGTAGATGAAATTATTGTGAATCATCACTGTGGTTTTAGGCATAATTGATCAATTATTGACCAGATATTTTGTATTCGACAGATAATGGAGAAAAATGAGAGTATAAGGGTAAAGTGCATCAGTTATTCATAGATTTCAAAAAGGCATATGACTCGGTTAAGAGAAAAGTTTTATATGATATTATTATTGATATTGGTATTCCCAAGAAACTAGTTCGATTAATTAAAATGCGTCTTGGTGAAACGTTCAGCAGAGTTCGTATAGGTCAGTTTCTGTCAGATGCGTTTCCAATTCACTGTGGGCTAAAGCAAGGAGATGCACTATCACCTTTACTTTTTAACTTAGCTCTAGAATATGCCATTAGGAAAGTCCAGGATAACAGAGAGGGTTTGGAATTGAACGGGTTATATCAGCTGCTTGTCTATGCGGATGACGTGAATATGTTAGGAGAAGATCCACAAACGATTAGGAAAAACACGGGAATTTTACTTGAAACAAGTAAAGAGATAGGTTTGGAGGTAAATCGCGAAAAGACAAAGTATATGATTATGTCTCGTGACGAGAATATTGTATGAAATGGAAAAATAAAATTTGGAAATTTATCTTTTGAAGAGGTGGAGAAGTTCAAATATCTTGGAGCAACAGTAACAAATATAAATTATACTCGGGAGGAAATTAAACACACAATAAATATGGGAAATGCCTTTTATTATCCGGTTGAGAAGCTTCTATCATCCAGTCTGCTGTCAAAAAATCTGAAAGTTAGAATTTATAAAACAGTTATATTACCGGTTGTTCTTAATGGTTGTGAAACTTGGACTCTCACTATGAGAGAGGAACATAAGGTTAAGGGTGTTTGAGAATAAGGTGCTTAGGAAAATATTTGGGGCTAGGAGGGATGAAGTTACAGGAGAATGGAGAAAGTTACGCAACACAGAACTGCACGCATTGTATTCTTCACCTGACATAATTAGGAACATTAAATCCAGACGTTCGAGATGGGCAGGGCATGTAGCACGTATGTGCGAATCCAGAAATGCATATAGAATGTTAGTTGGGAGGCCAGAGGGGAAAAAGACCTTTAGGGAGGCCGAGACGTAGATGGCAAGATAATATTAAAATGGATTAGAGGGAGGTGGGATATGACGATAGAGACTGGATTAATCTTGCTCTGGATAATGACAAATGGCGGGCTTATGTGAGGGTAGCAGTGAACCTCCGGATTCCTTAAAAGCCAGTAAGTAAGTATACATCGAACATTTTTTTTGTAGACTGTCTGCTTTGAAATTTGTCTCATTTGCATGTAATATTATATGCTATATCGAAAAATGGTGCTTGATGCAAATTACCATATTCAGAATCTCTCTGTGTTTCTTCTTTATTTTGAGGTCGTGTGGTAAGAATTATATCTCTGATATTACGTATCATAATCACTAACCTGAGAAAAACATTATATGTCCAGATTATAATTCCGATATTAAGTAGAATAAGATCAAATTTTGCCTGTTATTTTATTTCAATATCTAATGCACAGTCTGCATACCTTGTTCAGCCATCTAGGTTCATTATTTTGAAGTCTTGTGGTAAGAATTTTCATCTCTGATATTACGAATCATAATCACTAACCTGAGAAATACAATGTCCAGATTGTAATTCCGAGATTAAGTAGAATATGATCAAATTTTACCTGTTATATTTTTTCAATGTCAAATGCCAGCCTGCATACCTTGTTCAGCTATCTAGGCTCATTATTTTGAGGTCGTATGGTAAGACTTTACATCTCTGATATTACGAATCATAATCACTAACCGAAGAAATACATTATATGTCCAGATTATAATTCCGAGATTAAGTAGAATAAGATCAAATTTTACCTGTTATATTTTTTCATTGTCGAATGCCAGCCTGCATACCTTGTTCAGCCATCTGCGTTCATTATTTTGAAGTCAGGTGGTAAGAATTTACATCTCTGATATTACGAATCATAATCACTAACCTGAGAAATACAATGTCCAGATTGTAATTCCGAGATTAAGTAGAATAAGATCAAATTTTACCTGTTATATTTTTTGAATGTCGAATGCCAGCCTGCATACCTTGTTCAGCCGTCTAGGTTCAATATTTTGAGGTCGTGTGGTAAGAATTTACATCTCTGATATTACGAATCATAATCACTAACCTGAGAAATACATTATATGTCCATATTATAATTCTGAGATTAAGTAGAATAAGGTCAAATTTTACCTGTTATTTTTTTCAATGTCGAATGCCAGCCTGCATACCTTGTTCAGCCATCTAGGTTGACAGTGCTTATGACTTCTATTGACTGATTGTATATTTTGATGATAGTTTCGCAGACACCTATGACCGAACAGTACCATCAGAGTGTGAAGATATTGCACATGAACACATGACTATGTGTGAGGCTGCAAAGAATTCTATTTCTTCGCCAAAGAATCTTAGAGGACATACTGATGAGAATCAATTGAAATTCGATGTTTGTGAAAAGTTTTCAACTCGCGATAATCTGAAACGCGACATGTCAACACAAACCGACGAAATGTCCTTGAAATGCGATCTCAGTGGAGAGTCTTTCTTGCACCAAGTACCTGTAGAAATCCATGAACTTCTGCACAAAGACGAAGATACTTTCAAGTGCAATGTGTGTGGGATGTGTCATGAACGCCGCCATAGAGATGACAGATCTTTTCTTTGCGATGTATGTGGAAAGTTTCTCTCGTGTCCTAATGTAGACGTTCATGAATACCAGCATACTTGTGAGAAAAAATTCAAGTGTGATGTTTGTGGAAAGTGTTTTGCTCAGTCAGAATATCTAAAAAAGCATAAAAGCTTCCATACTAGCGAGAAGCCATTCATATGCGATTTTTGTGGAAACTGTTTTTCGCACTGGAAGAATTTAAAAAAGCATAGACGCCTGCATACTGGTGACAAACCATTTAAATGTGATGATTGTGGAAAGTGCTTCTCTGAGCTTGGTAAACGAAAAATCCATATTCTCTCGCACACTGGTGAGAAACCATTCAAATGCGATATCTGTGGAAAGTGTTTCACGCAGCCGAGGTCCCTAAGAAGTCATAAACGAGTCCATACTGGTGAAAAGCCATTCAAATGCGTAATCTGTGGAAAGTGTTTCACGGAGTCGTCTCACCTAAAAAGGCATGAACGTGTCCATTCTGGTGTGAAACCATACCAATGCGACGTTTGTGGAAAGTGTTTCTTGGACAGGAATCGCCTGAGAAGGCATGAAGGCACGCACACGGATGAGAAAGCATTCAAATGCGATGTGTGTGGAAAATGCTTTAAACACTCCGGTGTACTAGGCAGGCATCAACGTAAGCATCACGGTTAGAAACCATTCTAATGCGATTTTTGTGTAAAGTGTTTCGCGTTGGCGAGTGATCAAAAAAGTCGTGAATGCAAGCGTATTGCTGAGAAATCATTGAAATGTGATGTTTGTGGATTGTTTTTCACTGCCGAGTAGCCTAAAAAGACATGAAATACTTCATCCAGGTTGGAAGTCATTCAAATGCGATTTCTGTGGAAGGGGTTTTACAAATTTGAGAGACCTTAAAAGGCATGGGTTCCAACATACTAGGGAGAAACCATTCCAATGCGCTCATTGTGACAAATTTTTTTACCCGTTCTACTTCCCTAAAAACGCACATAGAACTTAATCACAAAGGAGCTGTTGAGAAATCTTCGTGATCGATGTACGTGAGAAGATTATTTTTATTGGCATAACTTCCGCATCCAGGTGGAAAAGTGTTTCATTTTTTTGTATTTCACGACCGTTCATCACTTCTGATTGTTGGCTTGTACGTGTGTGGAATGGAGACATTGATGTCAGCGAAATATTTCGAGTGCTCTTTATGGATTAAGAGAAAAGTCCGGAGAAAAACATCAGCTAGGTAGTTTCTCCTAACAAGAATTGGAATGTGAGTCTGCTTGTCAGACATGCCACTCGTTATTCCAACCCGGCAGACTTTTACATTACGTGCAACTAATTACGTTGACTAACCAGGCTGTGTGTTGAATAGGAGCGTCTCTGTGAGAGTGAGCCATGGTATATGAATGGGTGAGTTGGCACAGTGTCAGTGTATTATACTATCAGCGCAGTTTTTCTTAAACTCTCGTTGAGAGGAGTTGGGGGACTGGAAATATTCCGTCTTCCTCAAACTGCAGTACTGCCAACATGAGAAAATGAAGAAAATATACTGTACCTGAATTTTAGGCGAAAGATGATTCCTAACACATTTTGAACGGTGTAGAATTCTTCACTGGTGTCTCTTATAAACCATATATCTGTAGTAAACTCACAAGAGATCTGAGATTTGCCGATAAATCCACAAGCGAAGCACCATTCGGAAATCCTGAATGAGTTGAGGGATACACCATGTACACCAACGAGTTCACTTCTTTTACGCACACGTCCAATATAACATCAACTGAACCACCAAAACATTCAAATTTGAAAATTGTACTTTCAATAATTGTTTCTTTTAAAATTATCCATGTTTATTTTTTATTTCATCATCGTTAATTAAAACGTTTCTTGTTTATTTCATCATCCCTAGTTAAAACTTTTCTAACACTTGTTTATATTATTTAGGTTATGTTTGTTATAGCTTCTGCTATATATTATGGATAGTCACATAACAGAGATTGCTTAATACTAAGATTTATTGAAAATCATCTGTTAAGTGACGTTGATTACTGGGATCCAGATGATTGAAATGGAATGCAAATGTTTTAATAAAAATGAAACTGAATCAACAAAGCCTTCTTGACTAGTAACAGTCCACAGAGTTCAATGATGATTCCATAGTTGGCACAACTGATACCGGTAACAAGAAAACATCATCATAAAACACTACTGCCATCTAGCGTAATGTTGAGATGGTACAATAATACATTTGAAGACAGTTGTATTTTCGTAAGCCAATTAATATTTTATTGTACACTTTGTTACTTCTAATCTTTATGTAGCCTACTTTCTTCTAATCGTGTAATAGTCAATTAAATCC
Source organism: Periplaneta americana (assembly GCF_040183065.1). Taxonomy (NCBI): domain Eukaryota; kingdom Metazoa; phylum Arthropoda; class Insecta; order Blattodea; family Blattidae; genus Periplaneta; species Periplaneta americana. The sequence goes on from NC_091132.1 coordinate 160,822,901, forward strand.
CACTCGAGTTTTGATTTTCTCTAGATAAATCAAAACGTCTAGTGAGATTACTGTTGATAAATAGAGCTGCAGAAATTATCGCAATGTATGACTGTGATTAGTTGTAATTCAAAATTGCATTACACTGCATTTTCCGAAAATGGAATGACGTCATATAAACGAAATAGTGAAAATGTAATCTATTTCCAACTTTCCCCTCGTTCTCATGCTTATTGAAAGGGGGGAATAATAATAATAATAATAATAATAATAATAATAATAATAATAATATGGTCTACAATAATTTAAATTTGTGCTTGTGCTTAATCCTAGTCACTTCGCCCGAAATGAAACCCGCGACTATATTTAGTAAATAGTCTGATTAAGTATTGTGTTCACTTCTGAACGGTCAAAAAATGACAAGGAATTTATGAAACCCGGGAAACTTAACTGTTTTTGTCGGGTGTATTCGGTGACTCGTCAGGATGAGACGTGGTGAACTGCTTAATTTTCTTAATTGTCGATATACTTCTTCCTTATACGCAGTTACTCGTTTTAATGATTGGTTGAGAGGAAAGAGCAACATTTTGTTGTCTTTCTCAATGTCGCAGCATTCTGCTACTTCTGCAGTTATCATTCTACTTTCGCTGTGAATAGTAGAAGGACTTTTCCGAGGTGGAGTTGAAGAGGTGTTGTAGATGGTTTCTGTGATGGGCCTGCAGTTGCTTCTTTATTCATTTTATTCATGAAAATGAATTACATATTTTTCCAGTAATTAACCCAAAACTGTCACAACGCAACAGTAAAAATTGTAATAACACAAAGAAGACGATCTGAATGCAACCAGCAGACTCTCACGACAATACACGGAATCATACCGAGCCGCCAAACTCCAATGTTTTTGCGCGAAGGTTGCCTGTACCGGTTACGAAGTTCACCGAATTCTGCCGATCCGGCACATGATGGCCGAGGTCTTGAGAAAAAGTGCGCTCTATAATGAACTAATGGAATATCTAAACATTAATTTGAGCACAATTGAATGATTGACATATTGCATAACATTAACTTCCCACGCATCAAATTTAAGTACACAAAATGCATTTAAGCAACTCAAGTTGTACCCAGGTGTACCGAACTCCATAAATATAACTCCTTGTTAAACATAATTGAAATAATAGGAAATGCTTCAATGCGTTCACATGATTATACTCAATTACATTAATTAAAAACTAATTTAAATAATAATGAAAATATTAACAGAATTTAACTAGAAAGAGGTTTGTTGACTGAATTGGCATTTAGCTTGGACAAATTATTATTATTATTATTATTATTATTATTATTATTATTATTATTATTATTATTATTATTATTGGCCTCGGGCTGTTGTACATCACAATAAACAATAAAAAATAAATAAATAAATAAATAAATTATTATTATGAATAGAATTACTGGACGTCTGGCCGCGAAACCAGGTGGCCAGGGTTCGATTCCCGGTCGGGGTAAGTTACCTGGTTGATGTTTTTTCTAGGGTTTTCCCTGAACCGAATAGGAGCAAATGCTGGGTAACTTTCGGTGCTGGACCCCGGACTCTTTTCACTGGCATTATCACCTTCATATCATTCAGACGCTAAGTAAACTACGATGTTGATAAAGCGTCGTAAAATAACCTACTAAAAGAAGAATTACTGGTGTTATTACCTATTATTACTTCTACTATTATTATTGTTATCTTGTTATTTTATATTATAGTAAGTTAAAAAGACAAAGTGTACGAGTTTCAGACCTAGCTATATTTGTTATAAATCACATACTACATTTCCTTGGCGCTGAGTTAGATTTGGTATAATGAATAGACCTACATTAAGAATATGACTATCCCGAAATAATGGAAATTGATAAATTTAATACATATATAAATTCCACAAGGATAGCTGCCCTTCAGTAAGGGTTGCCAAAAGACACAGAATACTAAGCAAATAATAGTACATTATGCAACGAGCCTATAATGGTAGTAATAAAGACGCGAGTATGTTTGTTTATGAAACGAGCGCGAGTTTCATAATTTTCATACGAGCGTCTTAATTACCATTATAGTTGCATACGACTTTTTATGCTCGACCATATTTATAACTTGAAATTATTCATAAGTATTCATGTTATGGTTATCTAAGCGAAGAGCGGAACTGACCTTCTAAATTGTGAGATGTGCGCAAACGCGAAAGTATTGATTTTTTCCGAGGGACGAATGTCATTGACCTTGATATAATCTAGAGAATAACATGAACATTAATATTGATATAACCTGGAAATTGATTTAGAATTGAAAAACGAGATGACAAATTGAGTTTATTTGAATAATATTTATAATCAACGCTAATTATTATAGTAACAGAACATAACCTTCTGGGAGAGTATTGGATTTCTAGCCTCCGTGACGTTTCGCTAATTGTCTTTCGATTGCATATCCGAGAATAATCGATACTTGCGGTTTTATAATGGTACAATCGTGATTTCTCATTGGCTGAACAACTGAACTATAATGAATAGGTGTACTTTAATGAGGTGCATTAAAGGACTACTACTAGGTGTATAATTACTACATTTCGGCATGGTCGAGCATAAAAGTAAAATAGACATTTGTGTTATGATTATTATTGTCAAATGCAAGCTAAACTTGGGAAAGTACGTTTATTCAATAAATATTAGTAATCAGGCAGAATATAAAGAAAGTTAGGTGTACAGGTGGTTACGTAAAATCTGAATAGAATATTTCATTACGTCTACAGCAGTAATTCTCAAAACTTTTAACGGAATTCCAAAAGATTTAAAACATTCAATTTAGAATTTATTAGCAACTGGCAAGTATATTGTTACTTCAAGTAAATACATTATGACTTTGTGGTACTAATAGCAAATTTTAAATAATTTACGATGTGACTTTAAAGTAAATACATTATGACTTATTGGTACCAGTAGCAACTGTTACATACATTGTGACTTTAAAGTAGCTACATTTTGATTTTTTGGTACTAGTAGCAACTGTTAAATACATTGTGACTTTAAAGTAAATACATTATGACTTTTTGGTACTAGTAGCAACTGTTAAATACATTGTGACTTTAAAGTAGCTACATTATGATTTTTTGGTACTAGTAGCAACTGTTAAATACATTGTGACTTTAAAGTAAATACATTATGATTTTTTGGTACTAGTAGCAAGTGCTAAATACATTGTGACTTTAAGGTAAATACATTATGACTTTTTGGTACTAGTAGCAACTGTTAAATACATTGTGACTTTAAAGTAGCTACATTATGACTTTTTGGTACTAGTAGCAACTGTTAAATACATCGTGACCTTAAAGTAGCTACATTATGACTTTTTGGTACTAGTAGCAACTGTTAAATACATTGTGACTTTAAAGTAAATACATTATGACTTTTTGGTACTAGTAGCAACTGTTAAATACATTGTGACTTTAAGGTAAATACATGAGTTTTTGGTACTAGTAGCAACTGCTAAATACATTGTGAGTTTAAAGTAAATACATTATGACTTTTTGGTACTAGTGGCAACTGTTAAATTCATTGTGACTTTAAGGTAAATACATTATGACTTTTTGGTACTAGTAGCAACTGTTAAATACATTGTGACTTTAAGGTAAATACATGTGTTTTTGGTACTAGTAGCAACTGCTAAATACATTGTGAGTTTAAAGTAAATACATTATGACTTTTTGGTACTAGTAGCAACTGTTAAATACATTGTGAGTTTAAGGTAAATACATGAGTTTTTGGTACTAGTAGCAACTGCTAAATACATTGTGAGTTTAAAGTAAATACATTATGACTTTTTGGTACTAGTAGCAACTGTTAAATACATTGTGACTTTAAGGTAAATACATGAGTTTTTGGTACTAGTAGCAACTGCTAAATACATTGTGAGTTTAAAGTAAATACATTATGACTTTTTGGTACTAGTGGCAACTGTTAAATTCATTGTGACTTTAAAGTAAATACATTATGACTTTTTGGTACTAGTAGCAACTGTTAAATACATTGTGACTTTAAGGTAAATACATGAGTTTTTGGTACTAGTAGCAACTGCTAAATACATTGTGAGTTTAAAGTAAATACATTATGACTTTTTGGTACTAGTAGCAACTGTTAAATTCATTGTGACTTTAAAGTAAATACATTATGAGTTTTTGGTACTAGTAGCAACTGTTAAATACATTGTGACTTTAAGATAAATACATTATGAGTTTTTAGTAATAGTAGCAACTGTTAAATACATTGTGACTTTAAGGTAAATACATTATGAGTTTTTGGTACTACTAGCAACTGTTAAATACATTGTGACTTTAAGATAAATACATTATGAGTTTTTAGTAATAGTAGCAACTGTTAAATACATTGTGACTTTAAGGTAAATACATTATGAGTTTTTGGTACTAGTAGCAACTGTTAAATACATTGTGACTTTAAGGTAAATACATTATGACTTTTTGGTACTAGTAGCAACTGTTAAATACATTGTGACTTTAAGGTAAATACATTATGAGTTTTTAGTAATAGTAGCAACTGTTAAATACATTGTGACTTTAAGGTAAATACATTATGAGTTTTTGGTACTAGTAGCAACTGTTGAATACATTGTGACTTTAAGGTAAATACATTATGAGGTTTTTTGTACTAGTAGGAACTGTTAAATACATTGTGACTTTAAAGTAGCTACATTATGATTTTTTGGTACTAGTAGCAACTGTTAAATACATTGTGACTTTAAAGTAAATACATTATGACTTTTTGGTACTAGTAGCAACTGTTAAATACATTGTGACTTTAAAGTACCTACATTATCATTTTTTGGTACTAGTAGCAACTGTTAAATACATTGTGACTTTAAAGTAAATACATTATGACTTTTTGGTACTAGTAGCAACTGTTAAATACATTGTGACTTTAAAGTAGCTACATTATGATTTTTTGGTACTAGTAGCAACTGTTAAATACATTGTGACTTTAAAGTAAATACATTATGACTTTTTGGTACTAGTAGCAACTGTTAAATACATTGTGACTTTAAAGTAAATACATTATGCTTTTTTGGTACTAGTAGCAACTGTTAAATACATTGTGACTTTAAAGTAAATACATTATGAGTTTTTTGGTACTAGTAGCAACTGTTAAATACATTGTGACTTTAAGGTAAATACATTATGATTTTTTGGTACTAGTAGCAACTGTTAAATACATTGTGACTTTAAAGTAGCTACATTTTGACTTTTTGGTACTAGTAGCAACTGTTAAATACATCGTGACTTTAAAGTAGCTACATTATGACTTTTTGGTACTAGTAGCAACTGTTAAATACATCGTGACTTTAAAGTAAATACATTATGAGTTTTTGGTACTAGTAGCAACTGTTAAATACATCGTGACTTTAAAGTAGCTACATTATGACTTTTTGGTACCAGTAGCAACTGTTAAATACATTGTGACTTTAAAGTAAATACATTATGACTTTTTGGTACTAGTAGCAACTGTTAAATACATTGTGACTTTAAAGTAAATACATTATGACTTCTTGGTACTAGTAGCAACTGTTAAATTTATTGTGACTTTAAAGTAAATACATTATGAATTTTTGGTACTAGTAGCAACTGCTAAATACATTGTGACTTTAAGGTAAATACATTATAAGTTTTTGGTACTAGTAGCAACTGTTAAATACATTGTGACTTTAAAGTAAATACATTATGAGTTTTTGGTACTAGTAGCTACTGTTAAATACATTGTGACTTTAAAGTAAATACATTATGAGTTTTATGGTACTAATAGCAACTGTTAAATACATTGTGACTTTAAGGTAAATACATTATGAGTTTTTGGTACTAGTAGCAACTGTTAAATACATTGTGACTTTAAGGTAAACACATTATGATTTTTGGTACTAGTAGCAACTCTTAAATACATTGTGACTTTAAGGTAAATACATTATGAGTGTTTGGTACTAGTAGCAACTGTTAAATACTTTGTGACTTTAAAGTAAATACATGATGAGTTTTGGATACTAGTAGCAACTGTTAAATACATTGTGACTTTAAGGTAAATACATGAGTTTTTGGTACTAGTAGCAACTGTTAAATACATTGTGACTTTAAAGTAAATACATTATGACTTTTTGGTACTAGTAGCAACTGTTAAATACATTGTGACTTTAAGGTAAATACATTATGAGTTTTTGGTACTAGTAGCAACTGTTAAATACATTGTGACTTTAAGGTAAATACATTATGAGTTTTTAGTAATAGTAGCAACTGTTAAATACATTGTGACTTTAAAGTAAATACATTATGACTTTTTGGTACTAGTAGCAACTGTTAAATACATTGTGACTTTAAGGTAAATACATTATGACTTTTTGGTACTAGTAGCAACTGTTAAATACATTGTGACTTTAAAGTAAATACATTATGAGTTTTATGGTACTAGTAGCAACTGTTAAATACATTGTGACTTTAAAGTAAATACATTATGACTTTTTGGTACTAGTAGCAACTGTTAATTACATTGTGACTTTAAGGTAAATACATTATGACTTTTTGGTACTAGTAGCAACTGTTAAATACATTGTGACTTTAAAGTAAATACATTATGAGTTTTTAGTAATAGTAGCAACTGTTAAATACATTGTGACTTTAAGGTAAATACATTATGAGTTTTTAGTAATAGTAGCAACTGTTAAATACATTGTGACTTTAAGGTAAATACATTATGAGTTTTTAGTAATAGTAGCAAGTGTTAAATACATTGTGACTTTAAGTTAAATACATTATGAGTTTTTGGTACTAGTAGCAACTGTTGAATACGTTGTGACTTTAAGGTAAATACATTATGAGGTTTTTTGTACTAGTAGGAACTGTTAAATACATTGTGACTTTAAAGTAAATACATTATGAGTTTTTGGTACTAGTAGCAACTGTTGAATACATTGTGACTTTAAGGTAAATACATTATGAGGTTTTTTGTACTAGTAGGAACTGTTAAATACATTGTGACTTTAAAGTAAATACATTATGAGTTTTTGGTACTAGTAGCAACTGTTAAATACATTGTGACTTTAAAGTAAATACATAATGACTTTTTGGTACTAGTAGCAACTGTTAAATACATTGTGGCTTTAAAGTAAATACATTATGACTTTTTGGTACTAGTAGCAACTGTTAAATACATTGTGGCTTTAAAGTAAATACATTATGACTTTTTGGTACTAGTAGCAACTGTTAAATACATTGTGACTTTAAAGTAGATACATTATGACTTCACAGTACTAATAGCAACTGTTAAACACATTGTGGCTTTAAAGTAAATAAATTACGACTTCATGGTACTAAATACATTGTGGCTTAAAGTAAACACATTTTTATTTTGTGATAGTAATAGTAACTATTAAATACACTGTGAGTTTGAAGTAAGTATATTATGACTTTATGGAACTAATAGCAACTGTTAAAATACCTTGTGACTTTATAGTAAATGGATTATGAGTTTATGGTACTAATAGCAAGTGTTAAAACACCTTGTGCCTTTAAAGTAAATGGATTATGAGTTTATGGTACTAATAGCAACTGTTAAAACACCTTGTGCCTTTAAAGTAAATGGATTATGAGTTTATGGTACTAATAGCAAGTGTTAAAACACCTTGTGCCTTTAAAGTAAATGGATTATGAGTTTATGGTACTAATAGCAACTGTTAAAACACCTTGTGCCTTTAAAGTAAATGGATTATGAGTTTATGGTACTAATAGCAACTGTTAAAACACCTTGTGTAAATGGATTATGAGTTTAAGGAACTAATAGCAACTGTGAAATGCAGTGAGACTTTAAATGAATACATTATGACTTTGTGATACCAGAAGCAATTGGTAAATACATTGTGATTTTAAAGTAAATACAATGTTACTTTATGGTAGGTACATCTTCTGGCAGTGGTAGCGATTGGTATAAACTAGAATGTTAAGACATACGTATTATTACGACGATTATTCTGGATCATTCATCATGGGTATCGCGGCTTCGACTTGTCACGTCTTTTGCAACAATTATCATTTCGTTTCTCGATAATTACGGGTTTTAATAAGATTGGTAGCATCATGACAAGCTAACATGTGGTTACTACAGAGATATATTACATGTGTCAGTCTTGTTTTAGATATATGTATATATTTAATTCGCGTTATTTACCAGAGAGGTAAATATGAATTCTCTACTGTCAGCACGGCGTTTCTTATAGCTCTTAAAGGAAGAGAAGCTATGAGGCGTTCCAGTCACACACGTGCTACTTGAGTCGTGGGAGATAAGGAGTCAGCAAAACCTGTCCCAATTCGCATCTCTCCACATTTTCTGCATCCCGACATAAATTCTTCTGCCGACCGGATCTGAAATTATTGTACTTTGTGGCGAGTTGTAATCTCTCGTGAATCTCAAAATGCATTGCGTGAAGGTTGGTAGTTGTTTTCTATTCTCACTGGATCTCAACCAAAAAGGGACTTTCGAGCAGTCAGTGGACGCAAGCCATTAAGATGAACTGTAATACAATACCTGTACGTACACTCCGGGTAGAACTCTTGACTCAATCCGTTGCAGAAGATGTGATGAGCAAGAAACGCTTGGGTTCCTGCCATCATGGAGAATTGCTCCGAATCAACAGACATAATATGGTTCGTTCTCTCATCGCATCGTCAATCCGTCAGAATGCTTCCTATGAGGTTTATGAGGAGGTTGGTTGCGTCTCTTCTGATGGCTCTACTAGACGTGCTGATATCATCATAATTGATCGGCGGAAGGATAAGGGTGTCATTCTTGATCCCACAATCCATTTCGAGATGCACGAGCAACAGCCAAAAGAGGTGTGTTGTGAAAAACAAGACATATATGAGCCTTGTTGTCAGCATCTTGGAGCACAATACCACATTACACATTGGACAGTTTCTGGGCTCATGTTCGGTGCCCGTGGCATGATCCCACGAGAAACTTTAAATCAACTTAAACAATTTAAAATTTCTGATTCAGCGATTGATGCCATAGGATCTCACGTGTTAAAATCATCCTTAGCTATAATTAGTAGTCATTTGTACCCAACAAACTTTTATTGTAAATGATTTCCTGTGTTGTCATATAATTTATCGTAATGTTTTCTTTTTCCTTTCAAATTGTCACGCAATTGGTTTTCATGATTATTCTTTATGAATTGATTAGTAGGCCGATCTATTGGAACCCTTATTTAGGGCGGCTTTTTTATTATTATTATTTGTTGTTGGTAAAACTTAAGATAATTGTTATCTATGAACATTTCCATTTATTTCTTAAATTTATGTGGCACAACAATGCTCTCCCCAATGAAAACAACGATGCTACAGAAGAGCGCGTGCTTTTCTACTTCTTCATTGGAATCTACATTAAAGCAGAATGACCTGCGGAACTTTGAGATTCATTCCTTCGGTCGTACTTTGCAAACTTTATGTAACGCCAGCAGCTATCATTCTTTCATTTGAAGACCTCAGAACAATGAGTGGGTTATCGACCAAATGTGGCATTTTCGGATTCGGATTTTCAAACTTCCTTACTATTCCCGGCTCATTGAATCAGAATCTGTCATTGGTTCTTTCATAAACCCATTTGTAGTATTAGAAACTGAAGTTCATATACTATGTTGTTCCAAAAATAAAGTGAATAGAAACTTTGTTTTTGCTCTCCTGAAAAGTTGCCTTTTGGTTCATAACCCACATATTGTACTGAGATCTTCAATTCATTTGTATGGGTGACTCCGCTTTGTCATCTTAGCTGGTGGAATTCGGGAGTGGTCATTTGGTGAGATAAAATACGAAGACTGAAATTCTATTTAATTACAAGAGTGGATAGACAAATAAAGCACAATAGTTTTTTGTGGCAACGTATTTCATAGATAAGCAAAATGAAATAATGCACAAGAAAACTACAGGTTTTACCTATTCTTCCACATTAGAACCAAATCTCTCGACAAATTTCTCCCATCGTGACACCATATTCAGTACACCTCGTCCATAAACCTCCGTTTTGGGCGTATGCCACCTGCGCACGCCTGATTTCACTTCTTCATCCGAACCGAAGCGTTGTCCTGGGAATTTCTTCATTGATCCAAAGAGGTGAAAGTCAGACGGTGCGAGGACTGGACTTTAGGATGGGCGATTGTCGCCTTAATGAAGTCTCTGACATAGGGTGATGTTGCAGCGGTCACTGGTAGGCCGGAACGTGCTTCTTCGACAGATTTCTTCGAAGAATCTGTACCACCTGAAGATGTTGCTATGGTCCAGACAATCAAGCGTCATACACCTCCAATATTTCCCTGTGGATTTCACTCTAATTTTTCGTTTTTCGCAAAGAAAAATGGCCTACAACTCGCTGCCCTTCACATGTGAACGATGGTAGAAGACGCGTCATTTTTACTCAGTAGTTACAGTTCGTTCCGTCAGAGTGACATCCGATCAAAACATTGCTGTCTGTAACGCAAGATTCAAACTAATTATCTGCAAACTTTGAACGTCCTAACCAAAATAATATTCCGTAAAATATTTGTTGTGCTTTACTTTCCGATCTCCCCTCATATGTTACGTGAAGTCTTCTATCAATCAGCACTACAAGGTGAGGCAGAAATATCTCCCCATTTTCAACGGCATATAAAATAAAACATATTGACGTCAAATATGAAACGATAATATAAATTTATTCCTTATATCTAAGTAATCATATCAAACATTCAAATAAATATAATTCAACTGGGGTTTACAAACTAAAATGCAATAGTTGCCCACATTTTTACATAGGACAGACAGGAAGAACCTTTCAAACAAGATATAAAGAACACATTAAAGCTATAACCAAACCATACATCACATCAAATTACGCAGAACATAATATTATCAACAATAATCGTGACTACAATAATAGAATAATGTGGAAATTCTACACATCACACCAAAAAATCCACAGTTAAACATCTTAGAACAATACGAAATATACAAACATTCAATAACACACCCACACAATTACAGTTCAATACCCGCACATTATTCGACATCATGATACATAGCACACAATCACCCCTCACCATAAGAGCAACACATTCTCACCCCTACAACTAACGAATGCAAATGGCAGAATGCAAAATCAACAGGAACATCAGCAGTTCTAGGACACTGAAGATGACGCAGAACCGGCGTCGAAACGAGCTGTGTGTGTCTAAGGTAATAACCTTTTTTTAAAAATTTGAAAACTTAACGTGTCATTAAACAATTTTAAGTTTTTTATTCCTTATAGTCTGCCATTTAATCCTTCAGTTCAGTTCAGTTCAGTTCCGCACACACTTTCAGATTCCACGTCAAGGATGTGTTCCTAGCAGTAAGACCATAAAATTTTGGATTGCGTCGTTTCGGAATACAGCTTCAGCACTAACACAGGAAGGTTTCAATAACGAATAAGGTTTCAATTAAATAATTTTTCGTATAGACTTTTTTAATTTTCCTAACTATACTGTCCCTAGGTACATAAGGGTGATGCACCTTGGGACATGATTCAACATAAGATTAATGTAACTGATATATTATTAAGTTTATAATTATACAAAATACTGACAATATACTGTTTTATAATTATTATTAATGATAGGTTTTTGCCTTTAAATTTAATGTAATAACAATAGTGATAATATGCAAATCTAGCTTTCAGATATCTCCCTGTGAAGCAGGCTTGAAGAATACAATTTAAGTCACACAGAATTCTGTGCACTCTAAGTTGGGTTTCTTGCGCCTTTTCAGCCAATTTGAGTTGTGTGAATATAAAGGGAAGAATTGTGTCGGTGTCGAATAGTACCTGGGGTAGCTTAGTCGGTAGAGAATTCGTGCGCTAAGTGAAGAGTCCCAGGATCGATACCCGGCCCCGGAAAATTTTTGCCTTGAACTTATTCAATAGTGATATTGTTGCTTAGTTTATTGCTTAGTTTAAAGTTTTAAAATAATTGTCTATATCCTTGACAAATCAATATTAGGTTTTCCAATTAAGGGAATATCATTATCCAAGGGCGTAGCCTTCAAATAACATTTTGGAAACTTATTTTCTTAGTGCCTCTTAGGCTTGAACCTTTTCTTTGATAAGGTGGAGAAGTTTGATCACAGTATTCTCTTAAGGAAGGTAATAAATTTCTATCATACTTTGTAAACTTCAAATTCTGTTTCACAATTCTTCTTACCAATTCTACCGACAAAAAAATTTATAATTAGTCTCTCTTTCCTGCCACGCGAATGAGAACAAAATTTCCTTCCCTCATTTATTCTAAATTCTCTCGAGCACAGTGAAATGGCATCTTCATCATTATTATCATTAGAACTAACACATTCCTCGGCTCGTCTGCAGTTTCTTCTGAATTATCTTCTGGAAACAGAACTTGTGGCTTTAACTTACTCCGTTTCTGAACTTTATTCATCATATTTCTCTTCTTACTCAACTTTCTTTTTCTTTCTTCTATCTCGATTTTCTCTGGCGTATCTGTTAAAATGCATGCTTTCCTTTTTTAGGATTATGTGTTTTTCTTTTCCTGGGAGGAGCATAATTTAACTTTGCCTGTGTTTGTCTCTTGATTTTTAATTTCCTACATGGCATTTCCACGGAAGCTGAAACCCCATGAAAGTCATTACCAGGGAACGGATTTATATGGACTAAAAATATATGAAATATGTAAATATATATGTAGTTATTTTTACCAAAATATGGAATTAAATATGGATTTTTACCAAAATATGGAATTAAATATGGACTTAAAATTATAAAAAAATGACTATGTACGTTAAATATTGGTACATTTTAATCAAACTAAACAAAAAATATAATGGACGTACCTTATCTTCCAATGTAGTTTCAACAAAACACAATTTTTATTGTCTGTTACCATAACAATAGGTTACAAACATTTCTTTCAAGTGCTGAAAAGTGAATCTTCTTCTATTGTCTCTGAGGATAGATTTATACTGACTAAAAGAGCGTTCGACGTCACAAGAAGTAACTGGTACATAATTCAATTTCACAATGTCTGCTGGGGATAAGTCCAAGTTAATCTTCACTGTTGATTCACCACTCATCACAGCAACAACCTTTTGTAGTTCTTCATATCCAGGGTTTTTTGAAAGTACAGTGTCCACCTTAGCTCTTACTGCATCTGCAACTTTACCTCTACCACGATTCAGTTGTTCCACAGTACTATTTATAATTTCAAAACTTTCAGATAGTGAAAGGTGCCTATTTTGGAGACTTTTGAGCGTTTTTATGATGCATGAAAATGTATGCTGAATGTGAGCTAAGTCATTCTTCACACTTATGTCACAGGTAACTGTTTTCGCAGTATCAATTGAGACTGCATCTTCAGAGTCCAATGCAAGGAGAACATTGTTAATAGAGTCTATATGTTCGGCATAATATTCAACTGCTTCTAGCCATGTACCCCATCTAGTTAAAATTGGCTTTGGTGGCAATGGAATTTCAGGGTACATTTCTTTCAACACGTTAACTCTACTGGGAGCTTTGAGAAATACTTTTTTCACTGATGAAATCAACAAATCTACTTTAGGGAAATTGTCTCTGACCACTTCTGCCACACGATGAAATGCATGCGCCACACAAGTAAAATGAGTCAATTTAGGATATACAACAGATAATGCTTGTCCAGCTTTGACCATATAAGGGGCAGCATCGCTAATAAAGAATAACACATTATCGTACATAATACCCTTCGGCCACAGGATACCCATAGCTTCGTTGAACAGTTTAACTATAGTTTTGTTATTGCACTTTTCTAGAACATCACAATGTAAAAGAATTCGTTCAGAATATTGTTCACTTAACAAACCGATAACTACATTACCAACAAGTCTACCTTCTTTGTCGGGAGTCTCATCAATGGAAACCCAAATTGAACTATCTTTAATTTCATCTCTTATCTTCTGTATTGTCTCATCGTAGATGGATGGAGCATACGTCTTCCTAAGTGTTGACTCATCCGGGATTGTATGTTGAGTATATTTTTCAAGGAATTCCCTGAAGACCTTATTCTTTAGTTTGTAGAGAGGAATATCAGCAGAGATGAGAGAACGGCACAGGTCGATGTTAAACTCAGATCTTACATTCGATGTTGTTGGTTGTGTTAAAAACAATTGTCTCTGCTTGGAATTTAGTTGTTTGTTGGCCTGATGTTTACTAGTTGTAATGTGTTGTTGCACCAGGAACTTTTGTGTAGATGATACTGCACACTGACACAAATTACAAAATAATATTTTATTGTCAGTTGATAAACCATCTTCTTTAAATTCTGAAATGTAACTTGTTAGTTTTGATTTTAAATTGACTGAATGACGTACTTTTGGCATATTTACCGTCTTTATAGTATGATTTACAAAACTGAACCTATGTGTACTCTGACTGGCATTTAACTGTTGAGCTGCACAACTGAAGTCTGTTAAAAATTTTAAATTAAATTAATACAGTTTTGTAACTTACTTTCCCATTGTTGATAGGACTGCTAATTTTCAAATAACTCTGATGTTAAAGGGATTACTGAACATGTGTTTAAATCTCTATTGTTGAAATGTATTTTTAAAAGTTAATGGAATTTTGTTTTGTTTTATTGTTAAACCTAATATAATATGGACTGTTTTATATGAAATATGGAAAATATATGGAAATTAACGAAAATATGTACTAAACTCTAAAATATGGAAAAATATGGAAAATAAAAGTAGGATTTTTCAACCCTACACATTGTGAAACATAAAGATAATGCAAAATATAAATTATATTAGCTTTATAAGTAAATATGTATTTACATATAAATCCTTTCCCTGGTCATTACTAACTACTGTTTTGGATTACTTATTATAAGAGTAATTTCTTTACAAAAAATTTAAAATATAACGAGGTCCACCTGACAACAGTTGTCCCCAGGTACATCAGAAACCAGTAAAATAAATCTCAGCAAGTTTTTCAAGACCGAGATTAGGTAAACAAGCCAGTAAGCACATGCATTCGTGTCTAAACATATAAATTAAAATTTTTAATCGTGTATGTAAAGAATTAATTGAAATATTTAATTAATTTAAAAATTAGTTATCTTTTAGTTCCAAAAACTTACTTTTT
Organism: Periplaneta americana; assembly: GCF_040183065.1. Taxonomy (NCBI): domain Eukaryota; kingdom Metazoa; phylum Arthropoda; class Insecta; order Blattodea; family Blattidae; genus Periplaneta; species Periplaneta americana. Next base: position 160,838,108 of record NC_091132.1, read on the forward strand.
ATATAAAATCTCTCCAAGTTGCTTCAAGAAAAAGTAAATCGTTCACACAATAGCCGAATGATGAAATTAGAATGGCCAACTGCTGAAACAAAAATCCCAGCACATAACCTTGAAATAAACCAAGTGTCCCCAGGTACAACTTGTCCCTAGGTACATCAGCTTTTCCTACATATCAAATCATCGGCATACAATAATCGTGGTATATTGATGTTACTAGTTAGTGGTGCATGCGTATTATTGAACATGCCCAGAGTATATAATTACCTGCACATATCTTATTGTGTATTTTTATTTCAGTTTTTGTTAATTTTGTGAAATTTTGTTTTACTGTGATTTTACCTATTACAGTGAATACTAATTATCAATGCGTTTCCCTTTTATCAAATTTGTCAGGATAAAAGAAAAGAATGTCTAGTTTTTCTATTCAACCAGAGGCCCTTGCAAAAGGAATAGGTATTAAATTCAACATGCGATCCTGTTCACCCAACCTTTGGATTGAATAGAACCACAGACTATAAAATATATAATGGGTAAATAAATAAGTTAAATATGTTTACAATAGGATACTCTGCCTAAAGACGAATGTATGTATATATGTATGTATGTATGTATGTATGTATGTATGTATGTATGTATGTATGTATGTATGTATGTATGTATGTATGTATGTATGTATTCACACTGCAAATGGGTAAATACCTAGTGGTAGTGGTAACTAATTACACTCAATAATGACAATTAATATAATACAATTAATAATAATAGTAATAATAATAAAATTGATAATAATAATAATAATAATACTAATAATAATAAATACTAATAATAATTTTTATTAATAGTAGTAATAGTAGTGGTAGTTGTAGTAGTAGTGGTAGTAGTAGTAGTAGTAGTAGTAGTAGTAGTAATAATAATAGTGAGCATCCCAAATTAAATGAAGGACGGTCACTTAAAATAACATTTAAAGTAATTCTAATTTGTATCTTAACCCTATGTTTGTTCAAACTAAAACCACGAGTATATGTTCATACCTGCACAAGTACCTTTCAGCACTACACTCATTTCGCTCTCAACTCACTCACTGCACTGTAACTGCGACACATTTCACTGATACTATCCTGATTTCACTAACACTTCAAAAACATTTCGCTGTTCAAATACTTTGCATTATCACTAAAAACTATAAAACTTCACTGACATAAACACACTTAAATGACACAACACACTTCTTCACTGATACAACACTTCAAATAACAAAACAATGACAGCCTTTAAGTAGTGTGTATATTATACTACCGTCTATTAATAAAGTCCTAAAGCCTATTTTAACTACATTTTTGGTTATTGGTAAAGCCTTTAGAAAGTCTGCAGGTAAAGCATTCCCGTTCCTGATAGTACGATTGAAAAAATAAAACTTTCCAGTGTCCATCCTCTGTCCCCTTTCCCTCAATTTATATGGGTGGTCGTTCCTTGAAGAGTCATTTGGCGGTTGTAACCTATTCTTTATTTCTCTCCAGGCAAGCTCACCTCTGTATGTTTTGAACATTGCGCATAATCGAATTCGCGTTCTCCTGTCCTTGAGTGTGTCCCATTTTAATGGTGAATTTTTAAGACAACGCTTGAGAGCCCATTTTTTAATCTATTCCAATGTCTTAATATGTTCTGATCTGTAAGGATCCCAACATGCAGCACCATATTCCATTTCTAGATTACATGATTTGATTATGACTGAATTTTTTCCTCTATAGCTTTTCCTGTGGTAAATGTGAGAAGTTTGATATTGATCCTATTCACCTCATTTTACTGTACGTAATGTGACTGTTTTTGTAGACTGATTGTATATTTTTACTACAGTTTTCCAGACACATATGCCACCACTGTAATACAAGAGTACGCAGGTTACGAAGCGGAAGAACACGTGGCTATTTGTCAGGCTGCAGAACATTCTGTTTCCTCGGAGAAAATGTTGAGGCCTCATACAGATGAAAAGCGATTCAAATGTGGTATCTGTGAAAAGAGTTTCTCGTATTCGACTAGTTTGAAAAGACATGTCTTGAAGCACACAGGCGAGAAACCTTTCAAATGCGAGATCTGTGGCAAGTGCTTCGTTGAATACAGACATTTGAAATGTCATACACGACTGCACACTGGCGAAAAACCATTCAAATGCGATGTCTGTGGACACTGTTTCTCACAGTCTGGTTCGCTAACAACCCATCAACGCCTTCATAGAGGCGAAAGACGATTCAAGTGCGATATATGTGGAAAATGTTTCCTTCAACATGGTGGTCTAAAACGCCATACGCGAATACATACGGGCGACAAGCCATTCAAATGCGATCTTTGTGGAATATGTTTCTCGGATTCTTGTAATTTGAAATGCCATAAACGCTTGCATACAGGAGAGAAACCATTCAAATGCGAAATTTGTGGAAAGTGTTTCCCGCAGGCTGGTTCCTTAATAACTCACAAACGTAGTCATTCAGGCGAGAAACCATTCAAATGCGATGTATGTGCTAAGTGTTTTTCGTTTTCTGGAAATCTAAAAAGCCATATGCGCTTGCATACAGGAGAGAAACCATTCAAGTGCGATGTTTGTGGAAAGTGTTTTTCGCAATCTTACTCTCTGATGATCCATCAACGCCGTCACACTCGCGAGAAACCATTCAAATGCGATATTTGTGGAAAGTGTTTCTTGTTTCCTGGTAATCTAAAAAGACATACACGTCTGCACACAGCAGAGAAACCATTCTAATGTATATATGTATTCACACTGCAAATGGGTATATACACGGTGACAGTGGTAACTAACTATACTCAATAATGGCAATAATAAACACAACTAATAAAAAGCAATAATAATAATAATAATAATAATAATAATAATAATAATAATAATAATAATGAGTCTGTGAAAAACGTTTCTTGCAGTTATGGCATTATGGGGACACCATAGATACTGAAAATGATTAAATTTTCTAGAAAGTTAATACTACTTTAGAATGTATATTTTAATACCTGCGGTCCTTTTCACACTGGGACACAGGTGATTGCAGGGAATACTCTTGGGTCATAGGTGTCGAACATAGCTAGTATTGCCAACTGATTAGTTAGCAGCTTCTGATAAAACAGTTTGTGATTAGTTAGTGAAAGTGAATCGAGAGAGGATCTTTTGTTACTGCTATTAAACAAGAAGAGGATGAAGAAAAAATGTTGATTACCCATACATTCACTGCTACGTGATCGGCTGGAGAAAGGGAAGCAAACAAGTATTACACTCTGTATGAGGACCAAACACAAGATGACAGGATATTTTTTCAGTACTTCCGAATGTCACAAACTTCATTTGGTGAACTACTAGAAAAATAATAAAGAGGATATCACAGGAATGGACACGATACTAAGGAAAGCTATCTCACCAGATGAAAAACTTTCTCTTACCTTACGGTACTGTAATTTTATTTTCTTTTATTTTGAGCATATTTGACAGATTTTAACTGGTAGTATTAATTATATTTTTTAAAAATATTACGAAAATGTCATTGATAAGTTCATCGCTGCACTTCATGTACTGTTGGAAAGTATAACAAAGATTACTAGACATTTTACGTGAACACTTGTGGTTCCTACATGTCAATATTTAATTTCAGTTTCTTATTTCTATCATTATATTTGTGGTGTGTATACTCATAGTTCATTGCTAAATGTGACGTATTGTTAAATGAACTACTCAGAAACAAAGGGATACAAGTGATGTTCAGTAGGTTTTGAGACAAATGACTTTGAAATTGAAAAGGAAATTTAAAAATCTGTTACAGGATTTGTTACTGTAAATTATAGTTGTATATGTTGATAACCACATTTTTTTAACTTTTAAATAGAAATACTTCATCATCATCATTATCATCATCATCATCATCCTTGCATGTATTGGGCTAGTGACCCATCATGGTCACTTGCCAACGCTTGAACAGTCTGCCCAAGAATCTCTTGTCCACAGGATGGTAATTTAAAATTTGGCGTGGAATTCTAGAACGAGGCATTCTGATGACGTGATCTCCAGTTTTGTCTGTATTTCTGTAGGTATTCCATAATGGTTCAATCTTCAGTTCTTTCATAATGTCAAAATTTCTAATGTGATCCATTCTCGTGTATCCCGCTGTACGACGCATAAATCTCATTTCTGCCGCCATTAATCTTTGTGAATCAATATTACGAATCGTCCAAGCTTCACTACCAAAACAGAGTATAGGTCTGGCCAATGTTTTATAAATTCTGGTGCGCGTGTGTTTTTGTACTAGGGTTGGTTTGAATATCTGATTACTTATTCCCATTGCTCTGTTGAATTTAATAATTTTCTCATTCAAATATTTTTCTTCCTCATATAAAATTTGGAAACCGAAATAACTAAAATTTTTAACTTGTTCGATGATCTTATTATTCATGCAAATTTTGCTACGAACTGGTTCCTTTCTTCAAAGAGCCAACACTTTAGGTTTGTCAGTTGAAATTTCCATATTGAAACTTTCCACCATTTGATTAAAGTTGTAAATGATCTTCTGAAGTTGCCATAAACAGAATATCATCAGCAAATAATAAGGTATCTATTACATAGAAATTATCTATTGTAAAACAGTTTAGGAAAATTGGGTCCTAAAGTCACTTTTACTATTTTGCCACGAAAATATTTTTTGTGGAGAAATAATATAACTGCAAGAGTTTTCAGTATTTATATATTATTTAAATGAAGAAGAAGAACATTCCTTACAACATTGAAACATTTCTGTCTTAACAGCATTTGAGCTTTCTTATTTTCATATTATGACATAAAATGTGTCTATATAACCGAAAGAAGTGGGTTAAGAATATTTTACATTTCCAATAAAATTCAGCCTTAGTCGCTGTCCATTACGTCACTAGCCTCATCTGAATAAGACACAGCTCTCTCTCTGCTGCAACATTTGTGTCTGTGATGAAGTGCTTCTGTAGGCCTCCTACCGCGAGTATTCCTTGAACATTCTCTTCCGTGCCCTCTTCCACATCCACCTCATGCAGCCCTTATTATAGACCCCTCCTCATGCTTCACGTCATCAAAGGAAGAGTGGTGTATGGGTGGGATGAATTTCTGTAGCTGTTGCAATTTTCTCCACTTAACAAAATTTATCTTTATTGGATCATCGTATAGTTGGTCCAGATCAATGTGTGCAGGCCTTCCACGAAGATATTTCGAGAAGTCAGCACTGCAATACTTATATAACCTCTCTCCATTATGGCAAATGATTTAGTCAAAAACAGAAGAAAGGCAACAACAATATGTAAACAATGCTCTTGTATTGTAACGTGTAAAAAACTGGGCAAGAAATAAGTAGTTATTGTAAAAACCCCACAACTAACATCACATATGATGTTTTCCAAATAAACTAGTCTGCCACACTAGCTTACAGCAGCACTGTCGCACCCAACAGCTGATTTCAGTCACAGGCGGTTCAATGTTTTGTTCTGTCTATTGCTGGTGAAGCATTTCCCCAGCGAATAGGGATTATAAAGAATGGACACTGAGCGAATTTTCCTGTGTTTTGTTTCTCTGTGCGCCAGCGTTTAGTTCCACTTTCAAGTCGTAGAGGTTAGTGTAATCGAGCTTACGCTAAGATAATAAATGAGAATAGAGTTAAAACACAGGATCCAAACATCGCCTACTTTATTGCATAATCCAGTAACGCTTTGCTTCAAATAAATTCAAGTTAACGGCTTTTCCTTATTTCTCAGTGACAAACTAGTTGTAATAATAATATATTATATTTCAGATATAATAAATTATATTATAAAATAATATAATATATTATAAAATTAAGTATCGAATTCGTTTAATATTTGTATATAATATAATATAGGTATATGGTTTTACTTCTCGTAAGAGTTTCGTTTTTCCATTTTCAGCGCTATCACATCATTATATATTTTAATTGTTGTTGGGGTCAACGTCTCAACTCTCATTATAAAGGAACTTTAGAGTCTAGACATTACAGTTAATGACGGATTTATTATTTTATGGATCCAATTTATTTTATTTGAGACATAATGTACCTAGATGTATTAATTGTATGTGTTATATTTCCACTGTGTCGACTGCTAGCTGGTGTGATGTCAGCGCCAACTCTAGGGAGAAAGCAGAATCTCACGCTTTAGCTGGCTTGAAGGTCATTGAAATCAGTCCAGCTACATCTAAGGTACCGACGCGAACTGTCCATTCTTTATAATCCCTATTCGCTGATTTCCCTTGCTATTATTATCTGTTTTTTTTTTTAGTATTTTGTTACAAGATGGTTAATTCAAGTAATGAAAATGTTGCTAATGAGGATTATTGAGAACTCGTCTAAGTTCAAGGTAAAATGAGTCTCACAGGTAATGATGTAGGTAACTTCAAAGCTTGGTGGCGAAAATTTTATAAGCTATTTAGCATGTCTCATTCATCTTATGACCGTGGTGTACCAAAAGATAGAAAAGTACATTTTAAAATTTCGAAGGTGAATGAGTTTTTTCACTGCAGTGCACAAAAAGGTTAAGTTCTTTGTAAAGAGTTCATTGACAGCATTGTACTGGCAGAAGTTTTCACCATTCGAATTCCCGAGAAAAGTGTTTGTGCTGAAAATTTACCGTTTGAACAGCCAAGAGATCTATCTTATAACAGCTCGAGGCTACCAATCAATGTTAAAAAATGGAGAATCTTAAGAAGATTTTGCAGTACATACCGGATGAAATGAAAGGATTCTACACAGAACTGTACACATGGCCTACCACCAACAAAGATAGTAATGACAGTGGAAGCGAAGACTAGAAAAATAATATGTTCTGATAAGAAAAATGTGTGTTGCAAAGAAAAACATTTTAATTTCTTTGTGATTTTATACTGCAGTTTTTACATAGATTATATAGTTTGTTCATACTTTCATTCACACAGATACTTGGAAAAAAGACAATGCTTTGCTTAGTTTCAGTTTGTTTGTTGGAAAAACCCCATAACATCCTAATTAATTTAATTTTCTTGGGGACTTCAAATATATTATAAAACACAACTAATGGTGAATAAACCTCATTTTTAGCAACTAATATCACTTGTTAATACAGCAGAGTCCGTATAGGTAAGTTTCTATCTGATGCTTTTCCAATTCACTGCGGACTAAAGCAGGGAGATGCACTATCACCTTTACTTTTTAACTTCGCTCTCGAATATGCCATTAGGAAAGTTCAGGGTAACAGGCAGGGTTTGGAATTGAACGGGTTACATCAGCTTCTTGTCTATGCAGATGACGTGAATATGTTAGGAGAAAATACACAAACGATTAGGGAAAACACGGAAATTTTACTTGAAGCAAGTAAAGCGATCGGTTTGGAAGTAAATCCCGAAAAGACAAAGTATATGATTATGTCTCGTGACCAGAATATTGTACGAAATGGAAATATAAAAATTGGAGATTTATCCTTCGAAGAGGTGGAAAAATTCAAATATCTTGGAGCAACAGTAACAAATATAAATGACACTCGGGAGGAAATTAAACGCAGAATAAATATGGGAAGTGCGTGTTATTATTCGGTTGAGAGGCTCTTATCATCCAGTCTGCTGTCCAAAAATCTGAAATATTGCGAACGGAAGGCCTCTTCTTTAGTGCATTAATATTATTTCCAGTTGAAGTCCAGCACAAAACAGCAGAATTCCAAAAGTAAATCATGAATCCGGAAATCAACCGCAGAGATGTACGGGTGACATGCGTAAAGCATTCTACTTTCATCACGATTTGAAAGACATAAAAATATGGCACCAGGGCGAATGGAACAAAGCAATATTGGCAAATTATGCATAAAGAGGGATTCCCAGAACGGCATCAAAACGGTGCGCTTCAAGCGACATTTTGTTCATCTGAATGGGCGTAAGTAATTACTAATAATAATTTATAGTAATCGATATAACATTAATACAATATAATATAATGATTAATAATTAATTTTATAGTCTCCAATGTTATATTACGGCATTAAAATATGTTTTAAAATTAATATATAGTACATCATTTCACTTTTTTTGATATTCTTGTTGAAATTTTGAAGTTCTTCGTCCTCATTTCCAAAATTTACATAAAATCCTGGCGTGACAAAGAAAAACTGAATAAAGGCCTGGAAACAGCAATACTTAATAGCAATAATACAACTTAGACTATCGTATTAGATTTATTTTTTTAATCCTGAAATTTGTCAGTTTTCAATTTCTTTTATTTTTATTTTCAAAAGTACAGAAAAATCTAACATTATAATGAAAACATGAATACAAATTCAGATTCAGGGCACATTAGTTAACTAGAATCAGAAAATGTAACAGAATATATTTTAAATTCATATCAGTGTAATAATAATAATAATAATAATAATAATAATAATAATAATAATAATAATAATATCATCGGAAATAAAATACTTCTCACCGGTATGTATGCGTCATGCCATTTTAGATAACCTAAATCTAGTCAATTCTCTCCACAAAAGCGCTAAGATGTAACTTATAAACCTGAAAGTTAGTTACCGTCAGATGTTTGTCACTGGTTGCAACTCTCAATAGTTCCAAAGTCGAAGCTGCCATAAAGCGCCATCTCTTACCGATACGTGATTTATAGAGGATGTGACGTAGGTACGAATATGCGTAAGCTCTAGAGTGGAAACGACTGAAAATCAGAAGATTAACTGGAAGGACACAAAAGAGGGATCTAAAGATTTTCGTGCCAATCATAAGGTTTTGGTCCGTAAGTCTTTCATACTAAAGCTGCAATGGAATCAATGTAATTTACCAAGAATAAATGCCCTTAACTTTCGTAAATATTTTTGAACGCGCAAAATTTCTCGGATAAAATCGCTATTACCAGTCACAGAGAATTTCCGGAACTGTGCTGTGGCTACAAAACAATAGCCACACCCTACAAATAGAATGGATTCTGGAGTGCTTGTATGGGAATCAGCGTTTCCAAAGCAATGTATTACTCGCACGTGTTGAAGATATGGCTCTCGAAATGTTTATCGCTTGTGTAAACGTACCTACATTTTGAAATGACTATTGTACGCAAGTTTTCCCAGTCATTTAACTAGTACGGTTTTTTGCTTGTGAGAATGGATTGCTAAGTTTCTAGACTACTCCACTGTGTATAGTTCTACCCAAAATCATCACATTTAACACTTCTCCCATTCAATCAAGTTAAAGCAAACTTGACAATTCAATCACTTCTCGCCAGGAGGTGAGCGTAAAAGCCATTTGAGATACCTCTCAGCAGAGAAAGACCTTCCACACAAGATCCAACTATATCGCTTCTCGCTGATGAATATTATAGTATAGTATTTAACATGGTAGAGCCTATCTCTTCTCCCCTACTAGGGGATTACAACTACAATATTAAGAATGCAATTGAAATTATAATTACAATTAGTATTAAAAATATAATTACAATAAAAGTCAAAGTACAAAAAATTACCTGATTAATAAAAGCTGGACAATTTATTATAGATATTAAGAACAAACAGTTTCTTGCTGAAAAACACTTTAAAGCTAGCATAATAAAACAAAACAGTGATGAAAGTACAGGATATTTAAATATTTATTACGAAATATAACCATGTACACGCATGATTGTATATTAAGATGTGAGGGCCATAAAAAACGCATTCCACACACATAACTGAACAGTATCTCTTAAGTATGCATACGTGAATAGACACTAAAATTTGCTGAGCGCAAAATATGCAATCGAAACGAACCAGAACTGAACGGTTTTCCAGAAAAAGCGTCTGGAATTTCACCGGATGTGCAAAACACTTCTTACACGCATCACATCTAAACGGCTTCTCGCCTGTGGTAACACGTGAACGTATAATAGGATATTCCGCGAGAGAAGAACACTTTGCACAGAAGTCACGTCACAATTGATTGGCTTCATGCCATGTGCAGGCGGGAATGCTTCTTCAGACCTGAAAACCTCTGACAACAGTTGCCACACAAGTCACAAACGAATGGCTTCTCACCAGTGTGTCCGCGTGAAAGCATACTTAATCTTTCGGAGAGCGAAAAACTAAATCCGCACACGTCACTACTGAATGGTTTCACGCCTGAGAGTAGGAGTTATGCTTATGGTGATAGTTCGAAAACGAAAAACGTCACAACTGAAAGCTTCTCGCTAGTGTGCACAATTGAATGGCTTTTAAGAGTTGAAAATGTTGAAAAGCACTTCCCACACACATCACAACTAAACGGCTTCTTGCCAGTATGCCTTTTGCGATGGTTTTTAAAATGTTCTGATCTTGAAAAACACTTCCCACACACATCGCAACAGAATGGTTTCACGCCTGTGTGCACGCGTGAATGTTTTTTTAGATAGCCGGAGTATGAAAAACACTTCCCACAAACGTCACAACTGAATGGTTTTGCGCTTGCGTGCACGTGTGAATGCCTGTTGAGATTTCCCAAACTCGAAAAACTCTTTCCACACACATCACATCTGAAAGGCCTCTCGTTTGTGTGCAGTAGTGAATGCCCCTTGAGAACGTTCGAATTTGAAAAGCACTTTCCACAAACGTCACAACCGAATGGTTTTGCCCTTGCGTGCACGTGTGAATGCCTTTTGAGATTTCCTGAACTCGAGAAACTCTTTCCACACACATCACATCTGAATGGCCTCTCGTTTGTGTGCACCAGTGAATGCCTCTTGAGAACGTTGGAATTTGAAAAGCACTTCCCACAGACGTCACAACTGAATGGTTTTTCGCTTGAGTGAACGTGTGAATGCTTTTCCAAATCCCACGATTGGGAAAAACGTTTTCCACACACATCGCAATTGAATTCCTTGTGACATTTGTGTACCAGGTAATGGCTTTTGAGTCCTGCAGAGTGGAGGAAAGATAATCCGCAAATGGCACAATCGTATTTCTTGCCGTCGTTTTCTTCACGAAAATTTTCGCAGAACTTGGCAGCTCCAATATTATGGCTAACTGCAAGACTGACAATTATAAGTGCCATTAGTGGAAAGAATGTCTAAATTTGCAATAAGGAAATATAGTATATGCGCAATAAGCAATGTAATATAGATGAAAAGTGAAAATGGATTCTCACATTCAGTTACATCTGTACAGATTATCATTAAAAAATTAAGTAATAATAGTAATTATATGAATCATCATGGGCAATGTTAGTAATAATTATAACTATTCATTTATTTATTAATATTTATGTGCTGGAAAACAGAAATTGGACAAGGGCAGTCCAACACAGTGATACAATTAATACAATCAAATAAAAAACTATGGTACAAATTAAATAATAAAAATAATGATAATAATAATAATAATAATAATAATAATAATAATAATAAATCCACAAACGATTAGGGAAAACACGGGAATTTTACTTGATGCAAGTAAAGCGATCGGTTTGGAAGTAAATCCCGAAAAGACAAAGTTTATGATTATGTCTCGTGACCAGAATATTGTACGAAATGGAAATATAAAAATGGGAGATTTATTCTTCGAAGGGATGGAAAAATTCAAATATTTTGGAGCAACAATAACAAATATAAATGACACTCGGGTGGAAATTAAACGCAGAATAAATATCGGAATTGTGTGTTATTATTCGGTTGAGAAGCTGTTATCATCCAGTCTGCTGTCAAAAAATCTGAAAGTTAGAATTTATAAAACAGTTATATTACCGGTTGTTCTGTATGGTTGTGAAAACCTGGACTCTCACTCTGAGAGAGGAACATAGGTTAAGGGTGTTTGAGAATAAGGTGCTTAGGAAAATATTTGGGGCTAAGCGGGATGAAGTTACAGGAGAATGGAGAAAGTTACACAACGCAGAACTGCACGCATTGTATTCTCCACCTGACATAATTAGGAACATTAAATCTAGACGTTTGAGATGGGCAGGGCATGTAGCAAGTATTGGCGAATCCAGAAATGCATATAGAGTGATAGTTGGGAGACCGGAGGGAAAAAGATCTTTGGGGAGGCCGACACGTAGATGGGAAGATAATATTAAAATGGATTTGAGGGAGGTGGGATATGATGATAGAGATTGGATTAATCTTGCACAGGATAGGGACCGATGTCGGGCTTATGCGAGGGCGGCAATGAACCTTCGGGTTCCTTAAAAGACATTTGTAAGTAAGTAAGTAAGTAATAATAATAATAATAATAATAATAATAATAATAATAATAATAGTGCAGATGCTTGACGTTTTACATATAGAAAGGAGGAAGTAGATTTAACAAAATTAATTCAGAAATTCTGTAGGCATCTCAAACCCAGATACTGCTATCCACTCAATCAGTACAATCAGTCATGCCACTCGTCCTGCTTCTATAGAAATATATATCTATCAACAGAACCTACATGGGGACAAATAACAAGGCAAAATAACCCCATTGCAACGGATCCCTAGCCACTGCCAAATTCTTTGGAACTAGATTGAATATATACTAGGTAAGGAGGTTTTGGTCCAGTCATAAAGCTAGGCGAAACACGTAAGAGTTATAACATGGCGAAGAGCATGCAGTCAGATAGATGGAGCTACTGAAAATACGGTACAAAGATCAACTTACTGACCTTTGCCTAAGGATTTTGTTTCCTCCTATTATTTTTATTGTATACAATACACGATATTAATAAAACAACCTTGGAACACATTATTACATTGTTCTGTTTCAAAAGTCAATTACAGCATTAATTTTCTCTTTAATGCTATAGTCTAAAATGCAGCAAAGGAATTATTGAATTAAATCGCTAATACAAATAGGAAATTGTAATAGTCACTTTATGAAAAGAAAGTAAAAGGACAACAAAAATTCTGCAAAAATGAATTTTAAAATATTAAACGGAAAATATGAAAAAATATATGTTTTAATTTTTGCATTACATCCAATCTAACGTTAGAGAAGTAATGTTAATAGAACTAATACATGTACACAAGTTATATGTCAATATTTTATGAAAAAACGCAGAAACGTTCTTCTTATAAAACGCAAAACCTAAAAGTATGTGTAACTTGTCCGACAACCCTGAAGGAACGAGCAATTAATTGTAGGTATACAGCTGTGAGTGTTGCAAGTACACAAAATGTCAACAATGCTCTATTTAAGGTTATGATGGAGTCGGGTAGCCACACCATCACAATGTTGCCAGTTGTTCTAAACAGACTATAGTGATCAGCCAGAGGCGAAACAACTGCCATATTCTGAGACATATCCCTTACACGGAATAACTCACCACATGAGTTAGTAAAGACCTACCCCCTAGGGAAGAGTTTTGTTCTTAATGGGACATAACAGGCTATTCTTATTCTTATTATATTAATGTGCTCATTACGAGACATGGACGAATAAAAGCCCAACACAATACACACAAGAGTATTACGGAAGTAAAAGTTGAAGACAATTGAAATTTACGACGACGACGAGAACAACAAGAACATCAACAACAATAATAATGATAATAATAATAACAATAATAATAATAACAATAATAATAATAATAATAATAATAATAATAATAATAATAATAATATGAAATTTCTAAATACAAAAATTAAAATCAATGTAGATTTTCTAATTTCTTTGTTATAACTCAGGATCTGTGATGGACATGCTACAGAGAAGTAGGACTCACTTCCTTCTCAGCTATACACAAAAGCCTACTAGAACTGCCGGATTATGCCTAAGAAAACAACAGGAACTATATTTCTTGAGTACATTCCAATAGTCAATGAAAATGGTCAGTGAACTGTTTCCAGTAAATGTGAAAAGTTGAAGGCAGGTCTATGCCTTGGTATTATCTCTGACAGAAGCAACATTAGCTCCACTAGTTGGCAGTTGTACGAGTGGTAAAGTAGCGGTAGGGCAGGTGTTCGTGATAGTGATAGGATATTATATCAATCATGCCATTAATGTCCGCAACGTAGATTGCATTTGTCATATAAAAATAATCACGTAGTAACTATAAATATGTTTATGTTGTCATTATTTAAATAGAGGAGTAAAACGAACACCAAACTATGTACTCCTATAGTTCACTCACCTCTCAGTTGAGACTTCATTCTCTTCTGCTGTTACTTCCAGTTTGACCTCCTTCACTTGATCCAACTCATAAAACTCTTCCTGTAGGAGAAGATTACGTAAAACAGACACATAGGACAACAGTAATACATGAAAATAAATGCATCAGTTTATATACTCCAGAGATTTGAATATAAATCCTACCAGTGCAGTATACAATATAAGAACTGTTGGCAGAAACATGATTTGGAAATAAGGAGAAAATATTAAAATCGGAATTGATTGCATTTTGTACGATATATCGCGTTCTTAATACATTTGCATTACACTGTGACAAGTGAAAGTGCAAATCACGAGTCTAGCACGATGTTCTGAGATGCTCACAGCTGTCAGGGAGTAAAAATTATCACAACTCATCCAATCTTTAGAGTGAAGTCAGTAGTGGGAACATTTTATGAAGGACGTGAGCATCCATTTTCAGTCCAGTGTATTGCCAGCAAGTACGTATATGATTCAAATAAACTAAACAGGATTAGTAAAATAATGAAGGGTCGAATTCATAGACGAGACTTTGGACCAAAGTTGACTTTGGGAAAATGACTGATATTTGGGAAATTGATGAATTTGCCGAGGATATTGAAGACATCTAGGAGATTATTAAAGCTGCTCATGTTCCTTAGCGTATCATTATAGATTATAAATTCAAATCAAGGTAGAGATTTGATAAACAGACAGTATTAAATATCCTCGTCATGTTTCAACTTTCATTGATGAACAATCAAAGAGGATTATCTGTTCCACAAATAAATAATACAATTTATTTCATCGCGATTTTACGCTATAGGTAAGGATTAATAGCTCAATATTGATTCTTACTATTTAATTCTATAGAGGATAGGTTATACAGTTGGAAATGCAGTTAATTTATAATCCTGGCGGTCGTCATAATAATGTCTTCTACATATTGATTTCAGATAATTGTTAAGTAGTTTATGCAGACATGCAGGGAAGAACTCTGTCAACTGTGCGCAGGATAATATGTCTCTTTCATAGTCTGTCATTGGTGGAATCTTATTTTCCATATCTTCACAACAAAATTATTTTACAGTGAAATAATTTCCTTAATGTGAAACTAACGTAACCAGAATAGATGTTTTATTTACAACAAAATTATTAACAGGCAATACTATTTCAGACAAGCTATACCACCATGTTTTGTAATTATGAACTGTGTTATATACAAGACTGTTCGAACCGAGTTACGATTTTTGTGGCCAGGTAGAAGAAGAAATTATTATCGATTGGTGTAAAGACCTAAAATGTTAATTTTTGTACTTAAGTTAGTTTCACAATAAGCCCTCGAATAATATTATTCTTATGTAAAGCTGCAAGAACTATTAACAATTGCTTAACATGTACCGATGTTCAATGATCATTGATTTGTGACTCAAAAGATGGCTTTGATTGTTGCAATGCCTACACTATTTCAACTATCTATTAATTTAATTCGTTTAGGAGGCAGTGATTGTGATTGCCAACATTAGAATAAGTTCGTCAAATCTCGACTTACCAAAGTCAAAGTCGAAGTCTCGGAAGTATTGATTATGAATAAGACTTTTAACAAAGTTAAACTTTACTACGAAAGTCGACTTTGGGAAGTCCTCATCCAAAGTCTCGTTTATGAATACGGCCCTAAGTTAAAAATTGGCAAGGTAAAAATTATCACTGGCCATGAAAACATGAAGATTAATATGAATCACCGAACACTCAGTTCGCAGTCTCTATGCCAAAAATGAGGTGGAAAAGATTTAGTAATGACTACAGCATGAAGAAATTCAAAGAATGAGAGCAACAGATACAATCACTGGTCACTTTACTGTAGAGCCACACCAGCCAGTAAATAAGATAGAGAGAACTAGCGACCAACAAACGTCACACACTGCTCTCACCTCAGCTTCACTCTTCAGCACCGGAAAGACAATTGGGACTGCAGTTTCCTCAAATGTCATCTCTGATTTCACGTCATATCTGTGGTCTATACATTCAGTTTTTATTTTAGTGACGTCCAAATCTAATAAATTTCCTTCCTGCAAATAATGAACAAAATAACTAGACAATATATCATATAAAGTTGTTCACGAAAACCCCCTGACTATTTATAAAGTCCGTCCACAATATTATTAACACTGATTTAAACGAACTCACGTGTAGCTATTCGAAAAAAAAAAAAAAAAAAAAAAAAAAATAGTAAAATAGTTTATCTGAAAACTCTCGTAACGCAGCATATACCAGTAAAAGAATATATTTTACTGTATGATATTATGTTGCCGGTATGATAGCAAGGAACTACAATGCAATATAAAGGTCAATGTTATTTGAAATGAGCTATTATTGATTTAGTTTTCAATTGCTTAAAAGTTCCTCCAAAAATCAATGCTAGTAAGAAAAATTCAACATTTTTGTGTTCGTAATATACTTCCTGAATGTAAGTAATCACATGATTTTGAGACAATACGTGATTTAGGTGAAATAAAATTCCGTTTGGAACTTCACGTTCATAATTTTAAACTTTTTTCAGTTGTGTTTCATCTCATGCAAGAAAAACAATTAATTACAAAGGAATGCGCTTCCTAGTTATAAATGAGGCATTTAGAAAATAAATAGTAAATGCTCTCAATATACCTGAGATAAAGGCTTCTTCTCTTCTATATCTGCGATACCACTTGTCTGTATACCCATTGGGTCGGACCCAGGTTCCATTTTGATCACGTCCATTACGACTGGAAATTGAAATGAAATAACTTTAGTTAATATGGAGAATGCGAAGTATTCAGACAAACTTACTAGCTTGGCAATAATATGACCACACCTGCGCAGTGTGTGCGCGTCATAACACACAACAGTTACCACAGATACAGAGTCTTTCATAAGTAACGACTGTATCGAAGAATCAACTATTTTGGATAATGTTTTAAAATGATGTTCATCCTCACGAGAAAGAACCCTTCCCAGTGCCGTACAGGCCATTTAGAAACTAACACCCCATCACCTTGCCGTCAGAGGAAGGTGCATGTGTAATGTGCATTTCATGCAAACTTAAAATGACCTGGAGCATGGCCTACTATACGAGGTGAATCGGTCGCACAGCCCCAATGATAATAACACTAATACTAATACTACTAATAATAATAATAATAATAATAATAATAATAATAGTAATAATAATAATAATAATAATAAATATAATAATAATAAATATAATAATAATACTAACACTAATAATACTAATAATAATAATACTAAGACTAATAATAATAATAATAATAATAATAATAATAATAATAATAGTAATAATAATAAACATAATAATAACACTAATAATAATAACAATAATAAATTTATTTATTTATTTATTTAGAATATTAACGTGCAAAACAACAGCACAAGGCCAATTACAGTTTAGCATGATACAGAACAGAACAAAACAACAAATGATGATGAGAATGAATGATAGAAAATGGGAATGAGATGAAATACAAACTATATATTAGTTTACATAACTCATTGACCAAATGCAACAAAGTAAGATAGCACAAATAATTATTAAAATTAAGTCAGTGAGATAATTAAAAATAATGTCAATTAAATATATGAATGACATAATGAATAGATATCAAAAACAGTGCATACAAATAATTATTAAAATTACAGTCGAATACAAATAAACAATAATGACAAATTGAATTGATAATTACAAAAATATATGATACCGAAAAGCTAAAAACAACACAAACGAATGAGGTTAAAATGATTATGCATAATATAAGAGTAGCCAAACAACAAACTGTACATTAAACGGATCTGAATTAATATAATGGGAATTGGCAACTTTAATGCATCTGACAACTGGAGAGAGATTTAGGATTATAGGTATAAAAAATTTAATGAAATCTTAAACCATTCGCAGGGGCCCGAAGGTAGATGTTGCCTATGAAGGATTCACAATCAATATCACCCTTTAAGGCCTTACAAAAGAATAAGTAGTCAAGTTCAATACGTCTAGCATAAAGGCTAGAAAAGTTACTGTAAAATATTTACAAGTACGCTCATAATTGAAAACAGATGAATTAGGCAAAAACCTAAAGGCACATTGGGATATAAATTTTCTTTGAATGATTTCCAATTTAGGCGAATCAGTAGAAGTAATAGAGTTCCAAGCGACAGATGCATATTCTAGTTTAGATCTGATTAATGTATAGTATAGAATTACAAGAGTATCTGGCGTAGAAAAATAATAATAGTAATAATAATAATAAACAATAATAATAATAACACTAATAATAATAATAATAATAATAAGAATAATAATAAAACCTGCATAAAACGGAAATTCATTCGAAATATCAAACTGGTAAGGTTGTAATACAAAGAGAATTCGGGTACTGAAAACTGTGAACCTTATGGAGTTACTGATTACAGGTTATAATTAATATAAGTATGTACACTTAGCGGCAAAAAGAATGGGCCGAGTCTTGGTCGATAGAAATGCTAAGTTCTATCGCGCGGTTCACTCGTGTAAATGTAACCCACTGCAAGGCATTGCTGTGGTGTCTCTTCATTGAAAGTCGTCCGTCTATAATGTAGTAAACCTTACGAGCGGTGTGTGGCCCAGTGGTAAGAAGTCTGACCTCCGTACCAGAGGTTGTGAGTTCGCCTCCCGTTGCGGTATAATTATTATTTTTTATTTTAATGTTTACTTAATTTATTAGTTTAAATGTGAAATGGCATTTGTTAACAAACTTCGTTATGCCTGCCTTGTAAAAATATATTATTGACCATCACCTGTGGGCTATTAATAGGTGAGACCTGGCCTGTATAAACAAAAATACTTGTTTCACATCCTAAAAAACCGGACGCATACCAAACACAAATAAATAATTAAATTAACAAAAACAAACAATTTTTTAATATATTAACGAAACAAGGCGTGTGGTGGAGACTAGCATCTCGTCCACATAACACCTGCGTCAACAACTGCCCTCATTCTGAGCGGCATGGAGTCCACAAGATTATGGAACAGGTCTAAATTGGCCATCTCCTCCCACGCATCTAGAACTCTGTCCCACAATTCCTCAGGTGTCTGAATGGGTGGTCGTTCTGCCCAAACAGAGCGTAGGATCCTTTTGACTGCACCTCACAAATTTTGAATCGGATTCATATCTGGTGAACTCGGAGGCCAGTCGACTGGGTCGACATCACGACTCCTCGTAAACCATCTTTGAATCCGGTTGGCGGTGTGTATCGGATGACTATCCTGCTGGAAGAAAAGTGTTCCTTCTGGATATCGTTTTCCATTGTATTAACAGATAGCAGTATTGCTTGAAAGAGAGAGAGGGAGGTTTATTATTTATTAGAGTTTGGGCATATTCTAAGAGATATCGCCACATAATTATAGGTTTGCGAGACACATATGATGGCAAATTTGTAATTAAAAAAAGAAGATTGGGGGAGATTCGAACCTTGAGCTACTTACTACCAACTTGTTCAATATACCAATGCCGTAACGACTTATGCTACTACGACTGTCACTATCAGTTCGGCATAATACGTGGTTTTCCTGTTCATATTCGCTCAGGTTGATTTTGTATTTATCAATTTTATTATTATTTCACTTCTCAAGGGCCCTGGTGTATCTAGAATCAACCCGCCATTCGATTTTATTACATATTTTAAACTCTTAAAACAAAAGACAGGAAATTTAAATGATTTAATGTTAGGTTACCTAGTGAACTACGGCTTTGACGAGACGAGCATGCGCAATGTTATGTGTCTGTAACTTTGAAATTGTTGGCCGGCCCATTCTTTTTGCCGCTAAGCGTACAGTACAATGGATTACAGGAAAGTTTGTGGAAGTCGTTTCCTACTACCTTGTTGTGGAATACAGTGCAAAAGTATATTGACCTCTGTTCATTGAAAAAATCACATTTACATAAACGTTTTCAGCTGTCTCTTTTAAGCTCTGGCGAAGGCCGTAAACTACGCCGTCAATTGCATACATAAAACCGTCAGCCTTCTTTTATTATGGCAGTGCTTTTGAATCCAGTTGTACTTTCATGCGTGCAAGAACGATCTAAGCAGGGACCGCTAAAGTTTATCATTGCCGGAATAAGATACAGTAGATGTCTAACAATAAAGCCGATGATTTCACGATTGCGTTTCTGTCTAAATTCTGTTTATGATTTATTCCACTGGATTCGTTCCGGCGTTTTCAACAAAATGCAGATGTCTACTAAATAGTGTCGGACGAGTAAAGTAGGAAATAGACGAAGTGAAAGAAGAAAACAAAGGACATGAAAGACACAGTGTAGAACAATGCAAGATAAGTGCATGAGACGCTTAAATTATGTAAAGTGTAAGAATATAGTGTAAAGCTATTAAATTAAATAGTGAAATATAGCATTAGGTAGGAAAAAATGAATGTATCATGAAGATAGAGGGAATAAATAGTAAAAAACCGGTAGGAGTAGAGAAATTAGTTTCAAATAAGTTTCAGAACGATATACAGTGTGTAATTTCCCTATTGAATTTTGAAAAGTTCCCGCTCATATTGTAGATTGGCGATAGTTTCGTTTTAAAACTATTGTTTCATAGTGGCTGAATTCACATGACCAGTTATCACATAGACTAACCTCATGACTAGCAGTGTTACTACTTCCATAACGAAATCGCATTCTACAACTGTCACAAAATACTCCCTGACCAACTCTCCTACGACACGCACCACAGCTTCCACTCAAATCACGCACCTTAGCAACATGTCACTGGGACAATAATTCACGAAAACAATTAGGCCTACCTAAGTAAATAATTTGAAGATACAGTATAATATGCATTTCAGTCGATTTTATGTAGATAAAATATAAGTAATGTGTGAAATAAGTGATATTTTGAGTGATATAAATTATATAAGATGTGACAGAAGAGGAAATGAAAGAGAGTTGGGGGGTGAGGAGATCAGGAGTGTAATTTCGTTTTTATATCCGAATAAATAAGATGACGTAATGAGTACCGGTATACGAAATAGGCTATTCGCTCCATCGGTATTGTGCATTTGTTCCTTCCTGCGTAATCAGAGTAAACATTCTCTATCAAAATTCAGATACTGCCTTTAGTTATTTATGCGGAGATTAATATTCATAAAACCCAAGTTGCATATACAAATACTGCAAAAAGAATGTGACAATTCGACATACAATCTGTAAGCAAGAATAAACTTTGTCATACGAGATAAGTGAAAACATCTGCCGAAATACATTATACATAACACTACGCAAAGTAAGATATACATGTCTCTAGTGCGAGCTGATATAGAGCACAACGGCTTAAAGTCATGAAGAAAGATTGTGGATGTCGTTTACTCCTATCTTTTGCGGAATACAATGCAACGGTATATTGCCCACTGTGCATTGAAATATTTACAGTTACATACCTGCTTTGGGCCGTAAATCTTAAGCACTAGGTAGGACCAAAATTAGCACAGAATAATTAGCTCTATACAGCAAATATATAGAGACCTAAAAGAATCTTCTAGAAAAAATAACTAAGCTAGCTGGATAGCAATTCACATAGATGACCGTGACACCTAGGTTTCTGGATTACCTACGCCCAGTAATGTGAATATTATAAACTGGATACACAATACCTGTATATAAATTCATCCTGCCAAAGGATTTCCTGAGCCTTTAAGACGATTATCAGGATGAGACCTAAAATAAATGGACCCAGGACCTACATTCCTTTCCCATACAGATTCCGTTAATATTGCAAACAATTTTCGACAAAGATGCACTGGCTTAGCTCGTGCATTACCCTATTACATGAGCGATGTTACCCCACTTTATTCGCACAGGGGACTTTTACAGTGAATGACTGAAAGAATGTACTTTTTTCCGATGAGTCTCATTTCGAGGTCCACGGCTACCCTGTTTGTAACAAACGGAAAGGATCCGAAAAAGTAACAGCAGCTCATCTCCAACAAGCACCCAAATACCCCCCTAAAGTAATGTTTTGGGGTTGTTTTACACATGAAGGACCTGGAGCATTAATACCTATCAAGGGAATGATGAATTATGACAAAAATATTCACTTATTGGAAACCAGAATCGTACCCCAGCTGCAAAAATCATTTGCGGATGGCAGAGGTGTGTTCCAACAAGACCTGGCACCATGCCATACGTCTCGAAAAAACTACAGAATTCTTCAACAAGAAGAATATTCAAGTACTCCCCTGGCCAGGCAACTCACCCGACATCAACCCCATCGAGAACATGTGGTCTATTTGCAAAAGAAGAATGCAAATAATGGATTGTTCTACAAAGGAGAAGATGATTTCTGCCCTCATTGGTGTATGGTTTCGCGATGAAGAAATGAAGAATATTTGTGGGAAATTAGTGGAATCCATGCCAATTGTCTCAGAGCTGTTATTAGGAACAAGGGAGGAAACATAGATTACTGACGTATGTCTTAGATCCTTTTTTATCCCGTTTGAGTGTTTTTGCACAAGTAATTACGTTGTTCGTATTAATTTCCACGCTACTGTATTTTGTTAGGGAAATCAAAATGAAGATCAGCATCTGGTCTGAAATATTTATCTATAACGAATATAGTTTTATTGTTGTTTAAATTGTAATGAAAATACATACCATTTTTCTTCAGACGATGATCAACAAAAACTTTAGGCTTACATACGTTTGAAGTAGCATAACCAAATTTTTCCAAGTAGTATATTAGTAACTGAGCAATGAACAAATGAATATAATCAGTTTGCTAAGTAGCCTAACTCATTATTCCCATAAATGTTTGTATATTTCGTACTGTTCAAGTATATTCATGTATATTTATATCGGTGCTAGTTCACACAAAGAATATTCACCCAAATGAAATTTGACCCATGGACAACTTATGCACCGGAGAATTCACCCAAGACAAAATTAGAACACAGAAAATTCACATACACAGTATTTATTTTATATATATTTTTCTAATTGATATAGCAATGACTTAGGTGGAACGAAGTTTTAAATTGTTTACATATTTCCTGAAAAACTTTAAGCCTATTTTATTGCAGAAACCGCGTCTTGGAAGGATTTTACAAATTTCAATGTCGTAACCACAGGCACGCAAATATTAAACTACACGTCCTTTGTCTTTGAATTCATCATACCTTTGTGAAATATATTGCAGCATTATATTTGAGCTTTTATATTTTCGTTTTTGTGCTTCTTTCACTCTTCGTCCCAGTTCAAAGCCCTGGATCATTCTGTCTATATCGGATCGCTCTTTCTTTAAATAAAGTATGAGTTTGTATACAGTGGGATGATTCTTACAAGCAATGTTCTGGAAGCGGTTGTGCCATGCTTCTGTGTTAATGTGCGTGGTTCACTTGATCTAGCTGCTTCGACCTGATTCCATAAGTGAGGAGCACAACGAGTGTCTGGAGCTTCGCTTTTCACACTTTCCATATTCAACAAAGTTAAGCCAAAACTTGACAATTCAATCATTTTTCGCCAGGCAGTAAGCGTAAACACCATTTGAGGTACCTTTTAGCACAAAAAGACCTTCCACACAAGATCCAACATATGGCTTCTGGCTTATAAACAGTATAGTATACTATATAATATTTATTTAACCTGGTAGAGATAATGCCATCAAGCCTAATCTTCACCCCTAGCTGAGAATTACAACTACAGTATTAAGAATAACATTAAAATTATAATTACAATTAATGTTAAATTTACAATTACAATAAAAGTCAAAGTATTAAAAGATTACCTGATTAAAAAATAAATAGACAATTTATTATAGAGGTTCAGAACAACGAAAGATCATCTTGCTGAAGTACAAATTAAAGCTAACATAATAAAACCATACAGTGATTAAAGTACAGGATATTTAAATATTTATTATAAAATATAATTGTGTACCCGCATGAATGTATATTAAGATGTGCGGGCCACAAAAAAACGCATTTCATACACATGACAGCTGAAGAGATGTTTCTCTTATGTATGCTTACGTGAATACACATTAAGGTTTTCCGAGCGCGAAAAATCCATTGCAAACACATCGCAACTGCACGGTTTTTCACGAAAAAGAATCTGGAGAATAAACGGACATCCAAAACACTTCCCACACACATCACAACAGAATGGCTTCTCAACTGTGGACACATGAATGCACATTGAGATATTTGTACCCCAGAAAACTCTTTCCACAAACTTTAGAACCAAACGGCATCCCGCTTGCGTGAACACGAGAATGCAGATAGAGTTTATTGCGGAGTGCAAATCATTCCTACACACATCAAAGCAAAAGAGCTTCTCGCCTGTGTGAACACGTGAATGCACATGCAAATGTACGGAGATAGAGCAACTCTTTCCAAAGACGTCACAACGGAATGGTTGTGCACTAGTGCACGCGTGAATGCCTCTTGAGATCATGCAAACGCGAAAATCTCTTTCCACACACATCACAACTAAATGACCTCTCGTTTGTGTGCACGAGTGAATGCCTCTTGAGATCGCTCGACTTTGAAAAACACTTTCCACACACGTCACAACAGAATGGTTTCACTCCTGTGTGCACGCGTGAATGGGTCTGGAGATGTGCCGATTGCGAAAAACTCTTTTCACACACAGCACAACTGAATGGCCTCTCGTTTGTGTGCACGAGTGAATGCCTCACGAGATAAGCCATGCGCGAAAATCTCTTCCCACACACGTCACAACTGAATGGCTTCTCGTTTGTGTGCATGCGTGTATGCTGCTTGAGATAGAAGGAGTTAGAAAAGAACCTCCGACACACGTCACAACTGAATGGCTTCTCGCCAGTGTGCACCATCTTATGCGCTTTAAAATGTTCAGACCTAGCAAAGCACTTCCCACACTCGTCGCAACAGAATGGTTTTGTGCCTGTGTGCATGAGCGAATGCCTCTCGAGATGTGCCAAGCGCGAAAAACTCTTGCCACAGACTTCACAACTGAATGGCCTCTCATTTGTATGGACGAATGAATGCGTCTTGAGATAGTAGGACTTTGAAAAGCACTTTCCACAAACGTCACAACTGAATGGTTTCTCGCTTGAGGGAACGCATGAATGCTTTTCGTAATCTCCCGATTGGGAAAAGCACTTTCCACACAATTCGCAATTGAATTCCTTGTGACATTTGTGTACGAAGTAATGGCGTTTGAGTCTTGCAGAGTCGAGGAAAGACATTCCGCAAATGTCACAATCGTGTTTCTTGCCGTCGTACCCTTCAGGAATATTTTCGCAGAATTTTGCAGCTCCACTATTATGGCTAACTGCAAGACTGACAATTATAAGTACCATTAGTGCAAAGAATGTCTAAATTTGCTATAAGGAAATATAGTATATGCGCAATAAGCAATGTAAAATAGGTGAAAAGTGAAAATGGACTCTCACATTCAGTTACATCTGTACAGATTATCACTAAAATATTATGTAATAATAGTAATTATAAGAATCATCACGGCAATAATGATAGTAATAATTATAATTATTCATTTATTTATTAATATTAATGTGCTCGACAAGACATTGGACAAGGGCAGTCCAAGACAGTGATACAATTAATACAATGAAATAAACAACTATGGTACAAATTAAATAATAATAATAATAATAATAATAATAATAATAATAATAATAATAATAATAATAATAATAATTACAGTGCAGATGCTTGACGTTTTACATATCCAAAGGAGGAAGAGCTTTTAACAATTAATTCAGAAATTCTGTAGGCATCTCAGACCCAGAAATTGCTATCCACTTAATCAGTAATGCCACTCGTCCTGCTTCTATAGAAATATAGATCTATCAACAGAACCTACATGGGGACAAATAACAAGGCAAAATAACCCCATTGCAACGGATCCCTAGCCACTGCCAAATTCTTTGGAACTAGATTGAATATAAACTAGGTAAGGAGGTTTTGGTCCAGTCATAAAGCCAGGGGAAACACGTGTGTTATATAACATGGGGAAGTGAATGAAGACAGATAGATGGAGCTACTGAAAATACGGTACAAAGCTCAACTTACTGACCTTTGCCTAAGGATTTTGTTTCCTGCTATTCTTTTTATTTTATACAATACACGATATTAAAATACAACCTTGGAACACTTTATTATATTTGTTCTGTTTCAAAAGTCACTTACTGCATTAATTTTTTCTATAATGCTATAGTCTAAAATGCAGCAATGGAATTATTTAATTAAATCACTAATACAAATAGGAAATTATAATAGTCCTTTTATGAAAAGAAAGTAAAAGAACAACAAAAATTCTGCAGAAATGAATATTACAATATTATGAGGAAAATATGAAAAAATATATGTTTTAATTTTTGCGTTAAATCCAATCTAACGTTACAGAAGTAATGTTAACAGAAGTAATACATTTACACAAGTTATATGTCAATATTTTATGAATAACGCTTAAACGTTGTTCTTATAAAACGCAAAACCTAAAAGTATGTGTAACTTGTCCGACAACCCTGAAGGAACGAGCAATTAATTGTAGGTATACAGCTGTGAGCGTTGCAAGTACACAAAATGTCAACAATGCTATATTTTAAGGTTATGATGGAGTGGGGAAGCCACACCATCACAAAGTTGCCAGTTGTAAACAGACTATAGTGATCAACCAGAGGCGAAACAACTGCCATATTCTAAGACATATCCCTTACACGGAATAACTCAACACATGAGTTACCTATCCCCTAGGGAAGAGTTTTGTTCTTAATGGGACATAACAGGCTATTCTTATGCTTATTATATTAATGTGCTCATTACGAGATATGGACGAATAAAAGCCCAACACAATACACACAAGAGTATTACGGAAATAAAAATTGAAGACAATTGAAATTTACGACTACGACGAGAACAACAAGAACATCAACAACAATAATAATTATAAAAATAATAATTATAATAATAATAATAATAATAATGATAATAATAATAATAATAATTATAATAATAATAATAATATGAAATTTCTAAATACAAAAATTGAAATCAATGTAGATTTTCTAATTTCTTTGTTATAACTCATGATCTGTAATGGGCATGCTACAGAGAAGTAGGACTCACTTCCTTCAGAGCTTTACACAAAAGCCTATTACACCTGCCGGATTATGCCTAAGAAAACAATAGGAACTATATTTCCTAAGTACATTCCAACAGTCAATGAAAATGGTCAGTGAACTGTTTCCAGTAAATGTGAAAAGTTGAAGGCAGGTCTATGCCTTGGTATTTTCTCTGCCAGCAGCAACATCAGCTCCACTAGTTGGCAGTTGTAGGAGTGGTAAAGTAGCGGTAGGGCAGGTGTTCGTGATAGAGATAGGATATTATATCATTCATGCCATTTATGTTGGCAACGTAAATTGCAGTTTACATATAAAAATAATCACGTAAAATCTATAAATATGTTTATGTCGTTATTATTTAAATAAAGGACTAAAACGAACACCAAACTATGTACTCCTATAGTTCACCCACCTCTCAGTTGAGACTTCATTCTCTTCTGCTGTTACTTCCAGTTTGACCTCCTTCACTTGATCCAACTCACAAAACTCTTCCTGTAGCAGAAGAGTACGTAAAACAGACACATAGGACAACAGTAAAACATGGAAATAAATGCATGGCAGTTTATATACTCCAGAGATTTGAATATAAATTCTACCAATGGAGTATACAATATAAGAATTGTTGGCAGAAACTTGATTTGGAAATAAGGACATGATATTAAAAACGGAATTGATTGCATTTTGTATGATATATCGCGTGCTTAATACATTTGCACTACATTGTGTCAAGTAAAATTACAAATGGCGAGTTTAGCACCATGTTCAGAAATGCTCACACCTATCAGGGAGTAAACATTACCACAACTCATCCAATCTTTAGAGTGAAGTCAGTAGTGGGAACATTTTATGAAGGAGTTGAGCATCCATTTTCACTCCACGGTATTACCAGCAAGTACGGGTATGATTCAAATAAACTAAACAGGATTAGTAAAATAATTAAGTTAAAAATTGTTAAGATAAAAATTATCACTGGCAATGAAAACATGAAGATTAATATGAATCACTGAACACTCAGTTCGCAGTCTCTATGAGAAAAATGAGCAGGAAACGATTTAGTAATGACTACAGCATGAAGAAATTCAAAGAATGAGAGCAACTAATTCATTCGCTGGTCTCTTTACTGTAGAGACACACCAGCCAGTAAATAAAATAGAGAGAACTAGCGACCAACAAACTTCACACACTGCTCTCACCTCAGCTTCACTCTTCAGCACCGGAAAGACAATTGGGACTGCAGTTTCCTCAAATGTCATCTCTGATTTCACGTCATATCCGTGGTCTATACATTCAGTTTTTATTTTCTTGACGTTCAAATCTAATAAATTTAATTCCTGCAAATAAAGAACAAAATAATTAGAATACATCATATAAATCAGTTCAAGAAAACACCGTCACTATTTATCAAATTCCGTCCACAATATTATTTACATTGATGTCAACGAACTCACATGTACCTATCCGAAAAAACAATAGTAAAATAGTTTATCTGAAAACTTTCGTATCGCAGCATATACCACTAAAAGAATATATTTTTTGTATGATATTATGGTGGCGGTATGATCATAAGGAACCACAATGCAACATTAAGGCTAATTTTATTCTAAGAGAGCGATAATTGATTTAGTTTTCAATTGCTTAAACGTTCTTTCAAAAATCAATGCGAGTAAGAAAACTTCCAAGACTTTTGTGTTTGTAATATATTTCCTGAATGTAAGTACGCACATGAATTAGTGACAATACGTGTTTAATTTGAAATAAAATTCCGTTTGGAACTTATCGTTCATAAATTTCAACTTTTTTTAGTTGTGTTTCATCTGGTGCAAGAAAAACAATTAATTACAAAGGAATGCGCTCTCCAGTTATAAATGGGGCATTTAGATACTAAACAGTAATTGCTCTCAATATACCTCAGATAAAAGCTTCCTCTCTTCTATATCTGCGATACCACTTGTCTGTATACCCATTGGGTCGGACCCAGGTTCCATCTTGATCACGTCCATTACGACTGAAAAAGGAAATTAAGTAACATAAGTTAATATGCAGAATATGAAATATTCAGACAGACTTAGTAGCTTGGCAATGATAAGTCCACATCTGCGTAGTGTGTGTATTTCTGTGCGAACGCCACAACACACAAAAGTTACCACAAAAATACAAACGAATGTGTACATCAGCACAGATGAGCATGTGGGACTAGGGACAAGATACAGTAGTTGTCTTGCAAATAAAGTCGATGATTTCACGACAGTGTTAGTTACTAAGTTCTACATATGATTTATTCCTCTGGATTCGTTCAGGCGTTTTAAACAAAATGCAGATGTCTACTAAATAGTATCGGACGAGTAAAGTAGGAAATAGAGAAGTGAAAAAGAAAACGAAGGACATGAAGGACACAGTGTAGAACAATGGAAGATAAGTGTATGAGTCGCTTAAATTATGTAAAGTGTAAGAATATAGTGTAAAGATATGAAATTAATTAGTGAAGTGATGTAAACAGCAAAGTGAGAGAGGTGTATGAATTAATCATGTTACATGTCATTAAGAAATGTATATATGAGTATAAAAATTCAGAGATAGAAATGGTCATGAAAATAAAGAGAGTGTCCACTCAAATCACACACCTTAGCACACATCTCACTGGGTCAATAATTCACTAAAACAATTAGGCCTACCTAAGTAAATAATTTGAACGTATAATATGCATTGCAGTCGATTTAATGTAGATAAAATATAAATACTGTGTGAAATAAGTGATATTTTGAGTGATATAAAATATAAAAGATATAAGATGTGACAGACAGAAGAGGAAGTGATGGAGAGTTGGGGGTGACGAGATCAGGAGTGTAATTTCGTTTCTATTTCCGAGTAAATAAGATGACGACATGAGTACCGGTATAGGAAATTTTCGCTCCTTCCATATTGTGCACTCGTTCCTTCCTGCGTAATCAGAGTAAAACATTCTCTATCAACATTCAGATACCCCTTATAACTATTAATGTGGAGAGTAGTATTCATGAGACCCAAGTTCCATATACAAATACTGTAAAAAGAATGTGACAATACAACAAATACAATCGGTAAGCAAGAATCGACTATATGTGATACGAGATAAGTGAAAACATTTGCCGAAATAAAGAAATACATGTCTCTGGTGCAAGCCGATATAGAGCACAACGGATTGAAAGTAATGAGGAACGTTTGTGGATGTCGTTTACTCATGTGTTTTGCGGAATACAATGCAACAATATATTGCCTAGTTTGCACTGAAATATTTACATTTACATACCTGCTTTGGGCCGTAAATCTTACGCACTAGGTAAGACCAAAATTAGCACAGAATAATTAGCTCGATACAGCTAATATATAGAGACCTATAATAATCTTCTAGAAAAGATAACTACGCTAGATGAATAGCAATTGACATAGAAGACCGTGACACGAAGGTTTCTGGATACCTAAGCTCAGTAATGTGAACATTATAAACTGAATACAAATTCGTCCTGCCAGAGGATTTCCTTAGTCTCTAAGAGGATTATCGGGATGAGCCCTAAAAGAAATGGGCCACGGACCTACATTCCCTTGCCCATAGAGATTCCGTTAATATTGCAAACAATTTTCCACAAAGATGCGCTGGCTAAGCTTCGTGCATCGCCCTGTTACATGAACGACGTTACCCCACTTTATTCGCACAGGGGACTCTTACAGATTAGACTTACAAATCCTGGTGTTTCTTCTGGCGGTCTTAGGTCAGCCTTCGAATATCACACTTGTCATATGTCCGAGTTTACTGGACTCCATTGGCACTGTGAAAGAACAATGTCCAACTAACACCTTTCGGCGTTTGTTCTTGTGATACTTAAGCCAACTTCTGTAACGCGTCCATCTGCCCCTTTTATGTGCAAGCTATTATGTTACGTCTTTTTCCGGCTTTTCACATTGAAAATTACTTTCAGTGGAGGAACGAAACGAGAGAGAGAAAAGTGGCTAACAGGCTTGGAGATCACATATTCAGCCCCAAAGTCCGTTGCAAGCGCACCTTCAACCAATAAAATGTCTCTTTAATCTTTCCATTATTATAGCGAAATAGTGTGCTGCATTAGGCTGTAAATCAGGAGGGGATGCACATTCTGAATAAGGAGATTCTCCTGACTGTTTAGTTTTGTTTAAGTTTTCCGTTAGCAGTAGAAGCAGAGAATAGTGCACTGCGGTACTAATTTGACAGTTTCTGTCTGTTCTTATAGGAAAGTTCACAGTTCAAACTTGGTCCACAGCTTGTTGTAAAGTGACAGCACGCTTTGAGCGACAGTCGCATTCCTCGCATTTTGCTAATAGACTTCCAAAAATGCAATAAACTTTGAATGTAAATGTGCAAAAATACGACAACCACATTGGACTTCAGAAACGAAGATGGTAATGGAGAAAATGAAATCAGAGATGTGTTTCAACTAATCAGTTCTGGAGAATCTGAATGTAAATGAAATGCTAATGGCACGGGCAGTGTTGAAGGAAATATTGAGCAATAGTTGTTCAGAAATGGATTTCAAAAAGTTGCTACAGTTCATGTACGTTAAAAAGTCGAGTGAACAATTTCTTCTAATTGGCTTATATACAGTAATTCCATCGCATGTCGTAAACTGTGAGCGAGGATTTAGTTGCATAAATCTTGTAAAAACTGTAATTAGAAACCGTCTTTGAGTAAAAGGAGTTAGCACTCTGCTAATAATAAATCTTGAAGAGCCTACTGGGAAGGAATTTGAATCTTTAGAATGCGCATAAAATGACGGATTTTAATATGATGTAAATTCAGCAGTAATCGTTTCTAAACACACCTACGTCAAATGATTTACTTGCATAAGCACATCTAAATTGTGGTAAAATGGACTGAAAATAATAAAACTCCAAGAAACAAATTACATAACTTTTTGTTTCTATAAACCTTATAAATTTTATCTTTTTTGTACAATTATTTCGAATATTGTACAAGATTTTCGCATTTTGCACAAATATAATTTTTCATTTGTCGATTTTTGCGACAATTATTTATTTTCAAGCCTAAATCCTGTGTCATTATATATATATATATATATATATATATATATATATATATATATATAATTTGAACTCGTAATGGAAATTACGGGAAAATGGCTGAACGGATTTTAATGAGTGACCCCTCATTTTCATGCCTGGCATCCAAAGTTTTTCGGAAATGTAGTAGTTTTCAGTGAAATGTCAATTTTCCTACATAATTTTCCTATTTTCCAAAATCCATCTGTTGTCAGTTTTGAGAACTAATTTTATTCAATCACGGCCGACTTGATTGAATTTCAGAACAAAACACACACTTCAATAAACAATACGCTATTACACGAAGGCCATGACCTGCAGGATTGCAGACATATTTAGAGCTCTATACAGTTTGTTATTAAAAACCAAAAACTGATTCTGCAGTGTATAATTTTCTGAGTACAGCTGTGTATTGGATATTCATATCTATGAAACTTGAGGTGGTTTGATGACATTATTACCATTAGAAATTAAATATTATTATAGTTAATACCATGATGCATCTATTTTTTCATTAATTGTACATAATATTGATGCTATATTGATGACATGAAAGTGAAACGCTTTGTGGTTATGTAAGTAAATGTAGAGAATATCTGAATTTAGATCTTCATTTCTATAATTTACTGAGTGGCTGCTATATATAACTACTAAACTTGAGTAAGATAATAATATTGTTATTAAAAATAAAATATTTTTATACTTATTAACCCAGTGGGGTTGGGTCTTTTTCGTATACTTAATGGTGGTGAAGTGTAGATATTGATATTGATATGTGTCATTGTCTTCAGTATTGGCTCGAGAGAGCGCAAAAATTACAGTTCCTAAGGAAAGATAAAAAGGCATTACTTACTGATAAAATAAGAGGCCTAGAAAATTTTGTAGTCTCCAGATCATTTCAGCAAGATCTCTTAGTAGGATAAAATGATTTTACGCTCTACATTTCAAGTTCTATATGCAGCAACTATACGAAAATGCTATTGTTCGAAAGCTTAGCAAACCTGACATTTTTTTAACTGCTACAATCCACAATGACCTGAAATAGCTACTGCTACCGTCCTGACATTGATACTTGCGTTTTCGCGTTGAAACTCAAAAACTGAAGATGGATAGGTTCAAGAAAAAGTATTTGGTCTAAAAAAATCCATTCAGAGGGAGTATGTTTCATTATTATGGAAGCAAATAACTATAAAAAGACAAGTATTCATTGAAAATAAATCTGAAAAATTTTTATTTGAACATCTAACGAACTTAGTTTGCAGCAGCATTTGCTGCACAAGCCACTAGTTACTATCTAAAACCTTCTGACGTATTTGAGAAGAGAGTCCAGGAAAACAAAAAGGTCACGAATATAAACATTAGGAGGTCGATTTACGGCTTTAAGATAGTTTCCTGTATTACATAAAGTTAGGAGTGTCTGAATATGTCAATAGTGAGCTATAGATTCTGCATACTGCTCTCTTCTAGTGCCAGGTAAATGTCTAGTATATATTTCATTACGTTCCTCCAGGGCTATATGTGGAGCATTGAGAGTAGCCAAAACAATTTCATAATTATGTATACTAGTACTAATTTCACATATACAACCATAAACAGAATCAGATACATAATTAATCAGATTTAACTTGTTTGAATCTGAAAGAGTATTTAAAACTGTAGATACAATATTATCAAAAATCTTCAGCCAATTAGTCCATCCTTTGTTAACCAAATCAAAATGAGGATCAGCATCAGGTCTGCGATATTGATCCATAACGAATATAGTTATTTTGTAGTTTAAATTGTAATGAAAATACATAACATATTTATTCAGACACTGATCAACAAAAACTCTAGGCTTACATACGTTTTAAGTTGTAACTTACAGTACAATCCATGCTGAATCTTTCGTACACTAATTTTAACACTTGAATGTAAATAATTGATTAAATGGCGATCTTACTCGTGATAATTATGTAAGGATGTGCGGCGTATACAGACTCACTTGCAATAATTGCGACAGTTTCTACATTGGACAGACAGACAGATCATTCCACACTCGATACAAAGAACACATTAAAGCAATAACCAGAGGGCATATTACATTTACATATGCCGAGCACATAACTAATGCTAACCACACATGCAATAACATAAATACAGACATGGAAATCCTACACATACAACCCAAAAACCAAAATCTCAACACACTAGAACAATATGAAATATACAGACACACTAAAACACACCCTGATCAAATTCTCAACACACAGATCAAATTCAGAACACACACACTATTTGACACCACATTTCAAAACTTTTCAACAATCGAAAGCACCCACACAACAGGCAGCGAAGTTCGAGATGACGCCGTCTGAGGATAGTGTGAAGAAGCACCGAAATAGCTATAAGCAGCACATGCTTACACATTTAACACGTGTAAGATAGCCATTTAATCAATTATTTAGTACAGTATAACCTAACTTTTCCAAACATTATATTAGTAATTGAGTAATGAACAAGTGAATGTAATCAGTTTGCTACCTATCTCATTTTTCCTACATATGTTTGTATATATCGTACTGTTCAAGTGCATTTATATCGGTAATAGTTCACACAAAGATTATTCACCCAAATGAAATTTGACCCATGGACGATTGACGCATCGGAGAATTCGCCCAAACAAATTGACCCAAGAGAAAATTAGAACAAATGAAATTCACATATACAGTAGTTATTATTTTATATATTTTTAAAACTGATATTGCAATAATTTAGGTGGAACAAAGTTATGAATAGTTTACATATCTCCCGAAAATCTTTAAGCCTATTTTATTGCAGAAACCGAGTCTTGAATGGATTTATTCAGATCTGAATGTTGTAACCACAGGCACGCAAATATTCAACTACACGTCCTTCGTCTTAGAATTCATTATGCCTTTGTGAAATATTTTGCAGCCTTATATTTGAGCTTTTATATTTTCGTTTTTGTGCTTCTTTCACTCTTCGTCCCAGTTCCAAGCCCTGCATTATTGTCTACATCGGATTGCTAATTCTTTAAATAATGTATGAGTTTGTATAGAGTGGGATGTTTCTTACAAGCAATGTTCTGGAAGCGGTTGTGCCATGCTTCTGTGTTAATGTGCGTGGTTCACTTGACCTAGCTGCTTCGAACTGACTGCATATGTGGGGATCACAACGAGCTTGTGCAGCTTCACATTTCACACTTCCCCTATTTAACAAAGTTAAGCCAAACATTGGCAATTCAATCACTTCTCGCCAGGCAGTAAGCGTAAACACCATTTGAGGTACTTTTTAGCACAAAAAGACCTTCCACACAAGATCCATCATATATGGCTTCTGTATATAAACAGGATAGTATACTAATTAATATTTATTTAACCTGGCAGAGATAATGCCATCAAGCCTAATCTTCACCCCTAGCTGAGAATTACAACTACAGTATTAATAACAACATTAAAATTATAATTACAATTAATGTTAAATTTACAATTACTGTAAAACTCAAAGTATTAAAAGATTACCTGATTAAAAAAACCTAGACAATTTATTTTAGAGTTTTAGAATAAACAAAGGTTATCTTGCAGAAGTACAAATTAAAGCTAACATAATAAATCCATACAGTGATGAAGGTAGAGGATATTTAAATATTTATTATAAAATATAATTAAGTACACGCATGAATGTAAATTAAGATGTGCGGGCCATAAAAAACGCATTCAACACACATGACAGCTGAAGAGTTTCTCTTATGTATGCATACGTGAATACACATTAAGATTTTCCGAGCTCGAAAAATCCACTGCAAACATATCACAACTCAATTGCTTCTCAACTGTGGATACATGAATGCACATTGAGATCTGTGTGAACACATGAATGCATAGAGAGATATTCCGCGCGAGAAGAAAACTTTGCACTGAAGTCTGTATTGAATAGCTTCATGATAGATTGCACGAAAGAATGCCTCATTTAGATTTGAAGAGCTTCTAAAAGAGTTCGCACTCACTTCACAAAACAAATGGCTTCTGACTCGTGTGTACGCGTGAATGCTTACTGAAATGTATGGAGACCGAAAAACTCTTTCCAAAGACGTCACAACGAAATGGTTTTACGCCTCAGTGTACGCGTGAATGCCTATTGAGATATTTTGAGAGCGAAAAACACTTTGCACAAACGTCACAACTGAATGGTTTCTCGCTTGTGTGCACGCGTGAATGCTTCTGAAGATAGTCAGGGTTTGAAAAGCACTTTCCACACACGTCACAACTGAATGGTTTTTCGCCTGTGTGCACGGGTGAATGCCTCTTGAGATCATGCAAACGCGAAAATCTCGTGCCACATACGTCACAACTGAATGGCCTTTCGTTTGTGTGCACATCTGAATGTCTCTTGAGATGAGCCAAGCGCAAAAAACTCTTTCCAACCACGTCACAACAGAATGGTTTCTCGCCTGTGTGCACGGGTAAATGCCTCTTGAGATCATGCAAACGCGAAAATCTCGTGCCACACACATCACAACTGAATGGCCTCTCGTTTGTGTGCACACCTGAATGTCTCTTGAGATGTG
Source organism: Periplaneta americana (assembly GCF_040183065.1). NCBI lineage: Eukaryota > Metazoa > Arthropoda > Insecta > Blattodea > Blattidae > Periplaneta > Periplaneta americana. The sequence continues at coordinate 160,874,994 of NC_091132.1, forward strand.
CCAAGCGCGAAAAACTCTTTCCACACACGTCACAACTGAATGGCCTCTCATTTGTATGGACGAATGAATGCGTCTTGACATAGCAGGACTTTGAAAAGCACTTTCCACAAACGTCACAACTGAATGGCCTCTCGTTAGTGTGCAAGCGTGAATGCCTCTTGAGATCGTTGGAGTTTGAATAGCACTTTCCACAAGCCTCACAACAGTGAGCGCGTGAATACTTTTCCAAATCTCCGGATTTGGAAGAACACTTTCCACGCACATCGCCATTGAATTCCTTGTTACATTTGTGTACTTGGTAATGGCCTTTGAGTCTTGCAAAGTCGACAAAAGACATTCCGCAAATGTCACAATCGTATTTCTTGCCGTCGTCCTCTTCAGGAATATTTTCGCAGAATTTTCCCACTGCACTACTATGGCTAACTGCAACACTAAAAATTATAAGTGTCATTAGTGGAAAGGATGTCTACACTTAGAATTAAGAAATATATGCACCATAAGCAAAGTAATATAGGAAAAATTGACAATGCACTTTCACCGTCAGTTACTTCTGTACAGATTATCTTAAAAAAATAAGTTATAATAGTAATAATAATAATAATAATAATAATAATAATAATAATAATAATAATAATAACAGTAATAATGATAGTAATAATTATAATTATTCATTTTATTATTAATATTTATGTGCTGGACAACAGACACTGGACAATAGAAGTCCAACACAGTGATACAATTAATATAATAAAATAAAAAACTATGGTACAAATTAAATAATAATAATGATAAATAATAATAATAATAATAATAATAATAATAATGATAATAATAATAACACTAAATCCAAAATTTGAAATGGACACAGGTTTTCTAATTTCTTTGTTATAAATCAGGATCTGTGATGGACATGCTGCAGAGAAGTAGGATTCACTTCCTTCAGAGCTATACACAAAACTCTATTACAAATGAAGGATCAAACCTAAGAACGCAACAGGAAATATATTTCCAGACTACATTCCATTAGTCAATCAAATGGTCAGTGAACTGTTCTCCATTAAATGTGAAAAGTTGAAGGCAAGTCTATGCCTTGGTATTTTCTCTGACAGCAGCAACATCATCTCCACTAGTTGGTAGTTGTGGGAGTGATAAGGAGCGGTAGGGCAGGTGTTCGTGATAGAGATAGGATATTATATCATTCATGCCATTTATGTCCGCAACGTAAACTGGAGTTTTCATAAAAAAATAATCACGTAGAAACTATAATAGTACGTTATGGAAGGAGCCTATAATGATAGTAATTAAGAAGCGAGTATGCATGTTTATGAAACGAGCGCAAGCGAGTTTCATAATTTTCATACGAGCTTCTTAATTACCATTATAGGCGAGTTTCATACGACTTTATATGCTCGACCATATTTCTAACTTGAAATTATTCATTTTATTTGTATCTAACTGACCTTGAGCAATACCTCGTAAATTGTGAGATGTGCGCAGACGCGAAAGAATTGATTTTTTCCGAGGAACAGATGTCCACATTGACCTTGACAGCCTATAGGAAACTACAGAGTAAACTAAATATTAACTTTGATATAACATTGAAATTAAATTAGACATTGAAAAACGAGATGGCAAATTGAATTTATTTGAATATTATTTACAATTAACGCTAATTATTATAGTAACAGAACACAACCTTCTGCGACAATATTGGATTTCCAGTCTCCGTGACTTTTCGCTAATTCTCTTTCGATTACATATCCGAGAATAATCGATACTTGTGGTTTTATAACGGTATAAATATGTTTATGCTCGACCATGCCGAAATGTAGTAGTTATAGACCTGGTAGCAGTCCTTTAATGCATGTCATTAAAGTACACCTACTCATTAAAGTTCAGGTGTATTCAGCCAATGACAACTCAGCTTACAGGTGTTGAGCCAAAAACGAGTCAGCTTTGTACCGTTATAAAACCGCAAGTATCGATTATTCTCGGATATGCAATCGAAAGAGAATTAGCGAAAAGTCACGGAGGCTGGGAATCCAATACTGTCGCAGAAGGTTATGTTCTGTTACTATAATAATTAGCATTAATTGTAAATAATATTCAAATAAATTCAATTTGTCATCTCGTTTTTCAATGTCGAATTCAATAATCAAAGTTATACCAAGTTTAACGGGATTACACAAGGACAATGCCATTATTGTTCCTAGGAAAAAATCAATACTTTCGCGTCTGCGCACATCTCACAGTTCACGACCTAGAACAAGGTCACTTCCGATCTTGTCAGATACAAATAAAATGTATACATCTGAATACTGTAATTTCAAGTTAGAAATATGGTCGAGCATAAAAAGTCGATGAAACTCGCCTATAATGGTAATTAAGAAGCTCGTATGAAAATTATGAAACTCGCTTGCGCTCGTTTCATAAACATCCATACTCGCTTCTTAATTACTATCATTATAGGCTCGTTGCATAATGTACTAATATGTTGTCATTATTTAAATAAAGCAATAGAACGAACAACAAACTGCTATAGTTCACTCACCTCTCAGTTGAGACTTCATTTTCTTCTGCTGTTACTTGCAGTTTGACCTCCTTCACTTGATCCAACTCACAAAACTCTTCCTGTATAAGTTCATGTAAAACAGACACATAGGAGAATAATACACGGGAATCAATCCATGGCAGTTTATATACTCCACAGATTTGAATATAAATTCTACCAATGCAGTATACAATATAAGAATTGTTGGCAGAAACTTGATTTGGAAATAACGACGGAATATTAAAAACGGAATTGACTGCATTTGTGTGATATATCGCGTATTTAATACATTTTGCATCCGAATAAGTTAATTCAAAGTGCAAATGACAATGAGTCTCACAGGAAATTCTAAGATGCTCACGGTGAGCATCAGAGAGCTAATACGTGAAAATCTGAGAGTAAAAATATACAACTCACCCAATCATTAGAGCGAAGTCAGTAATGGAATCATTTTATGAAGGATGTGAACATTCATTTTCACTCTAGTACATATATCATTCAAATAAACTAAACAGTGCTACTAAAATAATTAAGTTACAAATTGGACAGTAAAAGTTATCACTAGGATGACTGTAGCAGCTACATCAGCCAGAAAGTAACAAAAGAGGACTACCGACCAACACACTTCATAGACTGCACTCACCTCAGCTTCACTCTTCAGCATGGGAAAGTTAATTGGCACTGCAGATTCCTCAAATACTATCTCCGATTTCATGTCATATCTGTGGTCTATACATTCAGTTTTTATTTTAGTGACGTCCAAATCTAATAAATTTCCTTCCTGCAACATAAAGAAGATAACTGAGTTAAAAATTGGACAGGGTAAAAATTATGGCGACTATTTCGTTTATATGACGTCATTCCATTTTCGACCAATGAAGTGTAATGGAATTTGAATTCCAACCAATCACAGTTAGACTTTGCGACAATTTTTGCACCTAGATTTATCACTATCAATTTATCGCACGGTCGTTCTTTTGTTTAGTTGTTGTCGCCAACTGTTTCCCCGTAAATTGATGATCATGAATACATTAAGATGCAACTACACGGTTAAACTTTTCTTTCAACTTTAAAGCAATGAATGCAAGATTGATATTTAATATTAATTAATATATTTACGCAGTGAAGACGACGTTCAAAACGGCGCACCATGTAGACACAAAATCTTCATGCATCTTAATTGAACGTACCTTTTAAACTTGATTCTTTCAAAATTCTTCCCAGACTGCACGCATATGCGATTGGAATATTGAACTGTGTAGATGCAGCTTTACTTCTGTTAAACACTACAGCGAGAATGCGTTTGTCGAGCTATAAAAAATTCTTTCGTGTAGCACTGATTGTAACGGTCGAAATAAGGCACAGCTGACATTGGTCCTGCTTCCACAGGTAACTTAACCTATAATAATTGTAGCCTATAAAATTTGTATTTTGTGAATGAAATGAAATAATTAATGGAAAGTCAGATTTAAAATTTATGTAACATCATCGCATATCAAACCTGAAGTCCTTGCATAGTTATAAGGACTTTGATCAAACTGCCTTCTGTATGGCGTAATAAAATTCGTGTTTTAATTAGGTGTAACAATACAGAGATAGCATCACTGTGTAGCAACATGTCTCGCTGTGAATACATAAGCATTGGTATATAGCTGTCCCCACTATTACTGTTAAATTAAATTATGTATTCAGAAGATAATGAAAATGTATTTATGTTATAATAAGAATAAGAGAAAAGTGCAGTACATGTAATTAGCATTGTTAAACCTGTATTTCGCTTTTCGCAATTGGCATTACTGAATAATAACATCGAATTTCTTTATTGCAGTAATCGATATTCATCTACGAGTATTTCAACTTCACAATGCCCGAATAGGTTAAGTATTCGTTAATATACAACTATTAATATTTTATGATCGAATTTTAGGGATATAATATTTACATTTTTATTTTATTCACGAAATAGTCCTAATAAATGCCACTCGAGGTCTGAGATTTCCCAGATAAATCTCAGACCTCTCGTGACATTAGTACAGATAAAAACATCGCAGTCTCTATGCAAAAAATGAGGTGGAAAAGATTTAGTAATGAATACAGCATGAAAAATTCAAAGAATGAGAGCTAGCAGAGCTTTCTTCAGTTACAAGCCGGAGCCATACATCGGCAACACTGTAATTAACTGTCAAACGGAGGCCTACTATCCAGAACACGTGTTTGTACTAATGCCGATTTTCAATGTAAATTAATGTTACAATATAAGTGCGTGTCGATGGAATTATGTTGACGGTCGTCCCAAACGTTAATTGTTGATGTATTATAAACTAAGTGCGTGTTGGCGATAAAAACAAGACAATAAATCAAAATACGGCTGCAGTCTCTAGCTTTTTCTACGGTTATTATTAATGACAAAGTGACTGACAATTCTTCTAAATTATCAAATATTGTATAATCTACATTTTTTATAGTCTTACTTGTGGTTTGTGGTGTATCAGAATTCTAGCCAAATTGTTGGGTCTCGCCTGCTATATGAATAAAGTTACGCCGTTGATATTCAAGTTCATTGAAAACAGTTGCTTCGTGATCCTATAAATGTTGCAAGTTTTGTTGAAGATTCGGAATGCTTGCTATACGTCAAAACTAACTATACTTTGTAGATGCATACACTCATTTGCTGATTTTCAAGGTTATTTATTAACCCTGAACTGGTATCTATGGGTCGTATATAGACTGATATGGATAGATATCCTTAACGTACATTTAAAAAGCAACACCATTTGAGGGTTAATATTATTCCTTTTGTAACAAATTTATAATCATGTTTCTTTCCACTTCGTATTTACAGGATTTAAAGTGCATTGAGTTTACGCTAATAGGCATAAACTAAATAGATAAGGATGTGTTTTGTTACGTATTATATTGAAGGTATGTTTTTTTTTTTTTTTTTTTTTTTTTTTTTTTTTTTTTTTTTCATACGCATTATATTTGGCCTTGGCCTACTTAAAATTATATTTTAGAAAATTTACAACAAATAATTTCGGATAACAGTATTGTTATGATGACTGGCGAGGTTCAAATTAAAACTGGTTTCCTGGGCATCTGAAATATTTATAGAAAGGCACGACAGATAATTGCATGATATCCTAGACCTTTCACGTCAGAGGTGAAAAAACATAAAGCGCCAAAACATTGTCAATTTACTAGCCACATTATGGTTAATTGATTGGAATAGGGTACTGCGAAAATACGTCGTTATTTGATTTATTTTTGGTACAAGTAACATTTCTTTAAATATTTATTTATTCTCCCTTGTACCATCGATAAAAAACACGTATGATTTTAATTTATTAAAGTCATTAATGCCTCTTTGCAAGTAATTACGCGCTATTCTGAAAGTCAAATAAAATACCATGTCGCATTCCGCAATAAATTACGTACATCAATACACTGAATCTTGGTCATATGCACTTAGTTTTCTACCAAATAACGTTGAAAGTGTACATGTGACAAACAAATAAAATCACTAAAGCGACTGACGTCATGCCTTTATTTCCCTTTCGCCTGCCTCAACTCAGCGTTGCCACTTCTACCCATGCTCCGGCTTGTAAATGAAGATGGCTCTGGAGCAACCAATACATTCGCTCGTCACTTTACTGTAGTAGGCACATCAGCCAGTAAATCAGATAGGACTAGCAATCAAGAAACTTCACACACTGCTCTCACCTCAGCTTCACTCTTCAGCACTGGAAAGACAATTGGCACTGCAGTTTCCTCAAATGTCATCTCTGATTTCACGTCATATCCTTGGTCTAAACATTCAGTTTTTATTTTAGTGACGTCCAAATCTAATAAATTTCCTTCCTGCAACATAAAGAACAAAATAATTAGACAAAACAGTATAAAAGTTGTTCACGAAAACCCGTGACTATTTATAAAGTCCGCCCAAATTTTTTATTAATACTGACGTCAACAAACGCAAAAGTCCTTATTCCAAAACCAACATTAAAACAATTTATCTGAAAAGCGTTGCAACGCAGCATATACGAGAAAAAGAATATATTTATTGTGTGACATTTTGTTGCCAGTATGATCAGAAGGATCCACCACAAAATATAAAGGTTAATGTTATTCTAAATCAGCTACTATTGATTCAGTTTTAAATTATTTAAATGTCCTTCTAAAAGTCCATGCAAGTATAAGAAAATTCAAGGTTTTTGTATTTGTAAAATATTTCCTGAATGTATGTATTCACACTATATTGTGAGTATGTATGTTTTATGTGACATAAAATGCCGTTTGCAACTGCACATTCACAATTTTCAACTTTTTTAGTTGTGTTTCATCTAGTGGAGAAAGAGCCATTAATTACAAAGGAATGCGCTCCCTAGTTATAAGTGACGCATTTAGAATAGTACATTATGCAACGAGCCTATAATGGTAGTAATTAAGACGCGAGTATGTTTATGCAACGAGCGCAAGTTAGTTTCACAATTTTCATACGAGGGTCTTAATTACCATAACATTCAAGTTTCATACGACTTTTTATGCTCGACCATATTTCTAACTTGCAATTATTCAGAAGTATTAATTTTATTCTTATCTGAATGAGGAGCGGAAATGACCTTGTGCAATAACTCGTAAATTATGAGATGTGCGCAGACGCGAAAGTATTGATTTTTCCGAGAAACAAATGTCCACATTGACCTTGATATAATCTAGAGAGTAAAATAAACATTAATCGTGATATAACATTGAAATTAAATTAGACATTGAAAAACGAGACGACACACTGAATTTTTTTAATATTATTTACAATTAACGCTAATTATTATAGTAACAGAACTGACTTTATTTCAAATGTAAGTGATTTATTGTGCAACTGGTGAAATGAATTTCCGGGAATGTGCTGGAAAGGCTGGAAGATAACGGTGAATTGATATTAATTTGTGTGTTGTTTTTTCGACTGAGTTTAATATTGTGAGATTTCAATTTAAATTTGAATCGATTCTTCAACATAACCTTCACCGAGGGTATTGGATTTCCAGCCTGCGTGATGTTTCGCTAGTTGTCTTTAGATGGCATATCCGAGAATAATCGATACTTGCGCTTTCATATTGCTACAATCCTATTTTCTAATTGGAGGATCACCTGAACTTTAATGAATAGGTGTACTTTAATGAGGTTCATTAAAGGGCTACTACTAGGTGTATAATTACTACATTTAGGCATGGTCGAGCATAAAATACATAGTAATTGCTCTCAATATACCTCAGATAAAGGCTTCTTCTCTTCTATATCTACGATACCACTTGTTTGTATACCAATTGGGTCAGTACCAGGTTCCAACTTGATCTCGTCCATTACGACTGAAAAAGGAAATTAAGTAACCTAAGTTAATATGCAGAATGTGAAATAATGAGATAGACTTACTAGCTTGGCAATAATAAGTCCACATCTGCGCAGTGTGTATATTTATGTGTGCGCGCCACAACACACAAAACTTACCACAAAAATACAATCGAATGTGTACATCAGCACAGATGAGCATGTGGGACTAGGGACAAGATACAGTAGTTGTCTAACAAATAAAGTCTATTGTTTCACGATAGTGTTTGTCAGTAAGTTCTATATATGATTTGTTCCACTGGATTCGATCGGGCGTTTCCAACAAAATGCAGATGTCTACTGAATAGTGTCGGATGAGTAAAGTAGGAAATCGACGAAGTGAAAAAAGAAAACAAAGGACATGAAAGTCACAGTGTAGAACAATGGAAGATAAGTGTATGAGTCGCTTAAATTATGTAAAGAATAAGAATATAGTGTAAAGGTATTAAATTAATTAGTCAAGTGACGTAAATAGCAAAATCAGCGAGGTGTATGAATTAGTCATGTTACATGTCAGTAAGAACTAAGAACTAAGAGAGTTAGGAATATATAGCATCAGGTGGGAAAGAGATTACGACATATATATTAGTAGGCCTATAACAAGTTAAAAGATAGAAATGTAATGAAAATAATATATCATGAAGACAGAGAGAGAATAAATAGTAAAAAAAAAAAACGGTAGGAGTAGAAAAATTAGTCTCGGATAAGTTTCAGAATGATATGCAGTGTGTACTTTCCCAATTGGATTTTGGAAAGTTCCCGCTGGTGATGGTTTCCTCCTGTTTCACAACTAATGTTTTATAGTGACAGAGTTCACATGACCAGTTATCACATATACTAACCTCATCACTAGCAGTGTTACTACTTCCATAATTAAATCACATTCTACAACTGTCACAAAATACTCCCTGACCAACTTTCCTACGACACGCACCACAGCTTCCACTCAAATCATACAACTTAGCAACATGTCACTGGGACAATAATTCACGAAAAGAATTACGCTTACCTAAGTAAGTAATTTGAACATATACTATTCATTGCAGTCGATTTAATTTAGATAAAATGTAGGTAATGTGTGAAATAAGTGATATTTTGTGTGATATAAAATATAAAAGATATAAGATGTGACAGTTAGAAGAGGAAGTGAAGGAGAGTTGGAGGTCAGGAGATCAGGAGTGTAATTTCGTTTTTATTTGCGAGTAAATAAGATGACGTCACAAGTACGCGTATAAGAAATATTCGCTCCTTCGGTATTGTGCAATTGTTCCTTCCTGCGTAAACAGAGTAAAACATTCTCTATCAACATTCAGATACTGCTTATAATTATTAATGTCGAGAGTAGTAGTCATAAGACCCGAGTTCCATATACAAATACTGTAAAAAGAATGTTACAATACAACATACAATCGGTAAGCAAGAATCAACTGTATCTCATACGAGATAAGTGAAAACATTTGCCGAAATAAAGAAATTCATGTATCTAATACAAGCCGATATAGAGCACAACGGATGGAAAGTCGTGGAGAAAGTTTGTGGATGTCGTTTACTCCTATTTTTCCGGAATGCAATGCAACAATATACTGCCCACTGTGCACTGAAATATTTAAATTTACAAACTTGCCTTGGGCCGTAAATCTTAATTACGAGGTAAGACCAAAATTAGCACAGAATAATTAGCTCTATACAGCAAATATATAGAGACCTAAAAGAATCTTCTAGAAAAGATACCAAAGTTAGCTGGATAGCAATTCACATAGAAGACCGTGACACGTGGGTTTCTGGATACCTATGCCCAGTAATGTGAACATTATAAACTTGATACACAGGATCTGTATACAAATTCGTCCTTCCAGAGGATTTCCTTAGCCTCTAAGAGGATTATCGGGATGTGCCCTAAAAGAAATGGATCACGGACCTACATTCCTTTGCCCATAGAGATTCCGTTAATATTGCAAACAATTTTCGACAAAAATGCGCTCGGTTAGGTTCGTACATTACCCCTGTTACATGAGCGACGTTACCCCACTTTATTCGCATAGGGGACTTTTACAGTTCAGACTTCGAACATCACACTTGTCATATGGGCTAGTTACTGGACTCCACTAGTACTGTGAAAGAAGAAACTACCTTTCAATGTCCGACTAACACCTTTCTGCGTTTGTTATTGTGATCCTTAAGTCATTTATGTGGTAGCTATTAGTTTACGTTCATTTCCGGCTTTTCACCTTCAAAATTACTTCCAGTGGAGAAACGAAACCAGATAGAGAAAACTGGCTAACAGGCTTGGAGATCACATATTCAGTTTATCTCAGCCCAAACTCCCTTGTAAGCACATCTTCTCCCGTGCATTTTAAAGCTTTTCCTCCCGTTTCCCTCTCTTTCAACCAAATTCGTCCACGGCTGTATATAAATTCTGCAAAAAACATGAAGTGTTACTTCGCATTAATGGCACTCTTGAACCGCATCTCTCTCTCCTTCTAATTAACATGGCAAATGGATGTTTAGGGGAAAGGAAAACTTCTCTCAATGAAATGCCTCGTTAATCTTACCACGATTATGGCGAAATAGCGTGCTACATTCGGCTGTAAATCAGGAGTGGACGCACATTATGAATAAGGAGATTCTTCTGACTGTTTAGTTTTAATTAATTGATGAACTAGTGGACTTACTCGTGTTAAATATGTAATATTTGTCCGGCTCACAGCTGTTTCAGTGCATCACGCACCATCATCAGAGCCTACTAGATCGCGGCGTCATCTCGAACTTCTCTGCCTGTTTGGAGGGTGTGTTTTATTGTTGGAATGTGTTGAATTGTGGAGTCGAATATTGTGTGCGTACTGAAATTGATCTGTGTGTTGAGGATTTGATCAGGGTGTGTTTTAGTGTGTTTGTATATTTCGTGTTGTTCTAGTGTGTTGAGTTTCTGGTTCTTGGGTTGTGTGTGTAGGATTTCCATGTCCGTATTTATGTTATTGTATGTATGGTTGGCATTTGTTATGTGATCGGCGTATGTAGATGTGTTGTGTCCTCTGGTAATAGCTTTAATGTGTTCTTTGTAGCGAGATGGGAATGATCTGCCTGTGTGTCCTATGTAGAACTTGTCGCAACTATTACATGTGAGTTTGTATACACCTGTGTGGTCATATTTATTTGTTTGTGTTTTTTGTGTGTTGAGATGTCTTTGTAGTGTGGTTTCTGTTCTGTATGTTATGTTGTATTTCTGTTTTCTGAATGAAGATGAGATCTTATGTGTGCTTTTGTTTTCATATGTTAGTGTGATGTATTTCTTGTGTTCTTGTGTTTGTGTTGTGTTTTGTGTATTTATGTGTTTGTTAAGTTTTTGTTTTGTCTTCCTTATGATATTGTCTATTATGTTTGGATTGTATCCGTTTTCTTGTGCTATGAATTTGATTGTGTTCACTTCTTCATTGTAGTGTTGTTGGTTCATAGGTATGTTGAGTAATCTGTGTACCATTGTCCTGAATGCAGCATGTTTGTGTTGTATGGGGTGGTTAGATGTGTTGTTTATGTGTGTGGTATAGGACAGACAGGCAGATCATTCCAAACTCGCTACAAAGAACACATTAAAGCTATAACCAGAGGACACAACACATCTACATACGCCGATCACATAACCAATGCCAATCATACATACAATAACTTAAATACGGACATGGAAATCCTACACACACAACCCAAGAACCAGAAACTCAACACACTAGAACAATACGAAATATACAAACACACTAAAACACACCCCGATCAAATCCTGAACACACAGATCAATTTCAGTACACACACACTATTCGACTCCACAATCCAACACATTCCAACAATAAAACACACCCTCCTAACAGGCAGAGAAGTTCGAGATGACGCCGCGATCTAGTAGGCTCTGATGATGGTGCGTGATGCACTGAAACAGCTGTAAGCCGGACAAATATTACATATTTAACACGAGTAAGTCCACTAGTCCATCAATTAATTATATTCAAGTGTTAAAAGTGGTGTACGCAAGATTCAAAATGGGTTTAGTTTTAGTTTAAGTTTTCTATTAGTAGTAGGAGCAGAGAATAGTGCACTGCGGTACGAATTTGACAGTTTCTGTCTGTTCTTATAGGAAAGTTCACAGTTCAAACTTCCTCCACAGTTTGCTGAAATGTGACAGCAAGGTTTAAGCCATAGTCGCATTTCTCGCATTTTAATACTCCACTTCAAAAATTGCAACAAACTACCTCTAATGATTTACTTGCATATGCACATCTAGAGTGTGGTAAGATGGACTGAAAGTAATAAAACTCTAGGAAACCAATTACATGACTTTTTGTTTCTATAAACCATACTAATTTTATGTCTAATGTACAATTATTTAGAATATTATACAAAATTATCACATTTTGCACAAATATAATTTTTCATTTGTGGATTTTTGCGACAATTATTTATTTTTTAGCTTAAAGCGTGTGTGAGAATATTATCTTCGAAAACCCTCTCACGTATTTGAGAAGAAGAGAGTCCAGGAAAAAAGAAAAGGTCACGAATATAACCATTTAGAAGTCGATTTTCGGCTTTAACATAGTTTCCTGTATTACATAGCAATGTCTGAACAGGCCCATATTGAGCAATAGGTTCTCCGCAATCCTGTCTCCTAGTGGCAGGTAAATGTCTAGTACATATTACATTACGTTCCTCCAGGGCTATATGTGGAGCGTTGAGAGTAAGTAAAGCAAATTCAAAATTATGTAGGCTACTAATTTCAATAATACAACCATAAACAGAATGGTTTACATAATTAATCAGATTTAACTTGTTTGAATTTGAAAAAGTAGTTAACACTGCAGAAAAAAAAAAATATCAAAAATCTTCAGCCAATGAGCCCATACTTTGTTAGGCAAATCAAAATGAGGACCAGCATCTCGTCTGAAATATTGATCCATAACGAATATAGTTATTTTGTTGTCTAAATTGTAATGAAAATACATAACATATTTGTTCAGACCTTGATCAACAAAAACTCTATGCCTATATACGTTTTAAGTAGTATAACCAAACTTTTCCAAACAGTATCTTAGTAACTGAGTAATGAACAAGTACGTAATGAGTTTTCGCATATATGTTTGTATATGTCTTATTGTTCAAGTATATTTATATCGGTGCTAGTTCACACAAAAAATTCTCACCCAAATGAAATCTGAACTATGGACAATTGACGCACCAGAGAATTCACGCAAACAAATTAACCCAAGAGAAAATTAGAACTATGAAAATTCACATATACAGTATTTCTTATTTTACATATTTTTTTTAATTCATATTGCAATAATACGGTTGGAACGAAGTTTTGAATGGTTTACATAATATCTCCTGATAAACTTTAGGCCTATTATTGCAGAAACCAAGTATCGGATGGATGTATTCGGATTTGAATGTTGTAACCACAGGCACGCAAATATTCAACGACATGTCCTTAGTCTTTAAAATCATGATACCTTTGTGAAATATTTTGTAGTCTTATATGTAAGCTTTTATATTTTCGTTTTCGTGCTTCTTTTACTCTTCGTCCTAGATCCAACTCCTGGATCATTCTGTCTACATTGGATTACTCATTCTTTAAATAATGTACAAGTTTGTATATGATGGGATGTTTCTTACAAGCAATGTTCTGGAAGCAGTTGTGCCATGCTTCTGTGTTAATGTGCTTGGTTCATTTGAACTAGGTGCTTCGAACTGGTTCCAGAAGTGAGGAGGATTTGAAAAACATAAAAATATGGGACCCGGGCGAATTGAAAAAAGCAGAATTGCCGCATTATTACTGATGCATAAAGAGGGATTCCCCCAAGGACAACAAACTGGTGCGTTTCGAGCGATATTTTGATCATCTGAATGGGTGTAATTATTACTAACAATTTACAGTAATTAATATAATATAATGCTTAATAATTAATTTCATAGTCACCAACGTTATATTACGCCATTAAAATGTGTTTTAAAAATAATCAGTACGTCATTTCACTTTATTGATATTCTTGTTTAAATTATGAAGTTTTTCGTCCTTATTTACAAAATTTACAGAAACTAATGGCGTGACAAAGAAAAACTGAGTAGAGGCCTCTAATCAGCAACCTTCAATAACTAAAAGCTCTAAACAACTTAGATTATCTTAATACATGTATTTTTTTTACCACGAAATTTGTCAATTTTCACATTTTTTAACTCTTATTTTCAAAACTACAGAAAAATCTAACATGATACTGATAACATGGAAACAAATTCGAGTTCTGGGTACGTTAGTTAACTAAAAACAGTAATTGTAGCAGAATAAGTTATTAAATCCATAGAATTGTTATAATAATAATAAAAATAAAAATAATAATAATAATAATAATAATAATAATAATAATAATAATAATAGTAATAATAATAATAATGATATCATCGCAAATAAATTACTTCTCACTGGTATGTATGCGTGCATGCCATTTTAGGTAACCTGAATCCAGACAATTCTTTCCACAATACCGCTGACGTGTAACTAATAAACCTGTGATCTTGTTACCGTCAGATGTTTGTCACTGGTTACAACTCTCAATAGTTCCAAAGTCGAAGCTGCGAGAAAGCGCCATCTCTGACCGATACGTGATTCATAGCGGATGTGACGTAGGTACGTATATGCGACAGCCTTGGAGGTCAAACGAGTGCAGATCAGAAGATTAACTTGAAGGACAACACAACGGGGATCTAAAGATTTTCGTGCCAATCGCAAGCTTATTGTCCGTAAGTCCTTGATAGTAAAGCTGGAATGCAATCACTGTAGTTTTCCAAGAATAAATGCTCTTATCCCTCGTCTAATATTATCGAACGCGTAATAATTCTCAGATAAAATCGCTATTACCAGTCACAGTGAATTTCTGGAACTGTGAGTACAAAACAACCATACCCTACCAATAGAATGGATTCTGTAGAGCTTGTACGCTAGCAAGCGTTTCCAAGGTAATGTATTACTCGCACGTGTGGACAGATACGGTTCTTGAAATGTTTCTCGCTTGTGTAAGCGTACCTACATTTTGAAAAGATTATAGTCCGCTAGTTTTTCCCAGCCATTCCACTATTACGGTTTTCACTTGTGACAATGGATTGCTGAGTTTCTAGACTCCTGGACTGTGTATACATCTTCCCACAAACATCACATTTCACACTTCCACTGTTCCACAAAGTTAAGCCAAAACTTGGCAATTCAAACACTTCTCGCCAGGAAGTAAGCGTAAACACCATTTAAGACACCTCATAGCACAAAAAGACTTTCCACACAAGAACCAACATATGACTTTTGGGTTATGAACAGTATATTATAGCCTAATCTTCACCCCTAGCTGAGAATTGCAACGATAGTATTAAGGATACAATTAAAATTATAATTACAATTAATGTTAAATTTACTATTACAATAAAAGTCAAAGTAATAATAGATTACCTGATTAATTAAACCTAGAAAATTTATTATAGACGTTAAGAACAAAGGATTACCTTGCTGAAGTACAAATTAAAGCTAACATAATAAAATCATACCGTTATTAAAGTAGAGGATATTTAAATATTTATTATACAATATACGCATGAGTGTATATTAAGATGTGTGGGCCATAAACAACGCATTTAATACACATGACAGCTGAAGATTTTCTCTCATGTATCCATACGTGAATACACATTAAGGTTTTTCGAGCGGGAAAATCCATTCCAAACACATCAAAACTGAATGGTTTTTCACGAAAAAGTATCTGGAGATTAAACGGACGTACAAAACACTTCCCACACACATCACAACTGAATGGCTTCTCAACTGTGGATACGTGAGTGCACATTGAGATATTTGTAGCGCAAAAAACCCTTTCCACAAACTTTACAACTAAACGGCTTTCCGCTTTGGTGAACAAGTGAATGCAGATAGAGTATATTCCGGGGTGCAAATCCTTCGTACACACATCAAAGCAAAAGGAATTCTCGCCTGTGTGAACACGTGAATACATAGAGAGATATTACGCGCGAGAAGAACACTTTGCACTGAAGTCTGTATTGAATAGCTTCATGAAAGAAGCTTCAAGAAAGAATGCCTCATTTGGATATGAAGAGCTTCTGTAAGAGTTACACGCACTTTACAAATGAATGGCCTCTGACACGTGTGAACGAGGGAATGCTTATTGAAATGTACGGAGACCGAAAAAGGAAGTCACAACGAAATGGTTTCACGCCTTAGTGAACGCGTGAATGCCTATCGAGATAATTCGAGAGCGAAAAACACTTTCCACAAACGTGACAACAGAATGGCCTATCGTTTGTGTGCACGAGTGAATGCTTCTTGAGATAGTCGGAGGATGAAAAGCACTTCCCACACACGTCACAAGAGAATGGCCTATCGTTTGTGTGCACGAGTGAATGCTTCTTGAGATAAGCGGTGGTTGAAAAGCACTTTCCACACACGTCACAACAGAATGGTTTCGCGCCTGAGTGCACGTGTGAATGCCTCTTCAGATTTCCTAAGCTCGAAAAACTCTTTCCACACACATCACAAGAGAATGAACTTTCGTTTGTGTGCACGAGTGAATGCCTCTTGAGATCGTCGCACTTTGAAAAGCACCTCCCACACACGTCACATCTGAATGGCCTCTCATTTGTATGCACGAGCAAATGCCTCTCCAGATTTCCTAAGCGTGAAAAACTCTTTCCACACAAATCACAACTGAATGAACTTTCGTTTGTGTGCACGAGTGAATGCCTCTTGAGAACGATGGACTTTGAAAAGCACTTTCCACACACCTCACAACTGAATGGCCTCTCATTTGTGTGCACGCGTGAATGCCTCTTCAGATAGTGGGACCTTGAAAAACACTTTCCACAAACGTCACATCTGAATGGTTTCTCGCCTGAGTGAACGCGTGAATGATTTTCGAAATCCCACGATCGGGAAAAACTCTTTCCACAAACATCACAACTGAATGGCCTCTCATTTGTATGCACGCTTGAATGCCTCTTGAGATCGTTGGACCTTGAAAAGCACTTTCCACAAACGTCACAACTGAATAGTTTCTCGCTTGAGTGAAAGCGTGAATGCTTTTCGAAATCTCCCGATCGTGAAAAACACTTTCCACTCACATCGCCATTGAATTCCTTGTGACATTTGTGTACGTGGTAATGGCTTTTGAGTCTTGCAAACTCGAGAAAAGACATTCCGCAAATAGCACAATCGTAGTTCATGCCGTCGTACCCTTCAGGAATATTTTGGCAGAATTTTGTAACTCCACTATTATGGCTAACTGAAACACTAAAAATTGTAAGTGTCATTAGTGGAAAGAATGTCTAGACTTTCACCTTCAGTTACTTTTAGTACAGATTATCTTAAAAAAATAAAATAGTATTAGTAATTGAGGAGCTCTGAAAGAAAAAGCGTTAAGTCCACCTCCGATCGAAAATGAGTTTGAAACGGATTCATACTCTATGAAATACTCTACACCGATCTACAGTCTCTATTCTGTTCTAACACCATTGCGTCCCTGTTAAAACTGCGGTCGAAATCGAATGTTTGTTTCATAATCCATTCAGTCCACTGCTCCAGTCGGAACAAACCCCATTAAGTCAACAGACTCAGACTTCAGCTTGTTCTGCAGCCACATAATATTAACAATTTAATAGTTCATTGTTGCAGCTGTATCTGCTGCTGGAGGCATATCAATGTTACTGTAATGGCATCATTGCAGGTGTATAAATTACACATTTTTAATAATTTAAGCAGGAGAATAAAATTGTATTCGTAGAAAATAAACCAGTCTCGCAATAGTGTTCTAATAGTAGGTACTATGGAGAGTATTGTCTGTCTTAGAGGGATCTTCAGGGTCCAGAAAGAGGAAAAGAATGACGGCGACAAGGCAAATGGAAGAATATGAAGCCAGGTACGATATTAAATTACATCTCCACTGTAAATTAAATTAAAATAATGTAGTCCTGAGTTAAAGAGTTCGTAAAAATGTCATGGATATACGACTCCACAATTCATTCTATACTGTTTTCGCTGTAAGAAAAATCCTAATGTAAACATAAGCACGTTGCTGGCACACCCATGATAGGCTCCCAGTCGAAACACTCACATGACGCAAGAAAATATAGTCCGTATTTGGAAACTATAATCTTGTATTATTTGAAAATAAAAAATTGAAATCTAGTTGTTAAATACAATGAAACAAATAACTTCACTCATATGTAAAACGCTATGTAAAAGAAAAGTTCCTTTTATATTTTGTTATGTACTATGAACACGGATGAATACCAACCGTAACACTGAGGTAGTCTGTTCTTGTAACAAGCTGGCGTCACTTGAGCTTGTAGTTCACGTAGAATGGCTTCTGCATTCTCGGTGTGTGTGGTTATTAAACATGAGTGGAAACCCTCTCATAAGCAGAGGAAAACAAATAGTCTTAAATGTATATAATACCCATAAGTTAAGTGAGTTGAATCCAACGTTATCCATTCAGAGCAAGTTAATCAGACCGTACGTTCCAGCTGGAAGGGATAACTGACGCTGTTGTGGACCGTCTCGTCATAAATCCTGCCGACGATAGATCTGACGACTCTGATTTGGAAGGAATAACTCCTTTGTCCGGCAGCGATTGGCCTTACACCAAAGTTTAAAATAATTACAGTAATTATAAAGTAAGTTTCCTAAGCAAACGAATGCATAGCAGTGAGGTTAGGTTTACTTGATGAGTAACGGGAAATGCTTAACATGAAACAGAATGTACAACAGTAGGCGGGAACACGTACTGAGAATCTATGGCGCCAAACAGTGGCCAATGAAGCCTCAGTTCAGTCACGTGCTATTGTTTACATTAGGATTTTTCTTACAGCGAAAAGATTATAGATATTATAATGATAAGGATCATGGTCCCATTAAATTTGAACCTCCTGGTAGTCACAAGGAAGGGCGCTTCAAATGCTGTTCGATCCCCGCATATAGTTCTATAAAGACCAGAAAAAGGGTTCACGCACATCACAACAAAGTGGAACAAGACTGGCTTCTAGCTTCATTGATGTCTGTTTCATCCACGAAGAGGCGACGTCAACGAAAACAGGATTTCGGACAATTGAACAGTCTTATTGTAAAATATATCGTAAGAGGGTTTTTGAATGTAGTAATCATGTTCACGATAGCATACATAATAATTTATGCATTCGTAAGCATCTCAAAAATATTATTTCCGATCTAGGTAGCACATTGGTCAATGAACTCAAAGCTTGCGTGGAAAGATGAGGTTACTATCGTAGGACAAAACTTGAAAGCGTGTGAAAGGCATTACTCTCGCGGAAAAAGTAAGAGATTGTACCTTCTTTCAAATCTCAGTATAAGCAAACTACACAAAATTAATAATTCCAGTGTTAGACTCTTTGAAAGTAAAATAGTGGTTCTTTTACAACATTTTTTCCACTGAATTCAAGTTTGGGTTTGGAACACCTGCTACCGACACATGTAGATATTGTGCAAGAATGCATGATGAAGTGCAATCCTCCGTCAGCAGTAAGAAAAAGGAAGAAACTCGTGCTGCACTCATCGTCCACAAAACCATAGTAAAGAAATTCTACAAAATGTTGAAAGAAACTCCACAAAATTCTGACATAATTTGTTTCGATTTACAACAGGTTCAGCCGTGGTCGAAACTACCAATAAGTGAGGCTTTTATGTTACACAGATTAGTTTCTACGCATTTTGTATTACAGATGTTGTGAACAAATCCCGTAACTTTTACTGCTGAACTGAAAATCAGGCAAGCCGAGGACAAAAAGAAGTAGCTTCGGCTTTACAAATTTTCTTAGCAGACAGAATTGTGATGAAGCTGTCTCCACTGAAAGGCTAGTTCCAGACGGTTGTGGAGGCCAAAATCGAAATTCCATTCTTGTACATGCTCTCTAGTGGTGGTTTCTGAAAAAATCACCGCAATCTCTGAAAGACATACGTATGATTTTTCCTGGTCAAGGCCATTCATATCCTTTCAACTGACAGGGCGTTTGACATAATAGAAAAAGCATTGCGAAGGCACTCTGAAATATTTATGCATGAAGACTACCACAATTTCTGTCGTAATGTGGGCAAAGTTTACGTTCCGGGGATAAATTAGATAGTTCAAGACTTCAAGGCATTTACCTCCAAAGTTCATAAGCTGGAAGGGATCAGTACTATGAAAACGATACATCTGATGAAGAAAATAAAGGCAGGCAAAACAAATGTAAATGTAGCAATGAATGTGTCATATCGACTTGATCATCATAGATGTTCGAAATCATTGTTAAAGAGAGGTTGTCATTTGGAAGATGTAACTCACACCTTGAACATACCATTTCGCCCAGGTAATGTGGAAACTGCAAAGAAGCTGATGTGGACTGTTTGTTGAAACAAAGATTTAGAGATGAGTGGAGGAACATGTCAAAACTACCGTTTTACCCAAACATTGTTAATTAACAGAAAAACGACACAAATGAAAAGGAAAATGAAAGATGTGATTGTCTTGATAAGGAAGAAGGTTTTTGAATGATATAACACTTTCTTTTGTGTTTTGATTTGCTTGTGAAGATGATTAAACATAATAGTCACAAATGATGAACCATTAATTTATTAACGATCACTGTAACATCTACTGTTATGAGTTCATTTTGATTTAGTAAACTTGATTTTCTAAAGTACATACTTGTATTTCGTTAGCTTCCGTTTCTAAAACCGTTTTGTCCATCAGTATGGAACAAAACAAGTTAAGTCCATCCGACAATTTTTTTCAAGTTGCCATTATTCCTAATTTAGATGCAACTGATTTTCAGCGCTAGTCATTTTGTTATCAAGAAAGAGTCCTTTTTACAACAGTGGCTTCTTTTAATTATTATATGCACAAGTTTAAGCGGTAGAAGTTTTTCGTCTTTTCTGATAATTTATCATTTGTGGACTTAACCGGTTTTGTTTCGGAGCTCCACAATTATAATAATCATAACAGCAATAATGATAGTAATAACATTTTTTCATGTAATTATTAATATTTATGTCCTGGACAACAGACACTGGACAATAGAAGCCCAAGACAGTGATACAATGAAATAAACAACTACGGTAATAATAATAATAATAATAATAATAATAATAATAATAATAATAATAATAATAATAATAATAATAATAGTAATAGTAATAATATTAATTTTCTAAATCCAAAATTTGAAATCCACGTAGATTTTTTCATTTCTTTTTTAGAACTCAGGATCTGTGATGGACATGCTGCAGAGAAGTAGGACTCGCTTCCTTCAAAGCTATACACAAAAGCCTACTAGAACTGCCGGATCAGACCTGAGAAAACAACAGGAACTATATTTCCTGAGTACATTCCATTAGTCAATGAAAATGATCAGTGAACTGTTCTCCATTAAATGTGAAAAGTTGAAGGCAGGTCTATGCCTTGGTATTTTCTCTGACAGCAGCAACATCAGCTCCACTAGTTGGCAGTTGTAGGAGAGGTAAAGTAGCAGTAGGGCGGGTGGAATATTTTATCATTCATGTCATTTATATTTGCAAAGTAAAATGGAGTTTTCATATAAACAAAAATCAGTTTGAGGTTATAAATATGTTTATGTTGTCATTACTTAAATAAAGCAGTAAAACCAACAACAAACTAGGGACTCGTATATTACACTCACCTCTCAGTTGAGACTTCATTCTCTTCTGCTGTTACTTCCAGTTTGACCTCCTTCACTTCATCCAACTCACAAAACCCTTCCTGTAGGAGAAGATTACGTAAAACAGACACAGAGCACAATAATACATGAAAATCAGGCAGTAAAAATGTACAACTCATCCAATCTTTAAAGCAAAGACAGTAACGGAAATATTTTGTGAAGGATGTGGGCATCCATTTTGACACTAATGGATTACCAGCAAGTACGGTACATGATTCAAATGAACTAAACAGTGCTAGTAAAACAATTAACTAAAAAATTGGACAGGGTAAAAATTATCACTAGGATGACTGTAGCAGCTACATCAGCCAGAAAGTAACAGAAAGAGAACTACCGACCAACACACTTCATAAACTGCACTCACCTCAGCTTCACTCTTCAGCATGGGAAAGTCAATTGGCACTGCAGATTCCTCAAATACTATCTCCGATTTCATGTCATATCCGTGGTCTATATAGTCAGTTTTTATTTTAGTGACGTCCAAATCTAATAAATTTTCTTCCTGCAACATAAAGAACAAAATAATTAGACAAAACAGTATAAAAGTTGTCCATGAAAACCCATGACTATTTATAAATTCCGTCCTCATTATTATTATTAATACAGATATCAATAAACGCACATGTACCTATTCCAAAACCAACATTAAAATAATTTAGCTGAAAAACGTTGTAGCGCAACATATACGAGTAAAAGAATATATTTATTGTATGATATTTTGTTGCCGGTATGATCAGAAGGATCCACAAAAAATTATAAAGGTTAATGTCATTCTAAATAACCTATTATTGATTCAGTTATATGTTATATAAATGTTCTATCAAAAGTCCATGCAAGTAAAAGAAACTTCAAGGTTTTTGTATTTGTAATATATGTCCTGAATGTAAGTATTCACACAATTTTGTGAGTATGTGTTTTTTATGTGAAATAAAATTCCGTTTGTAACTTCACATTCACAAATTTCAACTTTTTTAGTTGTGTTTCATCTCGTGGAGAAAGAACAATTACAAAGGAATGCGCTCCGTAGTTATAAATGACGCATTTAGAATAGTCCATTATGCAACGAGCCTATAATGGTAGGAATTAAGACGCGAGTATGTTTATGAAACGAGCGCAAGTGAGTTTCATAATTTTCATACGAGCGTCTTAATTACCATTACACTCAAGTTTCATACGACTTTTTATGCTCGACCATATTTCTACTAACTTGCAATTATTCAGAAGTATTTACGTTATTCTTATTTGAAATAGGAGTGGAACTGACCTTGTGCAATACCTCGTAAATTGAGAGATATGCGCAGACACGAAAGTATTGACTTTTTCCGAGAAACAAATGTCCACATTGACCTTGATATAATCTAGGGAATAAAATAAACATTAATCTTGATACAACATTGAAATTAAATTAGACATTGAAAAACGAGATAACAAAATGAATTTATTTGAATATTATTTACAATTAACGCTAATTAGTATAGTAACAGAACTGACTTGATTTCAAATGGTGATTTATTGTGCAATTGGTGATATGAATTTGCGGGAATATGCTGGAAAGGCTGGAAGATGACGGTGAATTTATGTTAATTTGTGTGTTGTTTTCTTCGACTGAGTTTAATATTGTATTTGAGATTTCAATTTTATTTTGGATCGATTCTTCAACATAACCTCCACCGACAGTATTGGATTTCCAGCCCCCGTGACGTTTCGCTAGTTCTCTTTCGATTGAATATCCGAGAATAATCGATACTTGCGCTTTCATATTGCTACAATGCTATTTTCTGACTGGTGGAACACCTGTACTTTAATGAGGTCCATTAAAGAGCTGCTACCAGGTGTATAAATACTACATTTCGGCACGGTCGTGCAGAAAACACATAGTAATTGCTCTCAATATACCTGAGATAAAGGCTTCTTCTCTTCTATATCTGCGATACCACTTGTCTGTATACACATTGGGTCAGACCCAGGTTCCATCTTGATCACGTCCATTACGACTGAAAATGGAAATTAGGTAACATAAGTTAATAATTGCAGAATATGAAATACGGAGATAGGCTTACTAGCTTGGCAATAATAAGTCCACATCTGCGCAGTGTGTGTATTTCTGTGCGCGCCACAATACACAAAAGTTAACACAAAAATACAAACGAATGTGTACATCAGCACAGATGAGCATGTGATACTAGGAATAAGATACAGTGGTTGTCTAACAAATAAAGTCGATGATTTCACGATATTGTTTGTCTCTAAGTTCTACATATGATTTGTTCCACTGGATCCGTTCGGACGTTTTCAACAAAATGCAGATGTCTACTAAATAGTGTCGGACGAGAAAGTAGGAAATAGACGAGGTGAAAAAAGAAAGCAAAGGACATGAAAGTGACAGTGTAGAACAATGGAATATAAGTAAATTATGTAAATTGTAAGAATATAGTGTAAAGGTATTAAATTAATTAGTGAAGTGATGTAAATAGCAAAGTGAGCGAGGTGTATGAATTAGCTATGTTAGGTGGGATAGAGGTTACGACATATATATTATATGAGTATAACAAGTAAGAGATAGAAATGGTAATGACAGGTATGTGTCGTGAAAATAGAGACCCAATACGAGCAAATGCTGGGTAACTTCCGGTGCTGGACCCCGGACTCATTTCACCAGCATTATCACCTTCATATCATTCAGATGCTAAATAACCTAGATGTTGATACAGCGTCGTAAAATAACCCAATAAAATAAATAAAATAAGAATAAAATAAATCTTACGAAGTAAAACCTAAGTGGATTTCGCATATCGATAGTAGGAAATAACTCAAGTGAAGATAACATCGTTTCCATCGTTTCTATGAAATTACCGATCGCTCTACATATTTATTGAGATATAATATAAATGATTACCGATTTCGATTACACAGGGAACTTGACAATCTCTTACATACTGTTCCTCCATATTACCATCTACGAGAGGAAATCAAATCTTCCTCTTCAATGTATTGAAAAAAAGTGTCAATTCCCATTCTCAAAATTCTGTTTATACTAAAGAATAACACAATTAATAGTAAGGTTAGGAATTTCAACTTGCGGGCACAAAAATTAATATTTAAATAGAGAAATGCGTAATTGTCTAAATTAGTTACACTAATCGTAACTGATATTTTCTTTTACAGAGAGCGATACTTTGGCTATTACATTTTGTAGAGCTCCATTTCGAGTTTGACCAGGTGCTCGTAAAATGTGGGCGGAAGTTTAAAGTTTATCATGGCGATAATTCTAGCCATATACGTACGCTCATAACCATACCACAAGCAATGTAAGTGGAAAACTGAGCAAAATATTATTTGTGGTGTTTATCTATCTATTTGGATAGGTCTACAGATGTAGACACATTTTAATTAAGAGCCAATTCGTTGCGAAACATTCAGTTATACTTTTCTCGCACTATTCTGTGCGACTATAATCTATCAGAATATTAGCATATTATATCCTTTATTCTATCTTTCCAATCGTATATTCATTAATACGTCACTTTCTCAACTTCAGCGAATTATATCCTGGACGATCACGCATTCGATAAGGGGATCATCTGTAACTGGAGAACGTTAACTAAACATTTATCCCAGATATGTGAACCTGTACACTTTAACGACCGATCTATATTTTAGCTACTATCAATTCAACGATTAGGCGTATTGTACGAGTGCATAGCAATGCAGAGAGTTAGGTAACGGATACGTATATTACTCAGCACTTTATAAGGGTTAATTAGCAAAGCAACATGTTTAGTACGACTTGTGGCTTCTGGGCCATTCCATGTTAAAATACTTCAACATCAAAGCGAGAATCCTTCTATATTCGTTCACCCAAAATATAGTGTTTAACCTATAAATAAGATCAATTAACAAAAGGTACCACTGTATCAGTAGTAACAACTTCATGAAATGCCAGATGAAACTGTACAAACAATTAGAAAATTACAGTATGATCATTTGGTCCACGTAGCATCCATTTTTGGCCCAAGGATAATTCGTGTAACATGTTTTTTTATTAGTAAGTATATTTTAATTACTAAAATGTGATAATTTCGGTCCAGAGAATATACACCTTAGTGCAAACATAATTCTTTTCACTTGT
Source organism: Periplaneta americana (assembly GCF_040183065.1). Classification (NCBI taxonomy): domain Eukaryota; kingdom Metazoa; phylum Arthropoda; class Insecta; order Blattodea; family Blattidae; genus Periplaneta; species Periplaneta americana. The sequence goes on from NC_091132.1 coordinate 160,900,817, forward strand.
TTAATTATTATGCATCAAGATAACAAAAATACGATCATTTGATGACGAGAGTATCCATTTTTTGTGCTGAGATAATTGCTTTAAAATGTTTCTAACATAAGTAAATTACAAATCACTCCAAACAAATATAAATACACAGAGGATTATGTAGGATCATAATTTTTTTATTTGTCCCTGTTATGCACCACTGTTTACGTAATCAAATTAACCTCATTTTGAAGAAGAACTTAATCAATGGAGGCACATTTTTTTTTCCTTTAATACGAATAGTGTAAATAACAAAGCCCGTGATCTAAACTTCTAAGAACATAACATTTTCCGCGGATTAGGCACAAACCATATACTTATGCGTAGTAATGAATGGTTGTATCGCCGCCATATTGTCCACAGAAGGCGTCACGAAAGAATAGATCACCATTTACATACAAACGTGAATGTTAATTATTTCGAAATACGACGTCCTTCGACAATAATTTCTATTATTACTGGCACTAAAAAAGCTTTCCTGCCCGTTCGGTCCAGGCCCCCAAAAACACACTGATCAGAAATATGCTCATGAAAATTTCCAGCAAACTTTACTAGATTGGCCTACTAAAATTACAGGCGTGTCGACCTGGTTGGCGAGTTGGTATAACGCAGGCCTTCTGTGCTCAAGGTTGCGGGCTCCATCCCGGGCCAGGTCTATGGCATTTAAGTGTCATTAAATGGGACTTCGGCGAGACAAAATGACGGCACATTCGGCGACGCTGATATAACTTCTGCAGTTGCGAGCGTTGTTAAGTAAAACGTAACATTAACTATTACAGGTCTCATCAGCATGTGCAGTTACAGGGACTATTCATGAATCGTTACTACGTACAGCAGATAAATACTATTCGAATAACGCAACTGTTAAAGGCAAAAGTGGACCTTCTTTGGTGTAGTTCTGTAGAAGTACCCAAATGAAAATAGATATGGCTATAAACATAATTTTTATAATATATGAAACAAACAGGAATAATATTTATCGTTCTTAAGGAAAGCATTGAAAATAATAATAATAATAATAATAATAATAATAATAATAATAATAATAATAATAATAATAATAAAGCCTGCATACAATACAAACTTATCCTAAATTTCTAACTGGTAAGAGTGTAATACAAAGACAATACGTGAAATAAAAAAATTTGAACCTTACGGAATAATTAATTACAAGTTTTAAATGTAAATATGTACCTGTAACCCACTTATTGTTTTACAGTAACATGCAAAGAATTAAATACATTCCTCTAGGACAAACCGACGTAGCACAATGGATTGTAAGCATGCAGGAAAGTTTTTGGATGTCGTTTCCTCCTAACTCTTTGTGGAATACAATGCAATATTATGTTGGCCACAGGTCATCGAAACAATCACATTTACATACCTGTTTTCAGCTGTCACTGGTGAAGGACAATATTAGTATAGAATAATAAGACCTATACGGCAAATTTATATTAGTATATTTCTTACAAAATGTAATTTAGATAGCTTGACAGCAATTAACATAGAAGACCGTGACACATTGGTTTCTGGATTACTTATGGCCGTAATATCAACATAGTGTACTGGATAGGTAATACTTGTATACAAATTCATCCTGCCTAAGGTTCTCCTAAAACTCTAAAACAAATATCGGGATGAGCCCTATAAGAAATGGGCCACGAACTTACATTTCTTTACCCATAAAGATTCTGTTGATTTTGCAAACAATTTTCGACACAGATGAATTGGCTTAGCCTCATATATTACTCTGTTACTAGACTTTATTCGCACAGGGGATTTTTACAGTTCAGACTTACAAATCCAGGTGTTTCTTCTGGCGGTCTTGACTCAGTCTTCGAACATCACACTTGTCATATGAGCGAGTTTACTAAACAACCTAGATGTTGATACAGCGTCGTAAAATAACCCAATAAAATAAATATTACGAAGTAAAACCTAAGTGGACTTAGCATATCGATAGTAGGAAATAACTCAAGTGAAGATAACATCGTTTCCATCGTTTCTATGAAATTACCGATCGCTCTACATATTTATTGAGATATAATATAAATGATTACCGATTTCGATTACACAGGGAACTTGACAATCTCTTACATACTGTTCCTCCATATTACCATCTACGAGATGAAATCAAATCTTCCTCTTCAATTTATTGAAAAAAAGTGTCAATTCCCATTCTCAAAATTCTGTTTATACTAAAGAATAACACAATTAATAGTAAGATTAGGAATTTCAACTTGCGGGCACAAAAATTAATATTTAAATAGAGAAATACGTAATTGTCTAAATTAGTTACACTAATCGTAACTGATATTTTCTTTTACAGAGAGCGATACTTTGGCTATTACATTTTGTAGGGCTCCATTTCGAGTTTGACCAGGTGCTCGTAAAATGTGGGCGGAAGTTTAAAGTTTATCATGGCGATAATTCTAGCCATATACGTACGCTCATAACCATACCACAAGCAATGTAAGTGGAAAACTGAGCAAAATATTCTTTGTGGTGTTTATCTATCTATTTGGATAGGTCTACAGATGTAGACACATTTTAAATTAAGAGCCAATTCGTTGCGAAACATTCAGTTAAACTTTTCTCGCACTATTCTGTGCGACTATAATCTATCAGAATATTAGCATATTATATCCTTTATTCTATCTTTCCAATCGTATATTCATTAATACGTCACTTTATCAACTTCAGCGAATTATTCCCTGGACGATCACGCATTCGATAAGGGGATCATCTGTAACTGGAGTACGTTAACTAAACATTTATCCCGGATATGTGAACCTGTACACTTTAACGACCGATCTATATTTTAGCTACTATCAATTCAACGATTAGGCATATTGTACGAGTACATAGCAATGCAGAGAGTTAGGTAACGGATACGTATATTACTCAACACTTTATAAGGGTTAATTAGCAAAGCAACATGTTTAGTGCACTTGTGGCTTCTGGGCCATTCCATTTTAAAATACTTCAACATCAAAGCGAGAATCCTTCTATATTCGTTCACCCAAAATATAGTGTTTAAACCTATAAATAAGATCAATTAACAAAAGGTACCACTGTATCAGTAGTAACAACTTCACTGGCACTGTGAAGGGAAAAAGTACCTTTCCAATGTGCAAACTTACATCTTCCGGTGTTTCTTCTTGTGATCCTTAACTCAGGTTCTCTAACGACTTCCCCACCCCTCTGTTCTGTGTAATTATTGCGTCACGTCTGTTTTCGGCTGTTTCCCTTTATAGACATTTTTTTCAGTGGAGCAGTGAAACCACACTGAGACAAGTGGCGAACAGGCTTGGAGTTTACATATTCAGTCTATCTCAGCCCCAAACTCCATTGCATTTTTAAGTTTGTCTCCCTTTCCCACTCTACTCAATTCGTCCACGGCTATATACAAATGCCGCAAAAAAAGAAAAAGTGACGTGTTACTACCATAGCATTGCCACTCTTGAATTGCATCTCTCTCTCTTCCAATTAATGTGCCGAATGGATGTTTAGGCGAAAGAAAAACTTCTTTTAATAAAATGTCTCTTGAATTTTACTATTGTTTTGGCGAAATAGTGTGCTGCATTCGGCTGTAAATCAGAAGTGGATGCAACTTCTGGGGAAGGAGATTTTTCTGACCTCAAATTTAGGTTTGCCATTAGCAGTAGAAGCAGAGCATAGTGCATTGGGGGACGAAATTGACCGTTTCTGTCTGTTCTTATAAGAAAGTTCACAGTATAATTTTCTAAAATCCTTTGATTTATTTCAGAAGAAGAGGGTCCAGGGAAAAACAAGGTAACGAATAATAATATTTTGACATCGATTTTCTTAGAGTTAGGAGTGTCTCAATACGCCTATGATGAGCCACAGATCCTCCACATTGCTGTCTTGTAGCGGGAGGTAAATGTCTGGTATATATTGGATTATGCTGCTATATCCAGAGCATTGAGAGTAACGTAGGTAAAGCAATTTCATAATTGAGCCGTTCAGAGCAGAAGTGGTGTATGTCAAATCTGAGTAATGTGGGTTAAAGTAAACATTCTGTAAAATACAGGACAAAGTTGCAATTAATATGTCCTTCGTGCTCATGAAACCGTATAAATACTGAAATTAGTGTATACAATTAGATAAATTTTATTATTATTATTAAGTTAAAGCTGGTAATTTAGACATAATGGCATCACTAAAATGTTATAAAACAAATTAATTAAAAGTTATGAATAATAAAAACTTACATTCCATATTTTTAATATTGCTAGGAAAATTAAAAGAAAAAAACTTAATTTCCATATTTATTCGTGTGGAACTTCTTGAAACTGTTAAGTATAAGCCTTAAATGTGTGTTTATTTTGTGAACAGAGAGCATCTTCATTAGTGCAACATAATTACTTCCTGTTGAAGTGCACCGCAAAAGAGAAGAATTCCAGAAGTAAGTAATGAATCAGAGAAACAATCGCAGAGATGTATTGATTACCTTATTGATAAATTCGATTTTCGTTAATATTTGATATACATTGAAATATGGTAGCAGGACAAAGGAAATGAAGCAATATTGGAGAATTATTGATGATGCATAAAGAGGGATCTCCCGAAGGGCATCAAAATGGTGTATTTTGGTGCGACATCTTGAACGTCTCAAGGGGTTTAAAATTTTTTGGTCGTCGGGAAAAATGACATAAGGAAAAAAAAGTCCATTTTTCTGTTGTATCTCATCACATAAGTCAAGTATTTCTTTTTTAATATTTGAAATGATAAAATTTCTTCTATGTTACATTGAAAATGGTCTTACTTTGACCAACATACATTAATTTCATTATTATACTTATATTTAGTTAAGAGTAAGTTAAAAAAATCACATTTGAAAAATTCATTTTTTTTTTCAGTTACGTGCTATTTGCGCCGACCAAAAAATTTTTAATACTGCTTTATAGGAAATAATATAATTTTATTATATTAAATATATAGAATAATTTTCATTACTGGAATATATTTTTATTAATAATCTAGGGGTTCATAAATAATTTTATAATCTACAATGTTATATTACGGCATTACAATAAGTTTTAAAAATATTATTCAGCACATTATTTGACTTTTTTAGATATTGTTGTTTAAATTTTGAATATTTCGTCCTTATTTCCAAAGTTTAAAGAAAATCCTGGCGTGACAAAGAAAATGTGAACACAGGCCCGGAACTAACAATTTTCAGTACCTAAACGCAATCATAATAGTTAAATTATCGTATTAGATGTATTATTTAAACATTTGTCAATTTTCACATCTGTTCCACTCTTATCTTCAAAATTACAGAAAAACCTAACGTGATAATGAAAATACAAATACAGATCCGGATTCAGAGCATGTTATTTAAATAGAACAAGTATTTGTAGCAGAAATGATTTTAAATGCATATCAGTGTAATATAATAATAATAATAATAATAATAATAATAATAATAATAATAATAATAATAATAATAATAATAATAAAATAATAATAATAATATCTCAAATGGATTACATTTCCCCAGTATGTAAGTGTGCGTGTCGTTGTAAGCAACCTGAATCCAGACAATTCTTTCCACAATAGCGCTGAGGTGCAACTTACAATCCACTGATTTTGTTACTGGGAGATATATGTCACTGGTTCCAACTCTCATTAGATCCAAAGTCGAAGCTGCGAGAAAGCGCCATCTCTGACCCATACGTGATTCATAGCGGATGTGACGTAGGTACGGATATGTGACGACTTTAGAGTGGAAACGACTGCAGATCAGAAGATTAACTTGACGAAAGGGATGTAAGATTTTCGTAACAATCAAAACGTTATGTATTACTCGCACGTGTTGATAGATTATGGCTCTTGTAATGTTTCTCGTTTGTGTAAGCGTACCTACATTTTTAAATGACTATAGTACGCAAGTTTTTCCCAGCCATTCCACTAGTACGGTTTTTTCCTTGTGGGAATGGATTGCTGAGTTTCTAGACTACTCGACTGTGCATAGATCTTCCCACAAACATCACATTCCACACTTTCCCTATTCAACAAAGTTAAGCCAAAACTTGACAATTCAATCATTTCTCGCCAGGAAGTAAGCTTACACAATATTTTAGATACCACATAGCACAAAAAGACCTTCCACACAAGATCCAACATATGGCTTTTGCCTTACGAACAGAATAGTATACTATATAATTATTTATTTATCTTGGTAGAGATAAGTCCATCTTAAACCCTACCAGGGAATTACAACTACAATATTAAGAATCCAATTAAAATTATAATTACAATTAATGTTAAATTTACAATTACAATAAAAGTCAAAGGAATAAAACATTACCTGACGAATAAAAGCTAGTCAGTGTGCACGCGTCAATGCCTTTCGAGATAATCGAAACGCGAAAATCTCTCGCCACATACATCGCAACTGAATGGCCTCTCACCTGTGTGAATTATTAAATGGGTTGTAAGCTTTGAAAAACTTGCAAAACACTTCCCACACACGTCACAAAGAATGGTTACGCGGCAGTATGCACGCGTGAATGCCTTTTGAGATGTGCGAATTGCGAAAACCTCTTTCCACAAACGTCACAACTGCATGTCTTCTCACCTGTGTGTACCCGCAAATGTGTTTTCAAACGATTGGAGCGCGAGAAACTCTTCCCACAGACGTCACAAGAGAATGGTTTCAAGCCTGAGTGTACGCTTGAATGCATATCGAGGTATTTCGAGAGCGAGAAACACTTTCCACAGACGTCACAACTGAATGGCTTGTCGCCAGTGTGGATAATTAAATGTGTTTTAAGGTGTGAAGAACTTGTAAAACACTTCCCACACACATCACAACAGAATGGTTTCGTGCCAATGTGCAAGCGTGAATGCCTCTCGAGATGTGCAGATTGCAAATAACTCTTTCCACACACGTCACAACTGAATGGCCTCTCGTTTGTGTGCACGAGTGAATGCGCCTCGAGATAAGCCAAACGCGAAAATCTCTTGCCACACACAGTAGCAACATATCTTGGTATACTATTTATGTATTAGTAAGCAAACTGAATTCTAATAAATATTATTGAATTTCTATTTGTCAGTATTTAATACTCGTCTAGATATAAAATAATAGGCCTAATCTCCTTTTCTAATATAAATGTAGGGAATAACAATATCTTAAAGATAGAAGATGTGAAAACGTTCGCATCTTTTATTGTATCGGTATTTCAACGTACTCGCGCGCCTGGGTATTGTCGTGCTGACGTCATCAACAATGACCGACAGACACGACAAGACGGATCGTTTCCATGGAAACACTGTGGTTTGCTTTTCTCGGAAGAATAGTTCGGTATGTCTGGAATGCGATCTGCGTTTCTTTTGATGAAGAAGGGAGGCTATCCCTTCACGGGGGCAGCTGCATTTGCTGGGGGCTCTCGTATGGGAGCCTTCCAGATGGCGGGAAGACCTGCGTATGCGGTTGGACCGCGGAAGGAAGGACCTGCGGTTGCGGAAGGCGGACCCCGTTTTTCGTTCGGTACGCCAGATTTGGTCAAAATTGTGGGGATCGTTGGGGCGATAGGGTTTGGGGGCTACTACCTCTGGAGTAGCGGCAGTCCAGGGGACAGGAGTGGTGACTCCACGCCCCCTGGTCCTGTCCCTCCGCCTTCATTGCCTCAACCTTCCACATCACACCCCCGGTACTGTACAAAATTTAAATACTTTTATGCTCCCCCCTGCACAGAAATACACCCACAACAAGTGAGACGACGATCACGCCGCTCACGCCGCACACACCCACCGCCATCTTCTCCACCTTCATCCGTACCACCACTACCCCCGCCTCCCCCCCATGGTATTCTCAAGGGTACTGAGAAAGAACAGGGGGCCGACCGTCCGCGCCCGAGGGTCACGTTTGACCTTCCTCCTGAGGACCCTCAGGGGGAAGCGAAGGCGGGACCTTCTACAGCGGCCAGCCAAGGCACTGACACAACCCCCCCACACATTACAGACGATAGTCCTCCCCAGTCAAGTCGGCAGGATGAGTCCAGTACGGACAGTGACGACTCTGACTCAGGCATGATGTCGGAGGAACAGAGATCTTTTGAACCCTTTCGACTTTGGAAACCTATCCCGGCTGAGGAAGCTTTGGAAAGATTTTGGGAGATGGCTAGAAAACAGTCTGGACGGAAGTAGGGGAACACTTCCGCGGCTGCGGTCCTGGATCCAAATTCTGGTCGACCTGGTTGGCGAGTTGGTGTAGCGCTGGCCTTCTCTGCCCAAGGTTGCGGGTTCGATCCCGGGCCAGGTCGATGGCATTTAAGTGTGCTTAAATGCGACAGGCTCATGTCAGTAATTTACTGGCATGTAAAAGAACTCCTGCGGGACAAAATTCCGGTACACCGGCGACGCTGATATAACCTCTGCAGTTGCGAGCGTCGTTAAATAAAAAACATAACATTTGTATATGTAGTCGACCTGGTTGGCGAGTTGGTATAGCTCTGGCCTTCTCTGCCCAAGGTAGCGGGTTCGATCCCGGGCCAGGTCGATGGCATTTAAGTGTGCTTAAATGCGACAGGCTCATGTCAATAGATTTACTGGCATGTAAAAGAACTCCTGCGGGACAAAATTCCGGCACACCGGCGACGCTGATATAACCTCTGCAGTTGCGAGCGTCGTTAAATAAAAAACATAACATTTAGGCCTATATACAGTCGACCTGGTTGGCGAGTTGGTATAGCGCTGGCCTTCTACGCCCAAGGTTGCGGGTTCGATCCCCGGCCAGGTCGATGGCATTTAAGTGTGCTTAAATGCGACAGGCTCATGTCAGTAGATTTACTGGCATGTAAAAGAACTCCTGCGGGACTAAATTCCGGCACACCGGCGACGCTGATATAACCCCTGCTTTTGCGAGCGTCGTTAAATAAAACAAAATTTTAAGTGACCGTCTTTCTCCATCATTCCAAAATGTAAAATGTAAATGAGACAAAAAAAATATAAAATAGAAAAGTAAAAAAAAAAAAAAAATTGCAAACCACAAAAATTTTATGCACTGCCCAATGGTAGGGAGGTTGGGATGGGCAGGGCGGAACTCGACATGCAGCCACCTCCACGTGGTGAGTTCTGGGTTGTTTCAGTTCATACGGAATGAAACAAGCGAAGAGCTGCATCTCAACTGTGAAAGGTGGTACAAAAACTCATACAGGGTGGAAGATGTTCAATAACAGTAAGTTCACGCACTAAATGATTAAGATTAAAAGAATAGAAGCTTCCTTCTCCATTTATTAATTTTTATTTAGTAAGAAATCGATTTTGTTTGTAGGAAAGATCGCTATATCGCAGTGAATTCAGTAGCAGTTGCAACAGACGGAAATGCTCTTCCCTACAGCACAGATGGCAGTCACGAGGAGATCGCCCTCACACCCTGTACCCGCCGTGCTATGGCTTAAGATGAATGTAACAAAAACATTATCGTCGTTGTTCCTACAATATCTCCTATGTGCAAAATATAATTTTTTTCAGTAGGAAGAATAAACACATTTATTAGTGGGATTTTGTTCATTTATTTATTCTACACATTTAAATACAATCTCTGTGCAGTCAGACTACATAATTGATAACAATAATCTACGCTTAATAAGCCAGCGTGTCACAACTACAAAAATATATGCTTAATATTCACATAGGAGATTACATGTTCCTCTACTTCACATGGGAGGAATTGCATTGCATAGGCTACAATATAACAAGCGGTAGTAACGAGTATACAGTTATAATGAGACTGACAAATTGAGTTCAATTAAACAATTTAAATTGTTCAAAGTGTAATATTTTTTGATGTGTATTAAGAGTGTGTCCTCATTTTCATAGCTCTCCGTATATAAGTATTAGAGATATTAAATTTAGTTGGTAGTAATCTAATACACATTTCTATTGTGACGAGAAACGACCAGTAGATTTTATCCAGTGTCCTCTCATTCAATGTAACCTTGTTCTGCTTTAAAACTCCAAGTTGAGAAATTAAACTCTCTAGTTTGAAGTGATCCTTATTCGAGGAAGGATGCAGAAAGACTGGAAAATAGTCTCTAATGTCGGCTTTAGGCATAGTAATGGTCATGTAGCAGGTATGGGCGAATCCAGAAATGCATATAGAGTGTTAGTGGGAGGGCGGGGAGAAAAAGACATTCGGGAATGCCGAAACGTAGATGGAAGGATAATATTAAAATGGATTTGAGGGAGGTGGAATATAACAGAGACTGGATTAATCTTGCACAGGAGAGGGACAGATAGCGGGCTTATTTGAGGGCGACAATGAACCTCCGGGTTCCTTAAAAGCCGTAAGTAAGTATATAGGTCATGTTACATGTTTGATCGTTGAATGAGCAGGCAGTATAAGCATCTGACAAAGACAGTACGCACATTTACCCTACATTTCCTACTTTGTTTTTTTATTGCAAAACAAAATTTTGGCTATAAGTAAACTTAAGGTGAATTCAATGTTGCGACTGGAGTATCTACAATTTAGCCATTCATTGCAAAGTAACAGCTCAAGTAGGTAATCTAAAAACCTGGTGTTATTTTTCACAGCAAAGACATGCTACAACGTCAATAATTTTGTATCTATGTATGTATTTTCAAATTATACCGGTATTAAAATCTAATTTTACATAATTCGCATACACAAATATCTCTGTTGTTTATAAAATGAAATTAAAAATTGTAATACCAGGATCAAATTCTAGCGAGGAACAGATAGACAAAAACAAAGAAAAGTTACAATATACATACTTTGTAGACTGACATTTAAACACCAGAATAAGATATTTAACAAGTAGGATATATAATGATGATAACAATAATATACGTTATAATTTGAGATAAGTTATACAATAATTTCAGGATGAAGAAAAGATTATGTTGAGAATGAAGATGGATTATTATTATTATTATTATTATTATTATTATTATTATTATTATTATTATTATTATTAGCAGCAGCAAATCATATATATTAACGAAAATATAACATTGACATAAATTATATAATGTACTTAGAGAACAAATAAACTTGTTTTAAAATACGTGATACGTAATATAAACTAGGGAACTCTGTCCTATGATTATTTGAATCTGGAATCGAAAATTTCATTACTACAAGACGGCAATTCTAGCTGATTATTATCGAATTATATAGACATGGGCCATTATTTAGGAGTGGATCAGGACAGCACGTTTGCACATCTCCTTTTTATGTTAGGTTAGGTTAGGTTAGGTTAGAGTAATTTTAACTGTACGCTTCACTCGTGGTTAGGTTAGGTTAGGTTAAGTTAGGTTAGAGTAATTTTAACTGTACGCTTCACTCGTCATTTCAGTTTGAAAAGGACCTAACCTTACCTAACCTAACCTAACGAAACCACGAGTGAAGCATACAGTTAAAATTACTCTAACCTAACATAAAAAGGAGATGTGCAAACGTGCTGTCCTGATCCACTCCTCATTATTTGCAATACAGGTATGTACAGTTGTCAAAAGAAAGTGGCCACTCTCCAGAAGCAAAGTTCCCTTCGGGTATCTTCGCTACAATTCGGAGACAGGCGATGTTACATGTTGTTGTACCAAGTTGCCTGATATCTACAGTTATAATCCAAGTATTCTTTGTGTTACCTACTTAACAGCGTAATGGTAGCGTTCCTGCCTCTTATGCGTGAGGTCCTAGGTTCGAAAACAACAAAGAGCTTTTTACGTTCTTTTTTCTATTGTTTTTAAGACAGAGATACAAAACATACATAATTGATCCTTTCTCTTTTATGATTATTTTAGTAATTAACATCAGGTTCTCGAATGTATTATGTCATGACTTTATCATTATTTATTATGACATTATGGCTGCAAATGAAAAGAAAAAAAAAGATTTTATTCGCAACAAAAATCTGTTTCGTGACATATACAAAACAAACTTACTGGCGTCTGCATTAGAACATTAAAAAAATTAATCGTTAAAAAAAAAAAACAAAAAAAAAAAAGGCACGATTCTATCTTCCCCACATCTCGATCACATCTTGCAGTCGATTTGGCATGGAACCGACTAGAGTCTTTTCAAATAGCGACTGTTCTCAGTCACGACATTCCAAGCAGCCTGGACATACACATGGTGGAAGAATACTGATCGTTGACACAAATGCGTCGGGTCAGCGCATGTGACGTCACACTGGGAGGTCAGAGCTGGGAATCAAGCACAGCAGTCGCTTTAAACTTAGTTATGGTGACAAAGATTGCGCGAAATTTTTAAACTGTGCGAAAGAAATATGCAATAGAATGCCAGGCTGTGTTATGTACGGCTACAACAGCCACTCGAAGAAAACGAAATGAACCGATATAAGATACTACGGATTTCCGAAGGACAAAGACGTAGCGACTAGCGAGCTCGTGGATCACTGTCCAAGGGCGGACAAGTTCAATTTATAAGACGCTAAATTACGATTTTTAAAACAAGAATGTTTGTTCTGACATTACAATAACTTCATAAAAGTAATGCACTTGTTAAAGTCTTTCTCACGGCAGTAGAAACATTTGAATGTATGCATTTACAAATATATTAAATATTATTGAAGTGGAAATAATAATAATAATAATAATAATAATAATAATAATAATAATAATAATAATAATAATAATTTTTTGCGGTTGTCCATTAATTCATTTTTACCTTCAGTGCACAGAGTTATTGCTGTACCGTCAGCATATTATCATTGTTCATAATTATAATGTCCCGTAACAAATATTTATTTTCATCAACGATGCCTTCGAGTAACATAATCAAGATCAGAACCGCCTCAATGTAATGCTTTACTGAAGGCAAGGCTGGATATTGGTCCCAGCGTGACGTCATCTGTGCAAGTGAGGGGGGACGATAGCTGCGCACCACCTCGCCAGTATTCTTCCACCAAGGGACATCATAAGTGTTCTGCCCATGGGCAGGTCTTTCAATGCAAACCCAACATTCTCCAATTTTTCCTATTTTCTGCCTTCCTCTTAGTCTCCGCACATAATCCACATATCATAATGTCGTCTATTATTTGATATCTTCTTCTGCCCCGAACCCTTCTCCCGTTCACCATTCCTTCCAGTGCATCCCTCAGTAGGCAGTTTCTTCTCAACCAGTAACCCAACCAACTCCTTTTTCTCTTTCTAATCAGTTTCACCATCATTCCTTCTTCATCCACTTTTTCGAACACAACTTCTTTTCTTATTCTATCTGTTCACGTCACACGTTCCATTTTTCTCCACATCCGCATTTCAAATGCTTCTATTTGTTTCTCTCCAGTTCATCGTAATATCCACGTTTTTTCCTCATACAGTTCCACACTCCACACAAAGCACTTCACTACTCTATTCCTATCTTCTTTTTCCAGAGGTCCCCAGAAGTTACTCCTTTTTCTGTTAAAAGCTTCCTTTGCTCATTTTGCGATTTTTCTTGGGAAGGATAAATGCGCTAACTTCCCACTGCTTTCCGCACACCACTGTCTCTTTCGAATCTTAATAGATCCCAGGGGGCCAAGCGTGGCGGTGACAGAGTGGATTTGACTAATTAGGCCCTCCGGACTTCACCGAAATTCACCGCAAGGGTTAAATGTTAGTTCTATGAGGATTTTTGACATGATCAGAACCGGGAAATGCCAATTAGCCTTTGCCCCCTGCATCCTGGACGAACTTGTACAAATCGTCAGAAAATCTTGGAGGGGGATTGGGCCACTTTTTCCGCAAAGGTTTCTTTACATGTGCCCTCGTAGTCCAGTCGGAAAATTGTCGGAATTGTGATGTAAACCTCTCAATTTCAATTCCTCGTCACTGCTTTTAATGTTATTGTCTTTGAAGATAGTATAATATAATAATATAAAAAGAAAAAAAAAACTAACACCAGTATTATGTAACTGTATTGTTCCAAACCTAATATTAAATTTATGTTATTTATGTCACTTAAGAACGATAACAGAATATAAATGATAACTTGAATATTATTTATATCGCTAACAACGATAACAGAATATAAATAAGTAACTTCAATATTATTTATACAGGATCACTAAAGAACGATAACAATATAAATGGTAAATATCGGTTTGTTTAAATGATATAAGATATTATATAATATATAATTAATTATTTTTATGCGGTCTTGCATCTGTGTGGAGGACGGTTGAACTTCATTAGTAGAAGGGGTGGGAGTGAAGTATATTCGAAAACTCAGATGCAATAAAAATTGAAGTAAAAATAAAATGATATTCCTGTAGTAAACCATTCGATTTGTAGATTTAAGGTTCAATTAAAGTAACTACTTGATTTCATGGGTTTGAGCTACAAAATTAATTAGCTTTTCAACACACACATTTCATTTAAGAATATTTATATATTTGGTTAATACTAAAAACATTAAATTCGGAATGGATCAAGTTTGTTGAAACGAGTTGAGTGAAAACACAAAATTTATCAGGAACATGCGTAACTTATTCCTGAGTTCGTTGTGCGCAAGAAAGTGGCTTGTATTCAGAGGTGTTAAGAATCTATTTCTCTTTAGAGAGCCGATCACTGTGAATCAAACCGTAACCCGTCTCCACCTACGCATACTTATGAAATTTATGCCCAACCAACATCTACATAAGCAATTCACATATTTCCGGGTATGTGAATCTAATCAGAATGCGAAGTCTAAAAACAAATTTGCTATTGAAGTTGTTGTTTGCACTAAGGAGAAACTACCAGGTAGAAAAATAATACAATGTAAAGTAATGACAAAGATTATTTTCTCACTCTTCTATACATAGCAATATAGCTGTAAGAGAAATAGGCCTACATCTAGCATCGGTCTGTTTTTTTTCAGAGCGTGTTGGTAATTTGCGGGATTGAGTTTGCAAGCGGTGGGTTATATACGTCTATTTGATATTGCTTTTATTCATGTTTACTTAATTATTAGTCTTCTTACTTTATTAATACTTAAATTGCAACAGCGAAATAAATATACTCCTATGAAGAAGACATCTATGCAACGAATATTGGAAACGTGTAGTTGCTCTATTTCATTTTGAAAATTGTTTCCATAGTAACATTAGAACAATGCATTTAGGTTACAATGATAAGCAGTGTTAATACGGAGCTTCTCCAACCGCCCCAAAGTGGTCTAGAATGCAAATTTAGCGGGACATGTTAAAAATTTTTCAGCTACCTAACAGAATTTTATGAATTTTTACACAGTAGTTACTGGTAGCATATATGTTTTGTATGCAAGCTCTCGTTACGTCGGTATAAGGGGAACTACACCTTATAGGGGGGCGCATTTAGACAAAATTAGAAACTTTTCTCCTATCTGACAGATTTTTATGAAATTTTACAAAGCAGTTACAAGTAGCATATATGTTTTGTATACAAGCTCAGATTACGTTCGTATAAGGGGAACTACCCCTTATAGGGGGCGAAATTAGACAAAATTAGTAACTTTTCTCATATTTAACAGATTTTTATGAAATTTTACACAGCAGTTACAGATAGTATATATGTTTTGTATACAAGCTTTCGTTACGTTGATATAAGGGGCACCACCCCTTTTAGTGGGGGCGCAATTAGACAAAATTAGTAACTTTTCTCATATTTAACAGATTTTTATGAAATTTTACATAGCAGTTACAAGTAGCATACATGTTTTGTATACAAGCTCTGATTACGTTCGTATAAGGGAAACTACCCCTTATAGGGGGCGCAATTAGACAAAATTAGTAACTTTTCTCATATTTAACAGATTTTTATGACATTTTACAAAGTAGTTACAGGTAGCATGTATGTTTTGTATACAACCTCTCGTTACGTTGGTATAAGGGGAACTACCCCTTATAGGGGGGCGCAATTAAACAAAATTAGTAACTTTTCTCCTATTTGATAGATTTGTATGAGATTTTACAAAACAGTTACAAGGAACATAAATGTTTCGTGTACAAGCTCTGATTACGTTCGTATAAGGAGAACTACCCCTTTTAGGGGGCACAATTAGACATAATTAGTAACTTTTCTCCTATTTAAGAGATTTTTTGAAATTTTACAAAGTAGTTACAGGTAGCGTGTATGTTTTGTATACAAGCTCTCATTACGTTGGTCTAAGTGTAACTACCCCTTATAGGGGGGCGCAATTAGACAAAATTAGTAACTTTTGTCGTATCTAACAGATTTTTATGAAATTTTATACAGTAGTTACACTTAGTACATTTGTTTTGTGTACAAACTCTGTTTACGTTGGTATGAGCAGAAGTGGCCCTTACAGGGGGATGCATTTAGACAAAATCTTATGGGGGGGGGGGGAATATAACATTTTAGGTACTATTGCACCTTTTGGACACTCGGAAAGCTTATTTGCTTTGTACTGCACTATTTTATTACTCCTATTATTATTATTATTATTATTATTATTATTATTATTATTATTATCATCAATAATTGTCTTATTTTTTTATACTTTGTATGTCTCATTTATTTTAACCTGCTGTTCACATTTCATTAAGCTTTTTTCTTTCTTTCTGTATGTTATATATTATGTCTGATTTCTATTTACTTGTTGTTTACATTTTATTATTATTATTATCTTATTCAGTTTTGTGTGTAAAATTGTAGTGTACTTTGTAAATTTGTAGTGTTTTTTGTAACGCAGTTTTACTCTTGGTTGAGTGTTAGAGAAGGCTGTATGACCTTCACTCTGCCAGGTTAAATAAATCCTTATAATTATGTTGTTGTTGTTGTTTTCTAATGCCAGGCGTTTGACAATAAAGTCATTTGACCTCTTGCACTCCAATATTTTTCAAAGATATTATCATCACCAGCCATTGAAGCACAGATTTTGAGGTATTCCGAATCCATTTCTTGGTTTGAGTTGCACAATGGGCAGTTAGGGGACTGATATATTCCAATTCTATGCAGGTGTTTAGCCAAACAATCATGGCCTGTTGCCAATCTAAATGCAGCTACAGACGATTTTCGTGGTAAATCGGGAATTAACTGTGGATTTTGATGCAGAGAGTTCCATTTTTTCCCTTGAGATTGTGTTATCACCTTATAATAATAATAATAATAATAATAATAATAATAATAATAATAATAATAATAATAATAATAATTATTATTATTATTATTATTATTATTATTATTATTATTATTACTATTATTATAAAAATCCTGCTCATGTTTAAAGTCTGTTCTTTCCAATAGTGTATTCATTATGAATTAACGTTATGTACTTCCAAAAATAGAGTATTTCTAATTTTGTGCCTTTTTTTGGTCTGCTGTGTATATCTGACATATAATGCAAGGCTTTCTATTTACTTCTGTTGAAGGCTTCATATCTTCTACATCTTTATTATGGCATTGTATTGCTAATGGATCAACTAGAGGTTCCACCTTTATCACCTTTTATCATACATTATGCAAAAATAAGGAAGAAAAATGTTCGGAGAGAAGAATAATATGGGAGCTGGGAAATTGTTAAAAATTATACGCAAATACGGGAGAGTTAGCACTAGGGGAGCTGCAGGTAAGCCTGGTCAGTTGGGAATGCCGGTCACCTCTTTATTTCCAAAACAATAATTCGATTTTTTCTTCCGACTGGTGCTGTACTTTTGGAAGGATGACATTAACTATGTGCAAGACTCTTTTTGTAGTAGTTGAAGCCTAGTTGTTACGAGGAGTGCTTGTATGTTTTCATTGATATTCTTGTAAATCAAAAGGAACTTTTTTTTTTTTTTTTTTTATAAATTTCGACCGGCCAGAGGCCGTTTTCCAAAGTTATCTATTTTTGTTTTCTGTTTGTTTGCCTTTGTTTCCTTTGTTTTACTTATACTAATACAATCACAACACCCATGCCCGAGGCGGGACTCGAACCCACAACCCTTCGGACCAAGCGATAGGGACATGCTGTGCCCCTACCGCTTGAGCCATCCGGGCCGGCATTCTTCAGGCTGCTGCTGTAAGTAATTAATTTTGTTTTATTTAATACTTTCACACTAGGAATATACCCATACATGTTGCTAGTCAATGAGTAGCAGTTTGATATTGGTACCTACATTCATTAATTTTTGTGTTGCATTTTTACAAACTGTCTGCAATGAAGGCAATACCGGTCAACTGACCGCCATTACCTTCACTATACCGGCATTACCTTTTCGTGAATATCTTTCGAAATGCATCTTATGCATTATGTCAAGTGATATAGTTTCAATCTTAATACTTCATGCGTTTAATATTACTTATTTATTTTTATTAATTATTTATTCATTAGTTAATTAATTAATTATGTATCTGTGTATCTAGTTGTCTATTTATTTATTTTTGCATTTCCTTGAGATGGTTAGCAAATACAGGCGCAAGACAAACCGAGGCAGCTTGACAGCAGAAGATCTTCAGAGAGCCCTAAGAGCTATACAGGCTGGAAAGTCCTCAGGTCAATGTCGAAGTCTACTGGAATCTCCTTCAGCACACTTTAGGAAAGAATAAGTAAATAGAACTATAATGATCCTAAATTAGGAAAAAAAAAAGTGAATTTTTACTCCTGACCAAGAAGCAGAGATGTGCAACCAGTTGCAGTTTTGGCAAATTCCTTCTATGGTCTTACGCCAAACGATGTAAAGCGTGCAGCCTTTGAGTTTGCTAAGCAAATAAAATAGAACATGAACATACATTCTCCAAAGAAACAAAAATGGCAGGACGTTATTGGCTTGAAGGTTTCCTGAAGCGAAACCTTTCTTTGTCTTTGAGAAAATCAGAGGCAGTAAGTATTAACCGCATTAAAGGTTTCAATAAGGAAGAAGTTCGAAATTTTACACTAATCTTGAGGATGTTTTCTAAAATATGGATACTCGGCATCACATGTATACAATGTAGACAAAAGAGGGATTGGAACCTGAAACTATTTTGGCACCCAAGGGCCAAAAACGAGTAGGAGCAGCTACAAGTGCAGATCGTGGCACACACGCCACTGTGATGTGTGCCATGAGTGCTGCTGGGAACTATATTTGCCCGATGTTTATATTTTCTCGGAAAGGAATGTGTCTAATTCTTGAAAAAGGCGCACCTCCTGATGCACTGTACAGCTGTTCCAAAAATGAATGGTCCAATGAACTTTTCTTGAAGTGGTTGAAACATTTTGCTCATCACTTCCGTCCTACTTCAGAAAACCCTAACCTTCTGATCCTTGACAACCATTACTCACATTGCACCTTAGAGGCATATAAATTCTGCAGTGTAAAAAGTACTGTTATGGTTTCATTGCCACCCCACACTTCTCAGAGAACCCAGTCACTTGATGTGACATTCTTTGGAGCTCTCAAGACGGCATTTAATAAGGAGTGTGACATCTATATGAAAATGAACAAGTAAAAGTGTATCAGACCTGATGATCTTGCCAGAGTTGCAAACATAGCAAATGTTTTTTGTCAGATTTTGAAGCAACAGGAATTTTCGCTTTAATTCCCAATTTGTCTCAAGATTCTGCTTATTATAACCCTGATCTTCACCCAACCACATCACAGAGTAATCCCTCTAATCAGTCAAATATCTGCTCATCTGTTCCTGTCTCTGCTTCACCTGAGTGCAATGTTGCCGTCAACCATTTCTATAGCTGTTAATGAAATATCAGGAGAAAAGAAAAAACGCAATTACATACAAATCAGTATTTCCGAAATTTTGAAAGCGGTATCAGCTGGACCTATTACATTAAACAGTAGAAGATCAAGAGAAACAAAAAAGCAGCACTCTGAAGTACTCACTTCTACCCTATGAAGAAAACGTTTGAGGCTAAAAAACAGAAGAAACTGTCGCCGAAAAAAGAAAAGAAATACGATCCTAAAAGGTCTGCTGCGAAGAGATCTGATGCAAAGAAAAAACTCCCAAAGAAGTTGTTTGAATCTTCATCACAGGATAATGATCTAGTCATGTGTGATAACAGTGATGATGAACTGAGAGTGACAGAAAGAAGTGCTCTCTGTGCAATATTTATGGTATCAAGCTGCTGAAAGCGGGTACCTGCAGAGTGTAGTGGTTGTGATAGTGCCAAGGGGTATGAATGTGACTATTATCTTAACATGACTGATTAAATTCCGTTCAGAGACCTAAGAAAAATTTTTAACTATATCTGTAACTGGAAAAATATAAGACTGTGTTTCATATAACTTCCTTAAGGCGGATTTGTAGCTAATAAAATATTGTATGCAGTTATTTTGTTTTTTTAAATATAATTTCTAACTGTTTTGAAGAAAGACAGATATAAACATAAGATTTTAAATTTATATATTCATTATAACATCGTTTTTGTGTAATTCCACTGATTGGTACACACATTGTAACGTAGAAAATATTAAATAAATCATATGTAAATTTCATGACCGTTATTACCTTCGTGTGCTGGGAATGCCGGTCAGTGCTGTGGTCTTTAATTAAGGAATTTATATAAAAATTAGCAACTGTTTATAAACTGTAAATAGATGCAGTTGAAAGTGGATAGTTCAACAATCCTAATGCCTTCACTAAAATTCAAATTGGATTATTAGTTGTCTGATACAGTCACATTTTGCTTAGGTGACCGCCATTGCCTGCATCTCCCCTACACTTCAAAATTGTTTTCAGATCTCCATTTCGTTATTTTTAGCATTCCACTTTATATAAACTATCCATAGTCATATCAATATTATGAAAATGTATATCATTACATGGAAGGGAGGATTTACGAGATTTTTTTTTTATGTGAACTTATAACTCAAGTGTTTTGAGCCCACCCAATGTTTTTCAAAAGTTGCCGCACTGCAATGAGGTACGAGTTTGCATGTCACACCGTCAATATTATACCGTTAGGAAGTGTGACACGATATCATGAAAATGAAAATGTGCATTAATTACAAGGCAGTCACTCGTAATGAGTGTCCTACACAAGGTAAAATCAAATCAATCTTCTTAATGTATCGAGCTGTTTGCTGACAACATAAAGTCTACTGTAGTCTTTCCTGTTGTTTTTCTCGAGCAATGAGGGGTATTTTGATCGGTGTTCATTATAGATGCCTGTTGTTAGTAGCCAGAGTTGGGGGTATAGTCAATATATACTGCAGGGCTGTGTCTTCTGCAACTGGTACTGATGATTTTAATTTACTTATGGATGGACAGTATAGAAGAATGTGTTCCAGATCTTCATCATGATTATTACACCACAGACAAGTAGGATTATCAGAAATGTGAAATCAGTGTAGGTACAATTGAGTGACAATGTGACCTGTTCTGGCTCTTGTTAAAAATGTTTGAACATGTCTGGGCAAGTTTCTGTACATTTCCAGGTCTTCTGAACAGACTGGATAAAGATATCACTTGAAGGGGTCTTGTTTGCAAATATGTTGCTGTTTTATTATAGATTTATTATTTTGTCATACAGAATAATATCTGTAATACTGACAATATTTGATGAGAAAAGTTCGCTCCGTCGCCAGGGATCGAACCCGGGTTCTTGGTTCTACGTACCAAGCACTCCGCCTACTGAGCTACGCCGAATTCAATCCACAGCACCGGATCGAATCCTCCTCCTTCACTGTTTCCCTTCGTGGCCTGACTCCAAGTTAGGCATATATGTTGACGTATATGTCCAATGTCAACTGCCATTATACTAGGAGCGCACTCAGCTGAGTGACTTGTTTGGCCGGGATTCCGCAGTTAAGTGCACAGTAATCTGTACAGACATAATTGCACTGCTGCTATGAGGATATTATAGATGTATTAATTTGTCATACAGGATAATATCTGTAATATTGACAATTAATATTTGAGAAAACAGGCCACAAAGGGAAACATTGAAGGAGAAGAATTTGGTCCGGTGATGTGGATTTAATTCGGCGTAGCTCAGTGGTCAGAGCGCTTGGTACGTAGAACCAAGGACCCGGGTTCGATCCCCGGCGTCAGAGCGAATTTTTCTCCTCAAATATTAAATGTTGCTGTTTTGCAATATTATCGACTTTCTCGTTTCCAGGTATTCCACAATGACTTGGTATCCACTGAAATGTTATTTCCTTTTGGAGTTTTTTTAGTTTACTTAGTTGTTTCTGAATTGGAATAATCCTATGTGCGTATAAGTTTGGTACATATTTGATATATTAAATATAGTAAGTATTCAAATAGATTTTTCAGAAATTTGGAGTAACACACTGAAGAGCAGCGTCAATAGCTAGCAATTCTGTGTCAAGACTGGAGGAGAAAGAACCTGGTACCCCCCCCCCCTTCGTGGGTACTCACCTTGTCGTGGTGAGGGGGCTTAAATTTGTTGTTAAACTAACAAGTAACACAGAGGTACACACAGAAGCTGCATTAATATTAACGCAGTCATTGCTTATGATACACGAAGTCCCTCGGTGTAAAATTCTCCGGAGGTAAAATAGTCCCTCAATCGGATCTTCGGGTAGGGAATGCAGTGAGAGATGCCACGAATCGTATATATACACTATATTTACAAAACACCATATTGAATGGGCACCATTTACAGACAAATTTAGTCATATGGGCTATTCCATATGAAATCGAGCAGGAAAGAACCTCGCATTTTTTTATACTCCAATTTTTTCCCAACTTATGCAAGGTGCTGAGGGGAGTGCATTTTCAAAACTATACTATCGAAAGTTACACGGTTTTCGTATTGTTGAGAAATTTAGCGTATTTTACAAAAACAAGCCTCTTTCAGCGCTCAGAACTCTGGAACCATTTACTGCAGAATTTGCAACGGGAGCTCATTTTGAGGCTGACATTTGGTAGGTTATGATAAGAAGTAATCCTTATTTTATTGTACACAGAGAGACAGATAATCTGATTCTACTTACTTTTAGGCTTTTTGTCAATTTGTAAAAATGTAAATAAATATTGAGAAAAAACCTTGCATTATTAAGAGGGATTCGGCATTGTTTGCTTAGTGGTATGGCAATAAGTTTCGAGGGTATTAAATAAATTATTTTCACACGCCTAGGCTTGAACGGCGCAGTACCGCAGGCACTTGCCGAGAGCTGAAGATAAGCGAGCATTGGGCGTCATTTTACTCCTGTGTTTATGAAAACCTGTGATAAAGCTAGCGAAGCCATGCGCTGCTAGACGACACAACACGTGTTTATGTCTCTTGGCCTTGCTTGTCTCGGTTATCTCCCGTCTCACAATCAGCTGGTTAGTTGACGCGCTTATTATTTACTTTCTCTATTTGATATTTTCAATGCTTTCTTATCAACATACCATCACTAAAAAATATGTTTATTTGTACTTACAATGCGGAAACTAACTATATATTTTAAAAATATTTTTTCCTAGGCAAAGGCGTCTTAATGTGGAAAAATCTAAATTTCTACATTTCCATAAAAAGTAAGAAAATCTGTTTATATGTCAATATAAACTTTAATTTCTCAGCATCAAAATAAACCATGATTTTGATCATTGGGTGAAAGGCTTTCGGAGCTAAAACAGGTTAAAGTTGGTAATTTTATGAAAATGCGATAAATTTAAATATTATTAATTTAAACACTATGAAGTTCTGATGCCTCAAACTTTGCACAAAGCATTGTATCACAGTTCTCTACGTACAAAAAAAGTTTCATTGTCTTTAGAAATTGTAAGGTCAATTTTCTCTATATTTCGGTCGATTAGAGATGGAACAGCTCATATGCATCAAATATTAACAAACACTGTACAGTAAGCACAAATCAGACAGAGAGATGGCAAACGATATAACTGATAAAATATAACGATTCCATGGGAAATATTCCAGTAACAAATCACTCCACTCACCTCAGCTTCACGTTTCAGAGGAAACTTAACTGGCACTGGTGTTTCCTCTACTTTCACGTCTGAAGTGAGATCCTCGTGCTCTGCCTTCACCCAAACCGGTTGGGGACTTGATAAATCTCCTTCCTGCATAACCCAGACACAATATTAAAGTCGTATTATTTTCCAGTTTATTAGCGAATACCTTAATATCTTACAACGAAAACTCTGCACATACATGTCAGTTCCTGATATGAGAGACATTATTAACCCACGATCGCTCGCATTGTTAGACAGAATCTAACAATGTTTAATTTTCTGTTAATTCATTGTTGTTGGAGATGTGGAGCTCTTGCTCCAACAATTACAAGGCTGTTGGCAGCGTTATTAATAAAGAGCTGCACCAAGCTAGATGAATGTAACATGGGAGTGATTGTGTTCGTCTTTCGTGAAATTTAATTGGTTGGTAGGCAGCCAATGCTCTGGTATTACGGCAATGAAGCCATCAGCCATTTTGCAGTCCAGTATTTTTCTGTGATGTTGAGATGAACAGCCAAACCTTCGCAATTTTCCAGGTGGTGCTTATCCATGATTACGTCCTTTCCACATAACACACAATGGGGTGAGAGGGAGATGGCGATTCTATATAAATGAGCTGCCAAACAATCATGCCGTCAGAAGGCTGCCACTGCTGAATTTCTTGGTTCTTCAGGATGATGTTTAAATTTTGGAGGAGGGGTTCCCATGATTTATCTTTAGCAGATTCCTTTATTCTGTTCAAAAATGTTTGTTTGTATTGGAATCTTTTTATTGAATTCAACAGAAATAAATGATTTTTGATTAATATATTTCTGTATTAGGGTGCAGCTTTTCTTAGCCAGTTGATCCGCCAATTCATTACCTGCAGTCCGCTGAAACACATTGCAGAACTATTTCCTTGCCAGTTTTCGGAGCTGCTTCATCAGGGTGCAGCACTGAGAATTTGTGTCAGTTTTCTGTGAACTATTATTAGCTAAAGCTTGTATAGCTGCTTTTGAGTCAATGAGGATTACAGCTTTGGAAAATCGATTTATTATTTGAAGTAGACTGTTTAGAAGAGTGAATACGGCTTCTTTCAACTACTCCATCCAAGTTTGTGAAGACCTTCCCGACTGCTTTATAGAACGAGAAAAATTTACAAGCTCCTCCACCTCCTGCATCATCAACATCGTTTTGTAAAGATCCATCACTGTAAATGTATAACCAGGTTTCATAAGTATATTTGCTATTAATTAGTTCTAATGTTAATTGTTTTGCTACATTTGGATTTGTATCATTTCTAGCAATTGGTTCCAATAAGTTGTTTTCAAGTTGAAAATTTATGTATTCCAAGGGATTTTGTAGGATCTGTAACATTTAGCTGGGGAATGAGATGTGTTTGTAATCTTTTAATTTTCTGCATAAATCCTTCTTGTGCTTTTTAGTTTAGTGGGCAAAATTTTGTATTTCTCCGATAGTTTGTAATAGGCAGCCTGATTAATTTCTCATACTGGATTTCTGCTTCTTTTTCAAACTCGTGAAATTTAGTGCAGTGCAGTTTATTGACTATTTATTGCATCTTCAACACCGATCGTTAGTGCAACTTCCTTCTTCTGAGTATTTTTTGTAGAAAGTACGTTTTTTATTATAGTTTTATTCCGTATGGACCAAGCATTTTATTTTAATTTGGTTTATTTTATTTCCTAATAAAGTAAAACAAGATTTTTTTAACATAGGTAAAATCGTGTCGGATGTACCAAAAGAAGTACAGATTCACACAATATTCCATCAAAAGTTGTTTTAGACCAATATGTAAAGAGCACAGAGAAAGATCTGTATTTATCTGCCGTTAATGATTCAGATTAATAAAATTTCAACTGAAAAAAACATGTTGAATTTTGAAATTAGTTTATTTCAGTCAAAAGTGTTCGTAGAAGTATATTTCAAAAACTTTGTTTGTAATCTTCGTCAATTTTATATATAAAACAAAAATATTTATAATTATTTATTTATGATTAAAGGATAAAATATTAACTATATTATTTGTACTCAGAACAATAAAATATGGACTGAAAATATTTGAATTCGTGACATAATATTTGTTCAGTGAAAAGTGTTGTTACACAAATATTTCAAATACAGATTTCGAGTATTGTATAATTTGCTTATCCAACAGTTATTTTTATTATTAAAAAAAACTTATGTATATACTGTAGAATAAGTTATGGAAAAAATATGTCGAATTCTAAAATAATTGTTTGAGCAAAATACAGATTTCAGTTTCGGGTATTTTGTTTGTAAAACTGTTCTATTGATTAAAAATGATTAATTTGTATTTGCTGCATGTATATAATTAAAAACATAGATGCAATAACGTAAAAAATCTTTGTCTGTGTAACATATTCGTTAATGCAAATATAAACTAATAAACAGAAATATCAATTATGTTAGACGGAATCTAAGACAGCAGTTATCGCATAACAACACGAGCGATCCTGGGTTATGAATTGAAAGCATTACACAGGCAATGAATCAGAATTCAGAAACAAATGCAGAACAATCATATATCGCAATATGTATATCATATATATCACGATACAATGCAAGAAGAAAACAGAACATAAATATTGTTTCATTTACCTGCAATAAAGGCTTCTCGTCTTTTGCATCAATCAATTGTTTAGCTTCCAGGTCGGTTTCGTGTTCCATCTTGTACATCGATAGCAGCCACAGGGGAACAGTCAGACGCCAGCATCAATTAAGAAATGTACAAATGCCTGTTTGGAAAAGTTACGAAATCATTAACATTTTTACTTTTTATTACGAAATATTACATAAATAATTCGAAAACATGATCTGTTATAAGTTACTGGTGAACATACGTCACACAGTTCTTAAATCATAACCTGTGTCATTTAACTTACAGTGACTGACTGCTTTAATACTAAAGAACATCAGGAAGTTTGCATCTAGAGTTTTGGTGAATTTTCACATAGGATGGCTTGTTACATTACAGTCTTAGGAACGCCAATTTAAAATACAAAAATAAATCACGTCGCCAACTTAAGAAGTACAAAAACGTACATAAAATAGCTAGTTACGTGACATCATTTCCGGCGTGATAAGATATGAGCAGGATCGCCAGAAGACCTGGATTTTAAAAGTGTGTCCTGTATCTGGATTCAGATATATTTGTCCCAGAAGAAAAAAAAGTTTCGAAAAATACTATTCTTTGCTAATTTGTGTAAAATTATTTTTAAAAATTCCTTATTCATTTTTTCCAAGACCCTGTCCAATTTACGTTTAACTTCGGAATATGTATGATAAGACTTTCCTGTGTTAAACCTCAACCTACCTTGTTTACATGTTTCGACCTATTTATTGGTCATCTTCAGAACTGGTCGTTGTTGGTCTTGGCGCCTCTTGTTCTGTTTCCTGTGAGGGTGCGTTCGTGTGGTATAGTGTAGAGTCAAAGAGTGTGTGTTTTTGTTTTCGTATGTTAGTGTGATGTATTTTTTGTGTTCTTGTGTTTGTGTTGTATTCTTACGAAAACAAAAACACACAGAGAATTGCAACCTCATTCAAGAAATTAAATTACAACATCGCATACAGAACAAATAACACTCTACAAAAACATCTCAACACACAAACAAACAAACAAACAAATACAACCACACAGGCGTCTACAAACTCAAATGTAACACCTACAACAACTTCTACATAGGACAGACAGGCAGATCGTTTCAAACACGTTACAAAGAACACATCACAGCCATAACAAAATTACAAAACACCTCCACATATGCAGAACACACCACAAATGCTAACCACACCCACAGAGACATCAACACAGACATGAAAATACTGCACATCCAACCACAAAGCCAGAAAATAAACACACTAGAACAATATGAAATATACAGACACACGAAAACACACACGCAACGAAATTCTCAACACACAACTCAACTTCAAAACACACACTTTGACTCTACACTATGCCACACGAACGCACCCTCACAGGAAACAGAACAAGAGGCGCCAAGACCAACAACAACCAGTTCTGAGGATGGCCCATAAATAGGTGGAAACATGTAAACAAGGTATGTTGGAGTTTAACACAGGAAAGTATTACCATACATATTCCGAAGTGATACAGTGTCAAAAGTTGTGTAATCAAGATGTATCGCCTGGCGCCTGCTATCGAGTTGTATTGAAATAAAAGAATAATACTGTAGTATAATATAGCCTACTATTAGGCCTATATTAGGTATTATACATTATTTTTAGTCTTTACTATATTTGGAAGTTGATTTATTATAAGTGATAAGATTTAAACATTATATGAAGCATTTTTTCCTCTATAGATGGAGCCGAGACGTAGATGGGAGGATAATATTAAAATGAATTTGAGGGAGGTGGGATATGATGATAGAGACTGGATTAATCTTGCACAGGATAGGGACCGATAGGGGCTTATGTGAGGGCGGCAATGAACCTCCGCGTTTCTTAAAAGTAATTTGTAAGTAAGTAAGATGGGGCTGTAATGTGACATTACTTTTTCAAATCTGATCAATAATTCAGAAGAAATTTCAGAATCCAGCAAAAACGTAACGAAATTAAAAAGTTTAAGCTCTATAAAATTACCTATAGTTGTATTACAAATTAAATTAATTCAAATGTGTAGTCACCCTCTTCTGTCCCAGATTCCAGACTAGAGAATCTGGCAACCCTGTATCTGAGTAGAGTAGGAAGGGTACTCAGATCAGGATAGCGAGAACTGTAATTTATGTTCGGCTTTTCTCACATGTTCGCATCTGAATAAATCGACAGTCTATCATCATTCATAGGCGCGCGACTTCTTTGAAATATTAGGGGGGTGAAGGGTAGGACACTGCACTGAAGGTCTGAAAAAACTTTAATGTTATTCCCTCGTTTAATCATAAAATTGAGAACAAAACGTTAAACTACAAAAAGCAGACGATACTGAGAGAAATGAAGATTAGAAATACAGAACAGTTTGAAGTTACAAGTTCCGAAAACTACGGTGAAGGGGATGAATAGACCCTTATTGTTTGGGTATACGAACTTTTTGTGAGTATTAAGAGAATTATTATTTTTTACCCTTCTATATTGTATTGGCCTCGAAGACAGTGCATTATTTTGTGAATTGTCAAACTTGGGTACGCCATTTTGCATTGCTTCGAAAATTCAAGGTAGAGTATTCACCAGCCGACAGAACGGATTATTGCACACTTTTATCACTACCACTGTGACGCTATAAATTAATTTTAAGTCAGACGATGGTATTTTCTGAATAATAGGGAACGACATTTTTAGAAACAATAATTAAAGTTGGTGAATGTAGAGTATCCAACGCCCACTGAACGAATATTTCACTTTTATCACTGCCAATGTTGCGCTATAATCTTATATGGAAGGTAGGCTATAACAAAAACCTAAACTAACCAAACCTAACCTGTCAAAGAAGCAACAAGTTATACTAAATATGTGTAAAATTGGCCTATGTCTCTATAGTGGGCGGGACATAAGTAGCATTGACCCTAAATTGAGGCTGCAAAAGAAGCGCCTTGTGTGAGAACAGAATCGCAACTTGTTAACACGACACGCAACTTTTGCAACTGCAGTACAAAAGCTGCTCAGCATAAGTGGCGACTTGTGACAGATTTTAGTGTGACTAATGAAGACGAGACTCTACAGACAGCACCGGCTCCCCTCTTGGCGCATGCGCTCTGCTTTGTTGATGGGTGGGAGGGAAGAGTCAAATGTGTTTTCGAGCGGATTCTGACTAAGTGGTATTTTTGTGCTTGTTTGGCTGTGTTTCTGTTATAATAGAAAGTTTTAGTATTTTTATGTTTGTTTGTTTTATTATGTATGCTTGCGTTTGTGGTGAAAACTTTGGGTACGGTACAGTAATTTAAATAATAGAAAGTTTTATTACCTGTTTTTTGTTTTACTACGTTTGCTTACTATGCTTGCGTTTGTGGTGAAAATTTTGCGTAATTGAGATTTGTTTTATTTCACGTATTGTTATGGTTCCACACAGTTTTTGTTTATATAATATAGTATAAATTATTGACATTAGGCCTACATATTTTATATTTCGTTTCGCAGTACATCGTGATTTGATTTTGGTGTTCGTGCAGTTAACTTTATGAGTTTATATTACATATTATGTATTAGGGCCTATAGGTAATAGGCTCTAGACTAGTGAATTTTTATTATTCGATGCATTGAACATAATTACAGTTTAAAAATTATATACATATGCGTGTGGAAAGAAGTGTGCTTCTGTATGGAGGCACGTGTTGTATAGGCTTAATAGGGCTATTGTATTTTATCACGCACCGTACCATATCACCACAAAACTAAAGACTAAGAAATCGTGTTGTGAATGATTAGTTCTTTTACATGAACATTTTAAATCCGGCTTTGAAAACTACGGCATCATTCCAAGGTATTTTGTTATTTTAGAAAATAAGCATATTCTAATATGCCTTTAATGGTCATTATTCCTATTTTAACATTTACTGTATATATGACGTAAGTTCGATTACAGTAAACATAAACACTTAGATACTGTTAGTACCAAGAATTATTTTATTTGTCATTGCAAAATAGATTTAACTTTAAATATCACTAAATTTATTTCGCTATATGCAAACCTAATACCAAACACCTACATCCCACAGCATTGCACTTCTGAAACATCTTTCTTCACTCTTCCACCAACAAATTGCAAGATTTAAATGCCCGGTAATAAAGCAAACTTTAGTGCGCATGCGCCAGCCGAGAGCCGGTGCTGTCCGTACAGTCTCGTCTAAAGAAGTCGTTAGTTCAATTACACAGGTTCTCACACAAAGTGAATAGGGCATCCACTATAATTAATTTTATACAAATCGCCTTACCCTTTCGTTCTAATTTCTAAATTACCTTATGCATAGATATATCTATTCCACATCACAGATGTAAAACATGAGACAATTTACAATATAATACAATTAATGCAATATACGTAGTTGAATGGCATCAAGGATGCCGTGATCATAAATTTTAACTAGAAAAAATGTAACTATAGGCTACATTTCCTCTTCAATTCATTTTCTCATTTATTTTTTTTCTTTATTTATATGGACAAAACTTCAGAACAAGGTTACTTCCTTCCCCTCTGCCCCAAAATTCCAACCTTTTGCACACAAAATAAATTATTGGCACTGAAAAGTAGAGTTGGGCAACACGATTCTTTTTCAGAAGTCGATTCCAACGATTCAAACACACATTACGAATCGATTCTAACGATTCGTTCACGATTCTTCTCAGGCTGCGATTCCAACTATTCTTTTGAATCGTCAACGAGTTCACGATTCTTCCCAGTCTGCGATTCCAACTATTCTTTTGAATCGTCGCAAGACACTTTCCTTTGCAAACCACGCGTAGAACAGAAACGTTCTACATCTCTCTCATAGATGGCATAAGAGGCGAGACATTGGATTGTCTCTTTCTCATTGGCTGGAACCATTCAGTATGACCTCCATTAGTCTACAAAATTACCCAAGATAATGTCTCTAAATTATAATTTATCAACTGCACCTTATTATGAAGTACATTTTTTGCTTTACATCTCTATTTAACTATGCAAATTTCAGGTTTGTGTTCATTATTTTCCATACTTAACAAATGCAGTACATATTTTGATTTCACTCTCGCTCGGGAGCATTCGACACGGTTCGGAAATGTCCGTTGACAGGTTACATCAAACAACGAATAGAATCGTGGGTTACGATACCATGCCGATTCCTTAACATTCTTTTGAATGACGATTCGTTACGATTGTTTTGAACGACGATTCGTTGATACCACGAATCGATTCTTACGATTATTTATTATTAGTCGTTAGAATGAACGATTCGTTCACGAATCGACCCAACTCTACTGAAAACTGTCTTTTCGTAAACGTCATGCGCATTCAATATATCAACAATAACAATCACATATTTCTTTACTAAGACTCATAGATTCGTATACGCAAGATGTGTTATCTATTTCATTTATTTATTTATTTAATCCACTCAACAATGCAATTACAGAGTAGAGAAAAGTGAAAATAACAGTAATAACACATATAATAACGCTAATTTAAACTTAAATTTAAACAGTTACAATCCAATACTACTCAACAAAAGATATCAAGCAAATATTAGCGGGGTAACCATTATATATCACTTTTAAGGAACTCGGAGGTTCATTGCCACCCTCACATAAGTCGCCATCAGTCCATATCATGAGCTGCTGAGCAAGATTAATCCAGTCTCTATTTATTTGTCTATCGTCTCTACCATCACATCCCACCTTCCTCAAATTCATGTGATCAAAGTATCTCCAAACCTGGATTATCTATCTTATATATGAGAATAATGTTATTTTCGAGCTTATTGCAGCCGTTTTAGAAAATACAGTAACTTGGCAACTAAAAGAAGAAAATGACGACAGCATCTACAAAAACGAAGACGAACGTTTAAAATGAGTTTAAGAATAGAATGAACATCGCTGTTCATGTTTCTAAGCCTTTCCTAAACATTAGCTTGATGTCCACACCTGTGGAGTTACGGTTACTGAGTCTGGCCGCAAAACCAGGTGGTTCGGGTTCGATTCCCGGTCGGCTGCTTCTCAGCGCTAAAAAAAACTGGTGAAAATATACTTGCAAAATTCGGCGGGCCAGAAAAGACTGAATACAGTAGCTGTGCTTAGCGTAAATAAATACATTTCAGATTATTTCTGACTTTAATAAGTTAGTGAAAAATAAAGTATATGAATATGTCTCGTGACCAGAACAGTACGAAATGGAAATATAAATATTGGAAATTTATTCTTTCAAAAGGTGGAAGAATTGAAGTACATTGGTGCATCAGTAACAAATATAAATGATACTGGGAAGGTTATTAAACGCAGAATACATGCGGAAAATGCCTGTTAGAAGTTTTTGCTCTCGAAAAATCTGAAAGTTAGAATTTATAAAACAGTTATATAACCAGATGTTCTATATGACTATGGCATTTGCACTCTCACTTTAAGAAAGTAATAGAGGTTAAGGGTGTTCGAGAATGGTGCTTAGGAAAAATATTTGGGCTAGGAAGGATGAAGTTACAGGAGAATGGAGAAAGTTACACAACGTAGAACTGCACACATTGTATTCTTGTATACTTCACCAAATATAATGAGGAACATTAAATCCATATGTTTGTGATGGGAGGGCATGTAGCACGTATGGGTGAATCTGGAAATGCATATAGAGTGTTAGTAGGAAGACTTAAAAAGAAAAGGCATTCGGGGAGGCCAAGGTGTAGATGGGAGGATAATACAGTAGCGTGCAAATTCATCCGAACACGACATATTTTTACATTTTCTGTCATTGTTAGCCTCACAGCTGCTCATACCGCTTTAATTGACATCTGTAGTACGTGTAATTCCATTGTTGAAGGTCTGTCGTTATTATTTTTTTATAATATGTGACATTTTGCCTGTCGTTTTGTACTTATAAGCATTTCAGTTGTGTTGAATCCTTAATACTGCAATCCTGTGTACATTCTGTCGTCTTCACAAATGGATACAACTCCACGAAAACGGTCTAAAATTATAACATTAGCAGAGCATTCTTCTATGACAAAGAGGCAAATTGCTGCAGAATGTCACATCGGTTTGGCTACTGTTAATTCGATCATAAAACGATACAGGGAGACTGGATCCATCATAGCCCAGAAAAAGGAAACTGTGGCCGGAAAAGGAAGACTTCACCTGCAGATGATCGTTTAATTGTCAGGAAAAGTAAATTAAATCCTAGACTAACTGCTGTCGACTTAACCCGCGAGTTAATGGCTACCACTGGGGGCGAATATTCACGTCACAACAGTGCAGCGTAGGCTTTTGGAAGCTGGACGAAGGGCTCGTAAGCCTATTAAGAAGCAACTGCTAACCCCTGTTATGTGCAAAAAACGCTTAATGTGGGCAAAATTACATCAACACTGGACAGTGAATAACTGGAAGAATGTACTTTTTTCCGATGAGTCTCATTTCGATGTCCACGGCCACCGTGTTTCTTACGTACGGAAAGGATCCGAAAAAGTAACAGCAGCTCATCTCCAACAAGCACCCAAATACCCCCCTAAAGTAATGTTTTGGGGTTGTTTTACACATGAAGGGCCTGGATCATTAATACCTATCCAGGGAATGATGAATTCTGACAAATATATTCACTTATTGGAAACCAGAATCGTACCCCAGCTGCAAAAATCATTTCCGGATGGCAGAGGTGTGTTCCAACAAGACCTGGCACCATGCCATACGTTCCGAAAAACTACAGAATTCTTCAACAAGAAGAATATTCAGGTACTCCCCTGGCCAGGCAACTCACCGACATCAACCCCATAGAGAACTTGTGGTCAATTTGCAAAAGAAGAATGCAAAAAATGGATTGTTCTACAAAGGAGAAGATGATTTCTGCCCTCATTGGTGTATGGTTTCGCGATGAAGAAATGAAGACTATTTGTGGGAAATTAGTGAAATCCATGCCACATCGTCTCAGAGCTGTTATTAGGAACAAGGGAGGCCACATAGATTACTGAGGTATGTCTTAGATCGTTTTTTATTATCCTGTTTGTCTTTGCATAATTAATTACGTTGTTCGGATTAATTTGCACGCTACTGTATTAAATTAATGGATTTGAGGGAGGTGGGATATGATGATATGTACTGAATTAATCTTGCTCATGATAGCAGCCAATGATGGACTTATGTGTGGGCAGCAATGAACCTGTGCGTTCCTTAAAAGCCATTTCTAAGTAAATAAGCGAGTGAACAATATGCTTGAAACTAAAAGGTAAAAGGGGCACTGTTCACATACAAGTAATGCAAGATTTTAATTCAAATGTTTGTTTAATATTTTTGCGTGAATGTCTCAGAGCGAAAAAATAATACGCGCAACTGCATGTCTGTTAATATGGTGTGATTTAAGACTTATGTAGAATGTTAAAAAGATTTTCGTTTTACACAATGTAAATATATTAATTAGTCCCACCACGAGTACTGGTAAGCCACGACTAAGGCCTGGGTAACACTGACTCCTATCTCTAGGAGAGTTCTTGAGTTGTGATTCTCAAATAAGATCACCAGCAATAATGCAACCAGGATGGTTGGATATGCGGAGAACACGGATATTTGGAAGTAGGAAAAAATTGTGAACTACGAGTTCAAAATTTATTTGCTAGTACATTTTCCATAATAATATAATATTGAGGTACGGCCTTTCCTTACTTCTCCAACACACAGTTATGCACGCTGTTTCGGGATATGTGCTAAAAAGATACACATTTCAGACAATAACGTTAACAGTCTTGTGACGTTTATGTTTGAGTGCATGGAGAAATAGACATACCAGTTGTGTGGATCACTTAACCTACACGTCACATCATTCAAAGAGGTTCTGGCCAGTAGCCTACATTATGGTGCATGACCCTTTCCACAAACATCGCATACGGTTTGTACACTGTATGCATCGCAATAGATCACGAATACGAAAAAATATTTTAGGCAATGCTTTTATTTAAAACGTTATTTGTCACTATCATTCGTAAGCTTACAGTAGAGCGGCACATAATATTTCTTTTTCATAAACATAACATTCCAATGTCTTCTCACAGTAGCCTGGTAGATGCGTTTTCAGATCTTGCCATTACAAGAGCAATAAATGGTGGAAGGAAATCTATTAAATTCATTCAATGAGATAATGCGAGAAGTTTTGTCAAGGAAGTTTTTAATAAGTCCAATGATTTTAAGAATATGAAACATAACGTGTTGAAACATTGCAAAGAATAGCAGTGCCCTTTGAGATCATTGCTCCAGTGAGGGTGAGTGCAACTAGAATCATGCACTCCCCAAGATTTACGAGAGCAGAATGTAAACAAAAACGTCTCATCAGCTATGTTTCTATAAAATTACTGTACGTCACAATATAATGTATTGAATGAATTAATTATACGGAAATTGTTGGTTTCGAACATTTTTACTATTCAATAACTCTAAATTAATATCATGAGAATTGTTTAACATTCACACTATCTGGATTTCATTCCTTTTTACATATTTAGAAAATACGAGTAGTGAAGATTGTATATTCCTATAAAATAAACTATATCCATTAAAGATTCCTTTACATTTTATATAAAATTCAGCTAACATATAACGAATGCACTCCACTCGTTATTTTTTAATAAATTTAGAATCAATTAAGTTTACAGTATTGTTACGTATTTACAGTATTTTAATTGAAACGTATTTCGTGAGACATTTTTGTTTACAAACTCTCGCAAGTGGAATATTGGTGTTACATACACCTGCACTGCAGAACAATATCCGCAACGACCACTGCAACTTTTTGCAGCGTTGCAACACATTACATTTCGTATGTTCAAAACTACTGAACATATCAAGAAACTTACGTGACAAACCTGGTTCGTATTTAATTCATCTATTACCTCTGAAAAATTATGTAATAGGTTCCCTTATTCCCTGTAACAAAAATTAATATGAAATTAAATTAAATTAAAGACATGCATGATCATTTAATAATCGCGACTGCAAAAAATTCTTTCCACAAACAGAACAGTTGAACGGTTTCTCGGCAGCATGCCGGCGTATATGCGATTTTAAATTTCCGGAATAAGCGAAACTCTTTCCACACACGTTGCACATGAAGGGTTTTTCTCCAGTGTGCAGACGTGAATGCAA
Source organism: Periplaneta americana (assembly GCF_040183065.1). Classification (NCBI taxonomy): domain Eukaryota; kingdom Metazoa; phylum Arthropoda; class Insecta; order Blattodea; family Blattidae; genus Periplaneta; species Periplaneta americana. The sequence goes on from NC_091132.1 coordinate 160,937,450, forward strand.
TTTTAGGCAAGAAGACTGCGAGAAACATTTTCCACAAACCTCACATTTGAACTGTTTGTCACCTATATGAAATCGTGTATGGATCTTTAGACAGCCAGAATAAGAAAAACACTTGCCACAATATTTGCATTTGAAAGGTTTCTCGCCACTATGTACGCGATAATGAGTTTTCAGGACAGACAAATCAGAGAAAAACTTCCCACAATTATCACATTCGAATGGTTTTTCGCCTGTGTGCTTTCGTACATGACTTCTAAGATTTTGCAATTGCGTGAAATACTCTTTGCAGACGTCGCATTTGTATGGTTTCTCGCCAGTGTGGAGACGTGAATGAACTTTTAAAGTTGCTGACTGTGTGAAGCACTTTCCGCAAACATCGCACTTGAAGGGTTTGTCATCTGTATGCAGGCTCACGTGCATTCTTAAATTCCCCGACCGAGAAAAAGTCTTTCCACAAAATTCGCATTTGAACGGTTTGTCGCCTGTATGCTGACGTGTGTGCAAATTCAGGTAAGACGCCTTGGAGAAACATTTTCCACACACGTCGCACTTGAAAGGTTTGTCTCCAGAATGCCAGAGTACATGCGCTTTAAGTTCACTCGATGTAGTGAAACACATTTCACATTGAAGGCATTTGAATGGTTTTTCACCGCTATGTCGTCTTCTATGAAGAGTAACTGATCTCGAGTGCGAAAAACGCTTTCCACAAATTTCGCATTCAAAAGGTTGCTCTCGAGTATGAACCCGTTTATGAACTTTCAGGTGATCTGAATTTGCAAAAAATTTGCCGCAAATATCACACTCGAAAGGTTTCTTGCCACTGTGCAGGAGTTCGTGTCTCTTGAGATTTCCGGATTGCGTAAAAGACACTCCACAAATAACACATTTGAACGGTTTCTCGCCAGAATGGTGACGTGTATGAATTTTTAATGTTCCAGACTGTGAGAAACCTTTTCCACAAACATCGCATTTGAATGGTTTGTCCCCAGAATGCAAAACAGCGTGTATTTTTAAACTTCCAGGCCTTGTGAAACTCCTTCCACATTCGTTGCACTTGAACGGGCATTTGAATGACTTTGTACCAGAATGCAAACCAGCATGTGTTTTAAATTTTTCCAACTTCTGTTCTTCTTGTGTTACACTGATAGAATCAGACGATAACCTATCTCCATGACAGTCTTCAGTGCTGGAAACAAACCGAAGAACTGAGCTATGCAGGAGCCAATAATTTGGTGAAAAACAAGATAGACTCATGGGAATTTCCATTTAACAGTAACAATTAATAGCAGATTTCAGACTTCCCGGATCATACAGGAGCAAGAATTCGAATTTCGAAAAAAATATGTTAGGTCGGAATATCACTGTCTAGTATATACTCACGAAGCTAAATACGTAGTGAATATGCATCCATAGATAGTTGCTAACAACTAGGATCGATAATATCACCTCATTACAGACCATAAGAAATAATACCGGCACAATCAATTGTTCCTAGCACCCTCAGAACTCAAGTTTCGTGACTGGATATACTAGACTGTGGTGATATCTTTGATCTTTGAAACTAAACAGAGACAGTGAATTTCAGAGAACGTGCAAACTGGCATCACAACATACATTCATACCAAACAAATAAGTTTTCGAACGTAAGTCTAGAATACGAGACATATTATTTATCCATGTATGAAAATATAATATTAACAAATATAATTTCATCGTCTGATTGAGGTTCTGGCTGATATGTACATCTATTATTATCTCACTTAATCATGTGCCAGAGGAAGAATAATTGTGTGTATGCATCGGAAGTCTGACTAGTGTAAAATGTAGCTCGTCGGCGATGTATGCAATGGAGGGGGCAGGAACTGGCCACTCTACCACATTATCTCCTGGCCTAGTTGCCTCTTAAGTGGTGCCCTCTGGGTATCAATTGTGAGGTTCAGACCTCTCTTCAGACAGTTACTATACAACAACAATTATAATTTCAATAATACAACATCAGGTTGCGAGGTCCGAGTATGATGATGTAGAGTGTACACTTTATGGCATGTTCGCTGTTAAGCTCTCAAATTAAGGCTAAATTGTGTGGATGATTTTGTGTATATAGGGTGTTTCATAAGCACATGTAAATACCTTGAAGTTATAATGTAAAAGTTAAAGAAATTTGAAATGATCTACGTAATTCATTTATGAAAATAGATAATTTACGAGTTTTGAAGCAATACTTAATGTAATATCTTTCCAGGCACAATATGAGGTCAGTACAAATCATAGCACGAGACATGTCAGCAAACATAGATGCTTGTTATTGCTACAATTCACTGCACTTGATTCAGACATCAGTCAACATTTTTATGTTTACACTGTACATGCATCACTGTTGTAGCTACTGCCATCAACATTACTGTTAAAACCTTAATTTTATATTGCGTTTTATCCCTACTTTGCTGCATATATCTCTAAAAAAATTCTGCACTGAGAGATAAGCTTTTAGTTCGTAATGTATTTGTTATCGTGATGTATTTGTTATAACTAATTTGCCACATTAACTACGAAATAAAGCTGTATCTAAAAAAGTGTCTAAGGATGTCTTAACCTCATTTGTACCTCTACATAACATTCACAAAGTATTTACATATTCTCATGTCGTATATCCTGTCAAAATATTATATTATGTATTGCACCCCAACTCCAAGACGAATGACCTCCATAAATACACTTTCCACAAACATCACAACTAAACTGCTTCTCGCCAGTGTGCATCATAAATTGTGTTTTAAGATTTGAAGTATTTCAAAAACAATTCCCACACACATCACAACATATTGGTTTGGCGACACACGCGTGAATGCCTGCCGAGATTTGCCAATTGCGAAAAACTCTTTCCACATACGTCACAACAGAATGGCTTCTCACCCGTGTGTACGAGAGAATGCAAATTCAAACGACCGGAGCGCGAGAAACTCTTTCCACAGATGTCACAAGTGAATGGTTTCACGCCTGAGTGTATGCTTGAATGCATATCGAGATATTTCGAGAAAGCAAAACACTTTCCACAAACGTTACATGTGAATGGCTTCTCGCCAGTGTGCAACACTGAATGTGTTTTAAGACTGTAAGATGATGCAAAACATTTCCCACACACGTCACAACAGAATGGTTTCGCGCCTGTGTGGATTCGTGAATGACTCTCGAGATGTGCGAACCGCGAAAAACTCTTTCCACACACGTCACAACTGAATGGCTTCTCGTTTGTGTGCACGCGTGAATGCCGTTTGAGACAGTCGGAGCTTGAAAAGCACTTTCCACAAACGTCACAACTGAATGGTTTCCCGCCTGTGTGCACGCGTGAATGCCTCTCGAAATTGCCCAAGCGCGAAAAACTCTTTCCACACAAATCACAACTGAATGGCCTCTCATTGTTGTGCAAGAGTGAATGCCTCTTGAGATCGTTCGACGTTGAAAAAAACTTTCCACAAACGTTACAACTGAATGCTTTCGCACCTGTATGCTCGAGTGAATGTCTGCGGAGGTTTCCCAATTGTGAGAAACTCTTTCCACAAACGTCACAACTGAATGGCCTCTCGTTAGTGTGCACGCGTGAATGCCTCTTCAGATCGTAGGACTTTGAAAAGCACTTCCCACATACGTCACAACTGAAAGGTTTCTTGCCAGTGTGCACCATTGTATGCACTTTAAAATGATCAGATCTTGCAAAACACTTTCCACACACATCGCAATTGAATTGCTTGTTACATTTGTGTACGAGGTAATGGCTTTTGAGTCTTGCAAATTCGAGAAAAGACATTCCGCAAATGTCACAATCGTATATCTTGCTGTCGTTCTCTTCAGGAATATTTTCACAGAATCTTGCAAGTCCACTACTATGGCTAACTGCAACACTAATAATTATAACTGTCATTAGTGGTAAGAATGTTTAAATTTCCGATTAGGAAATATATACGCCATAAGCAAAGTAATAGAGGATAAATTGATAATAGACTTTCACGTTCAGTTCTGTAAAGATTAACTTAAAAAATTAAGCAATAATAGTAATTACAATAATCATAACAGGAATAATGAAATAAATGGTAATAATGATAATAATAATAATAACAATAATAATGATAATTCATATATTTATTAATATCGATGAGATGGACAACAGACATTCGCAAATAAAGTCCATGAGAGTGACACAATTAATACAATAAAAGTAACAACTATTGTACAAATTAAATAATTGTGATAATAATAATAATAATAATAATAATAATAATAATAATAATAATAAATGTAGTACTAATGGATGTATTGGTAGTAGTAATATCTGTAGTATATTCAGCAAAAATGTAATAATACTAATAATAATAATAATAATAATAATAATAATAATAATAATAATAATAATAATGCCAAGCTTGGCTCATTACTAAATTTTCTTAGATTGTATTTATTACAATATATATTTTATGTATCTTAACACGATTCAATTGAGCGTAGTTAAAATTTGAATAAAATAATAGATTGCTAAGCTAACGTACTACTGCTGCATGCTAAATCAATACACTCTCGTTGTTTGTTAATTCTCTGAGATGAAAATGAATGTGTACATAAATATCATTTTAAGAATTCCAGGAAACGAATATATAGAATAGCCTATAAAGTTTTCTGTGCATAGGAAAATATATTAATCTTACCAGTCTTCTATTTACTCAGAACTTACTCTTATAACATTATAGCATTATATCCATCTAGAGAAAGTACACTTTCCAAAGGTGAAATAAATATTAAATATACAAATCGGTTAACTTATCTTCCGATATTACTTCATGCAATCATACAGAAACATTCTCTATAGGCTATGTTTCATAGCTTTCGATTGTTGTTGTCTAAGGCCCCTTATAGGCGAAGTCATTTGTTTTCATTTCATTACACTGCCTCTGATGGCACTGTATTTTAATTTTAAAACTCATTTATCTCATTAAAATTTGCAAAGAATAAAACTTATCGGAAATCATTTTTAAAGAACCTTTTAATATGTAACATATTTCACAAAAATCAATAATAAGCGACATATATCGATTTATTTAATTCAGGATACCTTATAACCCACTTTTAAATAACGTATTTTGAATGTCATATAGCCTAACATCTAAGCTACAACGAACATAATATATATTGCAATTTTCATAGAAATCCGTTCATTCATTAGTGCGTGAAAAGGTAACAAACATCCAGACAGACCGACAGACAGACTTACATACAAACAAAAAGTTCAGAAAAGCGATTTTCTGTTTGAGGATGGTTAATTATACACATGTTAACACCAATTATATTTGGAAAATCGAAAAATTTTGTTTACAGTTTTATTATTAGTATAGATTATGGTAGTAATGGTCGTAGTAGCAGCATAAGTAACAATACTAATGGTAATAATAATAATAATAATAATAATAATAATATAACAATAATAATAATAATAATAATAATAATAATAATAATAATAATAATAATAATAATAATAATAATTTTGAAACTTGTAAATCCAGGCAGTGAAAACCTCCCACATTTGTTTGCTTACTTGTACACAGGATCTGTGTTAAATCTATAGAAGACAAGTAGGAGTGGAAGCAGGAGGACAACGTAGATGTTATCAACAAATTTCTATTACAAATTCGAGGACAAACTTAAGAAATTAAGGGAAACCATTTTTCCTGGGTACACACAATTGCAAAATGAAACAATTCCATTAATTGGCCTGCATTAAACGTGATAAGGTGAAGGCAGGTCTATGCTTTGGTATTTCCTTGAATGGCAGAAACTTCAGCATCAATGGTTGTAGTGGTATAGCAGTGGTAAATCATTTATTGGTGATAGTTATTCGAAATATTATAATTATGCTACTCGCCCCCACAAAGTACACTTTCATCTAAACAATAATCATACCGTATTAAAACTAAAAATATATTTATTTTGTCATGATATAAATACAAAGTGAAACTAACGTCAAATAAGGACTCATGTATTTCACTCACCTCTCAGTCAAGACTTCATTCTCTTCTCCTGTCAGTTCCGGTTTGCACTCATCACTCACTTCAGCCAATTCACATGAATTTTCCTGCACATCAAGATTTTGCAAAACAGACACATAGGACAATAATAGATGCACTATTAATGCATGATAGTCTAAACACTCCATAGATTTAAAAAAAAAATCGTACCCAATGCAATATACAATATAAGCTTTCTTGGCAAAACCATGATAAGAATAAATAAATGCAAAAGAATTGCAAACAAAAAAAGTATCGTGTAGTAAGTAAATGTTGCACAACCACTGAGTTAATTGAAAGTTTAAGGGACAATGATGGTGGGTAGTAAGAAAGCATTCGTTAGCAACTAATGGAACAATAAGTTCGAAAGACGCGTTCCAAGAAATATTTTTAGTGATACTGATCCGCTAAAGGATTCACTAACTTAGAGATCAGATTTCTTTCATACAATAATATTTATTCCTCCGTTAGACAGTCGCCTTGCGTACATTTGAATTGGCGAGTAATTTAATATTTTTGGTTCATCATAATGTTAAATTTGTGACATTCAGGCATGCGATATTTTGTGGAATAGGCCTATATACAGGTTATTCCATATCAAATCGACCGAAATATAGAGAAAATTCACCTTGCAAAAATTTAAATACAATGAAACTTTTTCTGTCCGTAGATAACTGTGATATAATGCTTTGTACAAAGTTTGAGGCATCAGAACTTAATAGTGTTTAAATTTATCGTATTTTCATAAAATCAGCAAATTTAAACTGTTGTGGCTCCGAAACCCTTTCACCCAATGATCAAAATCATGGTTTACTTTGATGCTGAGAAGTTAAAGTTTATATTGACATATATACAGATTTTCTTAGTTTTTATGGGAATGGAGAAATTTAGATTTTTCTTCATTAAGACGCCTTAGTCCACGAAAAAAAAAATTTAAAATATATGGTTAAATTCCGCATTGAAAGTACAAATAAACACATAGTTTTACTGATGATATGTTGATAAGAAAGTACTGAAAATATGAAATAAAAAAATAAATAGTACGCGCGTGAACTAACCTGCTGACTGTGAGATGGGAGGTAGTCGAGACAAGCAAGGCCAGGAGACAAACGAGTCATATTTCTTCTAGCAGTGATGGCTGGGCTAGCTTTATCACAAGTTTTCACAAACACAGGAGTAAAATGTCGCCCAATGCTCGCTTATCTTCAGCTCTCGGCCAGTGCGTGTGGTACTGCATCTTTCGAGTCTAGGCGTGTGAAAATAATTTATTTAATACCCTCGAAACTTATTGCCGAGCCACTAAGCAAACAATGCCGAATCCCTCTTATTAATGCAAGGTTCTTTCTCAATATTTTTTACATTTTTACAAATGGCCAAACAGCCTAAAAGCAAGTAAAGTTAGATTATCTATCTCTCTGTGTACAATGAAAATAAGGATTACTTCTTAACATAACCTACCAAATGTCAGCTTCAAAATAAGCTCTCGTTCAATGTTCTGCAGTAAATGGTTCCAGAGTTCTGAGCGCTGAAAGAGGCTTGTTTTTATAAACTACGCAAAATTTGACGCTCAATAATATGAAAACCGTTTGACTTTCGATAGTATATTTTTCAAAATGCACTCCCCTCAGCACCTTGTATAAGTAGGGAAAAAATTAGAGCATAAAAAAATGCAAGGTTTTTTACTGATCGATTTCATATAGAATAGCCTATATACAAGATATTATAATAATATTGCATACTAATGGCTAAAAAGTGATACCTCGTATCTCTACATTTGCAGGTAAATAAAATAAAAAAGCGTGGAAATTATTTTCTCAAAATAGACAAACTTCTTATATGTTTCTACTTTGCATGATCTTCTATATGAGAACAAAATATCAGTAGCCTACACCGTCTAATTTTGTGAACACAATTATAATGTAGTTAATCTAAATAATACCAACGTAGTTAAACTAAATTACCATTTTTTAGATAGAGGTATATTATTCTTAGCTATCGATATGCGATAAATTGATTAAATATTTTTATACTTATTCATTTATTCATTAATTCTTTGATTAGTGAAGTTATTATTTTTTTCTTTATTACAGGCTCTATTTCGTCTGAGGAAGAATTTATTTGCCCTGTAGACTGTCTTTCTATTTTCTATCAAATTAATGTACTCATGCGCTCTTTCTAATAACAAATTTGTCATATATGAAGAGTTCATGGCAAGAATGATGGATGTCACTTTCTCGTCGAAAATGAACCAAGACTGCCAATGCATAGCTTAAGACATATAGAATGTACGTAGAGAGTTATATGACAATAGTACTGATAGTCATTGTCCAGTAATGATCGGAAAATCACAGTTAAGCTTTAAGTGCTAAGCATTTCAAACTTTCAATAGCTTCTCCTGCAAAATGTATTCCAAATGACATCCATCATTCTTGCAGTGGACCCTTTATTTATCATCCTCCCTGAAACATCTGTTCCTCATTTCTTTCTCCTTAGTATTAGTCTATATTTACTGCGAATTTTGACAACAATAAAAGCAATGCCTCATATCAGTCTAAAAGGCGACGTTCACTTTTATTCATTCACGTCCTATTACGTCACTTGTGAAATCCAAAGCTGCTTGTTTAACGATCCAATTACTAGTGGCCCATTATTTCCTCTTCTGCAACCCGACTATCCACTAACTTTAAAGCTCCGCTAACTAAAGGAGGAAAACATTATTTATAGGTCAGTTTTCTTGCTAACCACATTTCAAGATGCTCACAGGTGTGAACCAGGTAGATGTCAGCAACTGATCCAATGTATAGGGTAAAGTCGGTAATGGCAAAATATTATGAAGAATGTGAGGATCTATCAGGCATTTGTGGATTAAGGCAAATTAAATTGGACTAAAACACGGAGGGTTAAAAATGTTATCATTGGCGATGCAAACATCAAAATTATTATGGTTTACAGAACACTGAAAAATGCAGTGTCTACAACAAAAATGAAGTAGAAAAGATTTACTACTGACTACAGGATGAAGAAATTTAAAGGATGAAAGTAACAATCATCGTATCCCCTGTTGAACTGCCTGTAGTCAGTAAATAACAGAGAGAGAACTAGCGACCAACACACTTCATAAACTGCACTCACCTCAGCTTCATTCTTCACGATGGGAAAGTCTACTGACACTGCAGCTTCCTCATATGTCATCTCTGATTTCACATCATATCTGTGGTCAATACATTCTGTTTTTATTTTAGTTAAGATAACGTCTAATAAATTTCCTTCCTGCAAAATAAATAAAAAAATTAAATGAGCAATACATCATATAAAGTTGAAGACCTACACGAGAGATCCGAGGCTATTTATGAAGTCCGTCCACACTATTATTAATACTGAAATCAACGAATACAGGTGTATCAATTTCAAAAACTTGCAACGCAACATAGAATGCTATTAATTAAACAAGAATTTTATTCAATCATATGACTTACTTTAATGTAAATTATGCAATTATAAATTTATCTTATATGTTTAAAAATGTTAATGTATTCGCCATTCAGTATGGAATCTTCAGACATTGATAATTAGAGACATCCTGTGAAAAAATACATTGAATCAAAATTGTACTGAAGATTTTTACATTATGTCAAAATATAGATTGTTGATGTCAATATTAAAAACATAAAAAAACGGTGAAATACTTAAGTGCACCAATTAAAATCAAAATTTTAAATACTGGTATGCACATTTAATCGGAATTAAGTTAAGTAACCATATCATATTACGCTAAAATAAATGTACATGAATATTGTTAATCAAATGCGTATAACACTTGTATTTCCGTATTAAGAATAACTTAAAAAGAATGCGAAAATTGCATTTGAATGTGTTACGTACATAAAAAAAATCGTTACGGACTACTATTTAAATAATCTAGAATTATTAAATATGCACATTTTTACAAAAACAAAATCAGACTAAATTACAACCAATCATAACAAAGTCATTTAATTGAACTACGATGTGACCACTATGTGTGGACGAGAAGTTGTTCAAGTGTGTTGATTGTGAAATATATTACGAATCCATTTCAATGAATAATAAATTTTGTATTTAAATGTGTTATGTAATTCAAAAGATATGCCTATCATTTATGCTATATTGTATTATACTGAAACCAAGATATAAAATTAAACTTAGTACATTTTTACATCACATTAACTTGCATTTCACCATGTCACAAAAAAGAACGCGCCTAACGAAGAGTTAAAAAACCTCCAAAAAGACTATCCAACTCAAAAAGCAGTAGCAATGCCCAGTAGATGATCTAAGAGGCCCGATTAGGATTCAAGCACTCCTGCTTATGTAAAACAACTATTAGAAACAAAGAGTAGGTAGCGCTACGATTAGACTGTCTCAGTCAGAGATAATATTACAGCCTTCAAGATGGCGGTAGTTTGTCATAGCCGACGAAACAGAACCAGTTTGAACTTATTTATTCATTTGTTATTGAACATAACAGGCAAAGCCCAATTATAATGTTCAAGACTGACAAACTTATTTATAAACATAAACAAGGAAAAGAAAACATAGCCTACTCTTATTAAAAACCGAAACAAAATAGAATAGAGGGAAAGAAAATAAAATGAAATCAAGGCGTGAAAGTAGCTTCAAATTAACTAAAATCATATTTTGGAAATTGTGATAAATTATTCTCTATATTTGAAAATTCATATTGAAAATATCAACATTCGAATGAGTATATAACTTATTGCATATTGTAACATTTGGCTATCTGTGGAAATTTCGTGCGATTCAGTATTTGCCTTTGGTATGAAAAATAAATTTCGAAATTTTGTATTATGCTTGCGTGCATATAATGTTATTTAATATAATAAAGCAACACTGTATAATTTATTGTTAATAATTTTATCAAGAAAGTTTAAAGACTGAGAATTTCGTCTATTTCGAAACTAGTAATATATAAATGTTGAAGCTTTGTAGCATAACTCTCAAAAGTAGGATAATTATTACAAAGTCTATAATATAACCAGTTTAGAAATTTATTTTGTATTTTTCCTAGTAACTGCTGGCAACTGGTTTCCAGATAAACACACCATACTCTAATCTAGATCGAACAATGGAATTACACAAAATTATTATAGTTTTGACTTTGAATTTACAAGAATTTCTCATAACAAAACCTGAACTTTTATAGGACAAATTTATAATATTCTTAATATGACTATGAAATATACAATTACTGCTAAATAATATACCTAAATATCTCTGGTTCTGCTAGTAAAAGTTTGGCTCTATTTCAATTGAAAATTTAGTTTTTTTTCTTTAATTTTGAAAATAACGTAAGTAAGCACTTATTAATATTAAATATTAATAATTTAATATTAATACCCGAAATATGTAAGTTTGTAATATTTTTTGAAGTACCTTAAAAATAAGACATAGTTTTAATTCCTTTATAGAATTTAATGTCCCGCGCCGTGGCATCGCGGTCTAAGGCATCTCACCTAGGACTCGCGTTACGGAATGCGCGCTGGTTCGAGTCCTCATGGGGGAAGAAATTTTCTCATGAAATTTCGGCCAGTGTATGGGACCGGTGCCAACCCAGCATCGTGATGCACTTGGGGAGCTACGATAGGTAGCGAAATCCGGTTTCGAATACCAGCTATAACGGCTGGGGGATCATCATGCTAACCACACTATACCTCCATTCTGGTTGGATGATCGTCCACCTCTGCTTCGATATGTGGGCGTGAGGCCAGCAGCCGGTTGGTCGGTCTAGGCCCTTCACGGGCTGTAGCGCCACGGATTATATATAGAATTTAATAACATCGGCAAATAATAAAATTTTAGAATGTTGTACACAATTCACGATATCATTAACAAACGATAAAAACAATAATGGACCAAGATTAAAAGCTTGAGTCCATAGAAAACTTAATGTGGCAGTGAATGCTACAGTTGTAGATCAAACACTGTCATACTTCCTAAACTACAAATTTGTGCAGGAATGTATATGGATAAACCAAGAAATTGAAACGGCAAATACTGGCTCATCCAGGAGGTTGACAGTCTTGCGATGTTTGGGAGGCTTCCGATCTGAAAGTTCTTGTTTCCACACAGACAATGGCTTACCTGATTGCACTCATCTTGACTTACTGATTTATAACACAGTTAAAATAACTCTTTGTTTAAACCTGAGCTCTTATCAGTTGTGAATTTCAAATGAAGCCGAATGAAGCCAGCTTCAGCAAAAATAAACACTTCTAGAAATTATATGTTGCAGGACCCCTCGTAATTCTTCACGTTAATTGACCCTTCAATAACATTGATATGCTGTTTAGCAGTTATCTGAACTTGATGCAATATGTACTGTTACGTAACATCATACATATTGGACAGACAACAAGAAAAATATATCACCTATACACAATGCAATATATTAACTTATTCCACAATTGAGACATCTGGCCGACGTCTACAGATGACCAGAATTCAAAACAAAGGTTAATGTTATATTAAATGATATAACTGATTCAGTTTTAAAATGCTTCAGAGTTGTTCTAAAAATCGATGGAATTACAAAAATCCCCAGATTTTTATATTTATAATAGTTCTCCTGAAGATACATATTCACATAACTTGTTTGTAAAAATATGTTTTAATGGGAAATAAAATTATATATTTACGATTGGCATATCACATTCACAAGTTACAACTTCGTTTATTCTGTTTCATCACGTACAAGAAAAATATTTTGTTACTTTGATATAACCTCCCCAGCTATAAATGAAGAATTTAGAAGAAAAAAAAGTAATTGCTTTCAATATACCTCAGATAAAAGCTTCCCCTCTTCTGTATCTGCGTTATCACTTGTTTGTATAGCAAGTGGGTCGGAGTCAGGTTCCATCTTCATCAAGTCATCCATTACGACTGAAAAAGGGAATTAAATAACTTAACCTGCAGAAAGAAAGCGATTCGGATAGACTTACTGGCTTGGTAATTAATCATTCTACATCTGCGTAGAGTGAGTATTTCTATGTATGCGAGCGCGAACATATACAGCACTAATTAACACAAAAACAAATGAAAGTGTAGATGAACATGTGAGTATAGGGCAAAGTTACAGTAACTGTTTTACAAAACAAACCATACGATTGACGACATAGTTTATCACAAAGTTTCACGTCCGATCTGCTAGTTCGAACAGAATCACAGTGCGGTTTTATGACAAATTTGAGGTACAATTTAACATCGCCGTGGTCCGTAATAATTGATATGGCTCATAAACATAATTTTTAGAATATAAGAAAGAAACATGAATACTATTTGCCGTTCTTAAAAATAAAATTGAAAATAATAGTAATAATAAAAACTGCATACAATAGAAATTTTCCCGTAATTTCAAACTGGTAAGCGTGTAACACAAAGAGAATACATGTAATAAATAATCTGGGAATAATTAATATTTATACGAAATTTCAAACTGTTAAGAGAGTAATACAAATAGAATAAGTGTAATAAAAATTCTGCACCTTATGGGAAAATTAATTACACGTTTTAAATGAAAATACAGTATGTACCTGTATCCCTTTTTTTACAGTAATATGCAAAGAGTTAAATATATACCTCTAGGACAAGTAGATGTATAGCACAATGGATTGTAAGCCATGAAGGAAAGTTTTCGGACGTCGTTTCCTCCAAACATTTTGTGGAATACAATGCAATAGTATATTACCTACTTACTGCTCATTGAAAAAAATCACATTTACATACCTGTTTTCAGCTGTCAGTTTTAAGCACTGCTGAAGGCCAAACTAGAATAGAATGATAAGAACTGATACGGCAAATTCTTATTAGTATATTTCTTACAAAGTGCAGTAAAGATAACTTCATACCTATTCACATAGAAGACCGTGACACATTGGCTTCTGGATTACTTACGACCAGAAATATTAAGATTGTAAACTGGATACATATACCTGTATACAAATTCATCCAGACTAAGGTTTTCCTAAACCTCTAAAACAAATATCGGGTTGAGCCCTATAAGAAAACACCACGACCCTACATTCCTTTGCCCATAAAGATTCCGTTGATTTTGCAAACAATTTTCGACATAGATGCATTTGCTTAGCTTAAGAAGTTAATTAACTTCTTAATTTAGTTAGTTAACTTCTTAATTAAGAAGTTATATTGCCTTAAATCAATATCAGCGAGGATTTATGGCTCTGCCTGGCACGCATATAAATTCAATTGTTAATGGTTGTCTTCAATCAGCAAAAATATTTAAAAAAAAATTGCTGTATTGTATTTGTTGATGTATCTAAGGCCTTCGACTCCATCGGACATGAAAATATAAAAAGAGCCCTTCAGCATGCATGCATTCCACGGAATCTCTACAATTTAATTTCTTCTTCGTTATCAGCCAATACTATTCAAATTGAATCAAATTTTCAAAAAACAAAACCTATAGCGTTAAATTGTGGCGTAACACAGGGTTCTCCGTTATCACCCATATTATTTAATTTGGCAATCAATCATGTGATGCAAAATCTGACATTATGGCATTTCTACTAAATATGGCTATTCTTTATCAGATCAACTACCTCATTTGTCTGCGCTAGCCTTCGCTGATGACCTTGCTTTAATTGGTAGCACTAAAGCAAATGCGACATCGCTTGTGGATTTAGCTGAAAGTAGCTTAACTGAAATTGGTCTTCACATAAATCCAGCTAAAAGCAAGGCAATAGTTTTACAAAAGGGCAAGCTCTGTGCAGATGACATTATCTCTTTACAAGGGTCTGTTATTTCTTCGTTGCATGATAAAAGTGAGCCTATCCGATATCTCAGAATAGATTTCACAGAGCAAATCTCCTTTAATAAAAACAATACTATCAAAAACTTATCTTCAGACTTGGATGGACTCGTCCGAACAAAATTATTAAAATCAGACCAAAAATTAAAAATCATAAACGAATATATATGGCCTGGTTTGATTTACCCTCTACGATGTGCTCCATTACCTCAGTTATCATATACATTCTTACGAGATCTTGACAAAATTATTAGAAGTGCTGTGAAGGAAACTATGATGCTGCCCGATGATACGCCAAATTCAATGTTATACGCAAGTAAAAAAGTCCGAGGTTTGGGAATTCTTTGTGCAGAGTGGGAGGCCAGCATTCAACATTACAACATTTGTAATCGTCTTCACCGTATTAATGATATGCATCTTAACTTTGTAAGGAACCTGCACCTTGAACAGCAACTGAGTTTACGTAGATTAACCATCAATAAGTCTTCTATTGCTCCCAACACTAAAGGTCGGCAATTGAGGGAGATCTTGCGGAACAGAAGTTTTGAATCTTGGTGTAAATTACCTCATAAGGGCAAAGGTGTTATCCTGTATTCTGAGTGCCCCAAGGCAAATTCCTGGATGTCATCAAAAGCAAATTTATCAATTTCAGGATACATCAATGCAGTTAAAATGTCCAGCAATCTATCTGCGGTTAGATCTGTGCCCGGCAGAAGTTTCAACACAACCCGTTGTCGCCATCCCGGCTACAATGAGACGGAAACTCTTGGTCACGTGTTGGGATTCTGTCGAAAAACGGAGCTGCTGCGCAACAATCGACACCATAAGGCCAGGACCGGTATTGATGATGTCCTCAAGCGTCGCGGATGGGAAGTACACGAATAGGTCCACTGTGCTTCATCCTTAGATTCGAACAGAAGAACAGATATTGTAGCCATCCACAGGACTCAATCTAAGGGATTAGTCCTTGATCCTACAATCCGGTTCGGGAGGGATGCCCTACAGGCACAACACGTTGATGAGGAGAAGAAATCCATTTATGAGTCCTGCATCCCTTATCTAAGTGAGAAATATAACATTCCCACTAGTCAGTGGAGTATTTCTGGTCTTTTGTTTGGTGCACGTGGCACACTCCCTAAATTCACATGTGATATTTTAAAAGCACTCGGACTCCGATTTTTTTAAATTCAAAAAATTTTGTTGAATGTTCTTAAGGATTCAATCCAAATATTACATTACCATTTATATTTTGGCCACTGATGATTCTGTTGGGTTTGCATTTCTCTGAATTTTTACTAAACACTTCCTGTCTTTCTAAATTATTCTGTAGTGCTTTTATTCTGGATCTTTATGGTCACCCTTATTGAGGACAGATTATTTTCTTTAAATATTTATATATTATCTTGTTATTTGACTTTATTCGCACAGGGGACTTTTACAGTTCAGACTTACAAATCCAGGTGTTTCTTCTGGCGGTCTTGGCTCATTCTTCGAACATCACACTTGTCATATGAGCGAGTTTGCTGGACTCCACTGGCACTGTGAAGGGACAAAGTACCTACCTTTGCAATGTGCAGACTTACATCTTCCGGCGTTTCTTCTTGTGATTCTTAACTCAGCTTCTCTAACGACTCCCCCACCCCCTCTGTTCTGTGTAACTATTGCGTCACGTCTGTTTTCGGCTGTTTCCCCTTCAACATTTTTTTTCAGTGGTGCAGTGAAACCACACTGAGACAAGTGGCGAACAGGCTTGGAGCTTACATATTCAGTTTTTCTCAGCCCCAAACTCTCTTTTAACTCAATTCGTCCACGGCTATATACAAATGCTGCAAAAAAAACGTGACGTGTTACTTCCATAGTATTCCCACTCATGAATCGCGTCTACATGACTCCTAATTAACATGGCAAATGGAGGTTTAGGCGAAAGAAAAACTTCTTTTAATAAAATGTCTGTTTAATTTTACTATTATTATAGCGAAATAGTGTGCTGCATTCGGCTGTAAATCAGGACTGGATGCAACTTCTGAGGAAGGAGATTCTTCTGAGTGTAAGTTTAGGTTTTACCATTAACAGTAGAAGCAGAGCATAGTGCAATGGGTGACGAAATTGACAGTGTCTGTCTATTCTTATAGGAAAGTTCACAGTATAATTTTCTAAAATCTTTTGACGTATTTTAGAAGAAGAGAGTGCAGGAAAAAAATGGTAACGAATATAATCATTTTGAGGTCGATATAAGGCTTTAAAATAACAATTTTTACTTAGAGTTAGGAGTGTCTGAATACGCCTGTAATGAGCTACAGATTCTCCACATTGCTGTCTTGTAACGGCAGGTAAATGTCTAGTATATATTTGATTACGTTGCTCTAGGGCTCTATGGAGAGCATTGAGAGTAGATAAAGCAATTTATATATCTTGATCACACTACTTTTAACACTGTATCACTTCGGAATATGTATGAAAAGTACTTTCTTGTGTTAAATTTCAACGTACCTTGTTAGCATGTTTCCACCTATTTTCGGTCATCTTCTGAACTGGTCGGAACGACCGAAAATAGGTCGATAAATGTTAATAAGGTACGTTAAAGTTTAACACAAGAAACTACTTATCATACATATTCTAAAGCAATATCTTATTACGTGTCAATTACAATTAAAAAACTACAGATAGAATGAGACAAATAATTAATCAGATTTAACTTTGTGAATCTGAAAGAGTAAATAACAGTGTTGATAAGAAATTATCAAAAGTCTTCAGCCAATGTGTCCATACTTCATTAAGTGAATCAGAACGAGATCAGCGTCATCTGGTGTGAGATATTTACCCATAATGATAATAGTTATTTTATTGTTTAAATTGTAATGAAAATACATACTGTAATATATTTGTTCACGCTTTGGTCAACAAAAGCTCTAGGCCCACATCCGGTTTAACTAGTATAACCAAACTGTTCCTAACGGTATGACAGTAACTGAGTAACAAATAAGTGAATATAAGCAGGTTCCTAAAGTAGGACTACATCATTTTTCCCACATGTTTGTATATTTCGTATTGTTCAAGTATATTATTTCGGTGCTAGTTCACACAAAGAATATTGTGACAGCGACGTGAGATTCGAACTCACGACCAGCGTCCCGCAAGAGAGCAGATCGCGCGGGATCCACGGAGCACTGAGGGACGGCGCGCGGCGGAGAGAAGAGGGGAAGGGGCCTACGCGGCGAGGGAGTTTGCGCGCGCATCTTCTGCTTGCCTAGAGAGGCCGAGAAGTCCGTCGAAGTGGAAAAATCGCGAATTCGAACTTTCCAGGCTACGTCGCTGTGGTTATAAAAGAAGAAACGCGAGGGAACTCGGACAGTGTGTGATTCATGATTAGTTCAGTCAGTAAGCCAGTGAACAGAGCAAGCCAGCCAGTCTTGTGTACCGGAGTTCGACTTGAGTGTGCGTCCGCAACTGTGTCAGCATCCGAAGGCCTGAGTCGAGTGCAGTGGACCGCAGTTGGAGGGACCTGAGTTCGAGTACAGTGGACTGTCTCTGAAGGTCTGTGGTTCGAGATACTGTGAACTCGAGTGACTGTGCTAGAAGAACTGTGAACTGACAGTTCTGATTTGTAAATAGTGCTTTGTAAATATTAGTTAAGATTAACAGTTCATTGTTGTACGTAATAGTCCAAGTAAATTGTCATTGTCGTCAGTGGAGTGCACTAACGAATACTGTGTTACGGTATGGAGAGCAAATCCTATTGTTGAGATAATAAAGTTACATTGTTGTTGAGTTGAAAAAAAAATTACAATACAATTTTTTAAAAATTGATATTGCAATAATTTAGGTGGAACGTAATTTTGAATAGTTTATATATCTCCTGAAAAACTTCTGGTGTATTTTATTGCAGTAACCGAGTCTCGGCTGGATTTATTGAGATTTGAATGCTGTACCCACAGGCACGCAAATATTCAAATACACGTCCTTCGTCTTTGAATTCATCATACCTCTGTGAAAATTTTGCAGCCTTATATTTGAGCTTTTATATTTTTGTTTTTGCGCTTCTTTCACTCTTCGGCCTAGGTCCAAGCCCTGCATCATTCTGTCTACATCGGATTGCTCATTATTTAAATAATGTATGAGTTTGTATACAGTGGGATGTTTCTTACAAGCAATGTTCTGGAAGCGGTTGTGCCATGCTTCTGTGTTAATGTGCGTGGTTCATTTGACCTAGCTGCTTCGAACTGGTTCCATAAGTGAGGAGGATATCGAGCTTCTGTAGCAGGCCGACGCCCTCCTGCTGTAATCCCAATGCAGGTGGCCTTGACATATTTGAAGAGAACTGTCATCATTCTGGGCATGGTCTGGAGAACCGTATGAAAACACGCTGGTACATTTTCGACAAGAACAAATGCTAAGACAGCAATTCTGGTGGTATAACTGGAAGATCTCGGATAGATTTCGGGTTGGCAGAAAAGTTCATTTGGCCTTTGGTTTACACTTCTTTTTAGGGATTTCCTCAGAGGATGATGGCACCCGCTGCATTCACGTTCGATAATCTGAGCTGCAGCCACGAGAGGCTCATCAGCAGCTGTACATCGACGCACTGCTTCCAGCTCTTCATGTGGTGGAGGATGAATATGTTCATCTACTTTATATACTGCACTTCTACATAGGATCCATTTGGTGCTCCTGTGTTCGCCCATTTGCACCATGAGGTTTCCTTCTGCACACCCATATCCCTTGGTTCGATTGGCATTTCTGGACTAAAGGTTGTACATATAAACTTTATGAATCGGTAATACATATTCAGTTTTTCTCAGCCCCAAACACCCTATCATTTTAAAGTTCTTCCTCCCTTTCCCCCTCTTTCAACTCAAATCGTCCACAACTGTTTACAAATGCTGCACAAAAATTTGAAGTCTTACTTCCATTGCATTGCCACTCATGAATCGCATCTCTCTCTCTTCTAATTAACGTGGCAAATGGAATGTTTAGCGAAAGAAAACCTTTTAATAAAATGTCTGTTTAATTTTACCATTATTATTGCGAAATAGTGTGCAGCATTCGGTTGAAAATCAGGAGTGGATCCAAATTCTGAAGGAGGAGATTCTTCTCACTTTAAGTTTAGGTTTGCCATTAGCAGTAGAAGCAGAGCGTAGTGCATTGGGGTACGCAATTGACAGTTTCTATCTGTTCTTATAGGAAAGTTCACACTAACATTTTCTAAAATCCTTTGACGTATTTCAAAAGAAGAGTGTCCAGGAAAAATGGTAACGAATATAATCATTTTGAGTTCGATATAAGGCTTTAAAATAACTATTTTTACTTAGAGTTAGGAGTGTCTCAGTACACCTATGATGAGCTACAGATTCTCCACACTCCTGTCTTCCAGCGGCAGGTATAAAAAAATGTTTACATACATATAAACTTTATGAATCAGTAATATACTTGGAATAATTTCTCTATGGATATCCATTGAAAATGTACACATTCAAAATATTCATCTAAACTTAAGAATTTTATAATAGAAGTACAACCACGGAAACAAATTTTGAATTGTTAAGAAAGAACTTCAAATATTAATATGTCTTAAAACATTTCAGAATACTAATGTTACCACGAAAACGATGTACTAAAACTGTATTAAATATGAAATGAACTAAACTTCGTCGCAATGGATGAATTTCCCTTGAGTGAGGGTCAGAATGAGAATCGTTGGGTGTAATCACTTTGGGCGAATATTCCTAGATCAATATACTTGGGTGATTTTTCGTTTTGGCCAACTTTCATTGTGTGGACTAGGATGGTTTGAGTACAAGAAGAATAACGCCCGTGTGCAACTATTTGGCTACAGAAAAACTGTTTATAATTTTCAGTTCTCCATTATGGATAGTTAAAAGCCCATATGTAGTTTCGTTTCATCAATACAATTTACTAAACAGTCATGAAACCGTCTAAATACTGAAATTAGTACATACCCTTAGATAAAGCAATGAAGCAATATTGGCGAATTATTGCTATTGCATAAAGAGGGATCCCCCGAAGGGCATTAAAACGTTGCGTTTCGAGCGACATTTTGAACATCTGAATCGGTATAAAAATTCTTTGGTCGCCGGGAAAAGGCACATAAGTAAAAAAGTCGAATTTTCTGTTGTACCTCATTACATAAGTGTAGTATTTTTTCTAAATTTTTACTTTTACTTTACTTTTGAGAGCCTCTCCACTTTTCAGTGGTTACCCTTTATTCCCATTTTCCATCTGCGTCTGTCATTCCAATCCTGCTCATTTAGTCCCTTATCATTCATCATCCTCAATATTCCAGCCCTCCAAGAATTTCTAGGCCTTCCTCGTTTCTTTCTACCAGCTGGAGACCACTGAAGTAGCACGTTTGGACATCTCCCCTCATTCATCCTCCTTACATGACCATACCACTGAAGTTGTCTACTCTCTATTCTTGCAATCACCGATTCTTCCATGTTCATTATCCTTCTAACATCCTCGTTTCTTCTCTTTTCCAGCCTGGATATTCTAGCACCTCTCCTTATCTTTATTGCTCCTCTATCCTGCATTATCCTATAATCTATATCCGCTTTACGGTTTCCAGTCTCATGCAAAACCGACCCCAAATATTTAAACTCCTTCACTATTTTAATTATTCCTTGGGGCAACTTTATATTTCGTCCATCTGCACCTATCACCAGGTATTCGGTTTTATTCATATTAACTTTCAGTCCCCCTGCTTCAAATGCTTCAAGGAGTTTCCTTACCATAAATTTTGCATCTTCTCGACATTGAGCAATTATCACCTGATCGTCTGCAAATAGCAGCGAGTGCACTGTCTCATTTCCAACTGGAATTCCCATTCCTCGACATGAATTATTCCACTGCTTCAGTATCTGCTGGATATATATTTTAAACAAGGTAGGGGATATGCTACAGCCTTGTCTGAAGCCTTTGGTTGTATAGAAGGCAGCTGATAACTTTTTTCCAATTTAACAGCAGCTTGACAGTATTTATATAGCCTCCGAATTAACGCTATTAGGGGTAAACTAACACCAATACCTTTTATTTCTTCCCAAAAACTGCTTTATAGGAACCGAGTCTTATGCTTTCTCTAAGTAAATGAATACTAAATGTGTTTCCTTTCCTTTAGCATACATTTTTTCACTTATTTGTCTCAAATTAAATATATTATCCATACAACTCCTTCCTGTAGTAAAGCCTGCCTGATCTTCCGATATCTTCCCTTCTATTTCTTCCTCTAATCTATTCTTGATTATACCATTAAAAATCCTGCTAATGGAAGGCAATTTTTAAATAATAAAATTTCCTGTATGTTAAACTCAAAAGAGTCTTACTTTGACAAACATATATTAATTTCAATATTATACTATGTTTAGTTAAGAGTAAATTAAAGAAAAAATTCACTCATGAAAAATTCATTTTTTTTTCACTTATGTGCCCTTTCCCGCTGTCCAAAGAATTATTAATAATAATTTATAGTAATTAATATAATACAGTATTATACTAAATATATAAAATAATTTTTATTATTGAAGGCTATTTTTTCTTTTTTATAATTTAGGGGTCCATAATTAATTTTATAATCTCCAATGTTATATTACGGCATTAAAATATGTTTCAAAAATAATACACAGTACACCATTTGACTTTTTTGACATTCTGGTTTAAATTATGAAGTCTTTTGTCCTTATTTCCAAAATTTACACAAAATGCTGTCGTGACAAAGAAAATGTGAATACAGGCCCGGACCCAACAACTTTTACTACCTACTGTAAACGCAATCATACAACTTAAATTATCTTATTGAATTTTTTTTTAATCATGAAAATTGACAATTTTCACATTTTTTCAGTTTCATTTTCAAAATCACAGAAAAATCTAACGTCATAATGAAAATATGAATACAGATTCGGATTCAGGGCACTTTAGTTAACTAGAACACGTAATTGTGGCAGAAATATTTTTAAATGCGTATCACAGTAATAATAATAATAATAATAATAATAATAATAATAATAATAATAATAATAGTAATAATAATAATAATAATTTCTCAAATGGATTACATCTCCCAGGTATGTATGCGTGCATGTCATTGTAAGTAACCTAGATCAGGACAATTCTCTCCACAATAGCGCTGAGGTGTAACTTATAAACCTGTGATCTTGTTACCGTCAGATGTTTGTCACTGGTTCCAACTCTCGATAGTTCCAAAGTCGAAGCTGCGAGAAAGCGACGCCTCACGTGACTCATAGTGGATGCGAATTAGGTACGTATATGTGAGAGCTCTAGAATAGTAACGACTGCAAATCAGAAGATTAACTTGAAAGACAACAAAACGGGAATCTAAATAATTTCGTGCCAATCACAAGGTTATTGTCCGTAAGTATTTGATAGTTAAGCTGCATTTCAATCACTGCAGTTTTCCAAGAATAAATGCCCTTATCTTTCGTAAATATTATTGAACGCGCAAAAATTCTGAGATAAAGTCGCTATTACGAGGCACAGTGGATTTCCGGAACTGTGACAGATGAGAGCTGTGAGTATAAAACAACGGAATGAATTCTGGAGTGCCTGTACGAGAGCAAGCGTTTCCAAGGTAATGTATTACTGGCACGTGTTGAAAGATATGGCTCTTGAAATGTTTCTCGCATGTGTAAGTGTACCTACATTTTGAAATGACTATAGTATGCAAGTTTTCCCCAGCCATTCCACTAGTACGGTTTTTGGTTGTAAGAATGGATTGCTGAGTTTCTAGACTACTCGATTGTGCATAGATCTTGTCACAAGCATGAAATTTAACACACCATCCATTCAACAAAGTTAAGCGAAAACTTGACAATTCAATCACTTCTCACCAGGAAATTAGCCTATACACCAATTGAGGTACCTCATAGCAGAAAAAGACCTTCCACACAAGATCCAACTATATGGCTTCAGGCTTATGAACAATATAGTATACTATACATTTATTTAACCTGGTAGAGATAAGGTCATGAGGCCTACTCTTCCCCCCTACCAGGGAATTACAACTACAATACTAACAATACATTAAAAATTATTATTACAATCAATGTTAAATTTACAATTACAATGAAAGTCAAAGTAATGAAAGATAACCTGATTAATAAAAGCTAGGCAATTTATTATAGAGGTTAAGAACAAAGAAAGATTATTTTGTTGAAGTATAAATTAAAGCTAACATAATAAAACCATACCGTGCTTAAAGTAGAGGATTATGAAATATAATTATGTACACGAATGGATGTATATTAAGATGTACGGGCCATAAAAAACGCATTTTACACACATACAGCTGAACAATATCTCTTATGTATGCATATGTGAATGCACATTGTGATATTTCAAGCGCAAACCGTTTCCACAAACTTTAGAACTAAACGGCTTCCAGCTTGAGTGAAGACGTGAAAGCAGATAGAGTTTATTCCGGAGTGCAAATTCTATATATATCCATCCCTCTCGCTTGTGTGAACACGTGAATGCACAGAGATATTCCGCCTCGGAATTTCCGCGCTACAAGAACACTTTGTACTGCCGTCTGTCCGTACTGAATGACTTCATGCCATGTGCACCAGGGAATGCTTCTTTAGCTTTGAAGAGGTTCTATAAGAGTTCCCACTCACTTCACGAACGAATGCTTGTGACTTGTGTGTACGCTGGAATGCTTATTCAAATGTACGGAGCGCGAAAAACTCTTTCCACAGACGTCACAACGTAATGTTTTCATGCCTTAGTGTACGCGTGAATGCATACTGAGATATCTCGAGAGCGAAAAACACTTTCCACAAACGTCTCAACTGAATGGCTCCTCGCCAGTGTGCAACACTGAATGCGTTTTTTTTAAGATTTGAAGATCTTGCAAAACATTTTCCACAAACGTCACAACTGAATGGCTTCACGCTTGTGCACGCGTGAATGCTTCTTGAGATATTCGGAGTTTGAAAAGCACTTCCCACACACGTCACAACTGAATGGTTTCGAGCCTGTGTGCAGGCGTGAATGCCTCTCGAAATTTCCCGAGCGCGAAAAACTCTTTCCACACACGTCACAACTGAATGGCCTCTCGTTTTTGTGCACGAGTGAATGCCTCTTGAGAACGTTGGACCTTGTAAAGCACTTCCCACACACGTCACACCTGAATGGTTTCTCGCCTGTGTGCACGTGCGAATGGTTCTTGAGACAGTTGGGATTTGAAAAGCGCTTCCCACACACGTCACAGCTGAATGGTTTGGCGCCTGTGTGCTCGCGTGAATGCCCCTCGAGATAAGCCAAACGCGAAACTCTCTTACCACACATATCACAACTGAATGGCTTCTCGTTTGTGTGCACGAGTGAATGCCTCTTGAGATCATAGGACTTTGAAAAGGACTTGCCACACACGTCACAACTGAATGGCTTCTCGCCAGTGTGCACCATTGAATGCGCTTTGAGATATTCAGACCTTGCGAAACGCTTACCACACACGTCGCAACAGAATGGTTTGACGCCTGAGTGCACGCGTGAATGCCTCTCGAGATGTGCCAATTGCGAAAAACTCTTTCCACACACGTCACAACTGTATGGTTTCTCTCTCGAGTGAACGCGTGAATGCTTTTCGAAATCCCCCAATCGTGAAAAATACTTTCCACACACATCGCAATTGAATTCCTTGTTACATTTGTGTACGAGGTAATGATCTTTGAGTGTTGCAAAGTCGAGAAAAGACATTCCGCAAATGTTACAATCGTATTTCTTGCCGTCGTACTCTTCAGGAATATTTTCGCAGAATTTTGCAACTCCACTACTATGGCTAACTGCAACACTAAAAATTATAAGTGTCATTAGTGGAAAGAATGTCTACCCTTCAAATGAAGAAATATACGCCCCATAAATAAATATAGGAGAAATTGATAATGGACTTTCAACATCTGTTACTTTTTGTACAGGTTACCTTTATAAAATTAAGTAGTAATAGTAATTATAAATTATAACGGCAATAATGATAGTAATAACAATAATTAGTCATTTATTTATTAATATTTATGTGCTGGACAACAGAGATTGGACAATAGAAGTCCAAGGCAGTGATACAATTAATACAATAAAATAAACAACTATGGTACAAATTAAATAATAATAATAATAATAATAATAATAATAATAATAATAATAATAATAATAATAATATATTTATTTATTTCGAATATTAATGTACAAAACAACAGCCAAGACCGTCTCCAATACTCAGACTTTAATATAGAAAAAAGATGGCCACCGTAGAGATCCAAACATTTCCATTTATATAGATGGTTCCGCCATATCTTTATGTCAAAATACTTAAATTTTTCGTATTCCTGAAGTTGAATTACTAACTTTTGTCTTAAATAAACATCCAATGTTAAGTTCAATTTCAAAGAGGCGAGACAATAAGATAAATACGGTACGAGTAGAAACACATTGCCATGAAGTTATGAACTTGACAATGCAATCCAGCTTGAAAAGACTTTTCAGTAAGTTGAAAATCATACCCTGAACTCCGCATAAGTTACTGCAGTATATGCAAACATTCACTAATAGTCGTTGGGCATACAAAAAGTTAACACATACTCAAAATCAATAACACAATTAAACAAGATCAGCCAATATTAGGCCTACAAAGTCTACTTATATAACTACCTACTGCTACTACTACTACTACTAATACTACTACTATTACTACTACTACTACTACTACTACTACTACTACTAATAATAATAATAATAATAATAATAATAATAATAATAATAATAATAATAATAAATCAGCTTATATTTTTAATATATGGATGTTGACAATCTAGGGTCCATAGCCTAATTCGTCTTCAATTTCAATTCTTCATGTTTTGTCACTTTTAGGCTTAGGCCTAGCTCTTCATGACTTCTTTTCACTTTTCTCGATAATTGGTTTGAATGTTTTTCTCTCGTTCAACACCTTTGTACAGTTATTATTGACAGAATTTCTTCTACACGGTCATCTTTCATATTTAAGAAAATAACAGTCACCTTAAATAACAGTCATAAATGAAACCACATTTATTTCTTGAACATCACTTTGAAACTGATCGAAAGTGCTAATAATTTCCCCTTCTCTCTCCATCTGTTCCCCTTTCCGTTGATGTGGATTCTTTCTAGGCACTAGAATGGCTGACTGTACGATATGAAAGTTGGTTAGGAAATATGATTCTTTAGGCGTCATGGTAAGATTCGAAATTTCCCGAGAAATACGAAAAGGATCACCATTTACGAGAGGAAAAATATCTTTCCTAATAAGTAATTTAGCTTCAAAATGTTTTATGTGTAACACTGTCATTTTAGGAAGATACGAACTGGCCACTCTACGTCATAATCTCTTGGCTTAGTTGCCTCATAAGTGGTGCCTTGTTGGTATCATTTGTGATGTTCAGACCTATCTTCGGACAGTTGACTAAACAACAAACTGTAATTTCCTTAACTTGGAAATTGTCACGATTATGCACCTAAACAATTTGTCGCGAGTAAAGTTGTACTTTTCGGAAACTCAAACACTGAAATATGAGACACAGATCCACATTAGAATTACAACTCGGTACACAACACGAATGGCCGATTTCACGACGTAATTAACACAAGAAAACATCATAACAAAACCGCGTGGTAATCATGCTTGGACCTCTACCGGCGCCATTTTGGCCACTATCGATACCTACATTAAGGTCTGAGTATTGGAGACGGTCTTGCAACAGCACAAAGCCAATTACAGTTTAGTACAAAATTAAAAACAAAACACAATAGAACAAATGATTATGAGAATGAATGACAGAAAATGGCAGTGAGATTAAATACAATCAATCAACAATCATTCACCAAATGCAACAAAATAAATGACAATATCCAACAAATAGTAACAGATATTAAATAACAAGTAAGTATATATCATGCATAAGTAAAATCAAATCAGATCTTGCAAATTAGCACTTTTAATACACCTGGCTATTGAAAAAAGGGATTTAAATAATTTAGTGAAGAAAAATCTTTGACGACAAAAACGTTTCACGGGAATTCTAAGGTAGGTGTTATGTCTAAAAGAATCACAATCAATGACACCTTTAATAGCATTATTAAAGAAAGTA
This sequence comes from Periplaneta americana, assembly GCF_040183065.1. Classification (NCBI taxonomy): domain Eukaryota; kingdom Metazoa; phylum Arthropoda; class Insecta; order Blattodea; family Blattidae; genus Periplaneta; species Periplaneta americana. The sequence continues at coordinate 160,965,475 of NC_091132.1, forward strand.
TAATCAATATCCTGAAGCTTTACCTGAAAGATTAGATTTGCATAATTTCCTGACGTCTCGAATACAGACTGGTACAGTTAAAATATTTACTAGATGGTTCGTGTTTTAAAGAAGAGGAATTGGGTTCAAATCTGAACGCACAAAGAGAAATGAATTTTCTTTGGATATTTTCTAGTTTAGCCGAATCAGTTGAAGTAATAGAGTTCCACGCAACTGATGCATATTCTAATTTAGACCTCGCTAAAGTATAATATAATGTAAGTAGCGTACCAGGAGAGGAAAAGGAATAAGTAATAGACCTAATGAGACCAAGAATTCTTAGTGAATGATTAAATAAATTATCAACATGGTCTTGAAAGTACAATTTAGAATCAAGATATATACCGAAATCGTTTATACAGTCCTTCCTGATTATGGCGGCATTCGAAAGCCAATAGTTGAACTTTAATGTAGTTGTGTTCTTAGAGAAAGAGATAACGCATGTTTTAGAAATATTAATATTCATACAGTTATAATCAGACCAACGCTGAATGGCATGTATATCATTTTGAAGTAAATGACAATCAGCAAGACTATTAATTATCCTAAATATTTTTAAATCATCGGCAAAGTGAAGATAATGGGAAGAGATGGGCTTAAAAATGTCATCGATAAAAAGCAAGAATAATATCGGACCTACGGTAGAACCCTGTGAAACACCACAAAGAGTAGAGCAAGGATCAGAGAGAGAGAGTTTCCCAACTGAACACAAGATTGTCTGTTGGTTAAATAGTTTTCAAACCAGCTAAGATAATTAATGGAAAGTCCAAACTGATCTAATTTATTTATTCAGATTTGATGAGGAACAACATCAAATGCTTTACTGAAATCAAAATAAATGGCATCAATTTGGCCTTGGGATTCAACTGTGCGCATAATAAGATTGAGATAATTGGCCAAATTCGTTCTTGTAGATTTAATTTTAGTAAACCCATATTGAGCGGGATTTAATTTAGATTTAACATCAAATGAAACATGTTTGTGAATAATTTTTTCAAAAATTTTTGAAAAGTTATTTAGTATTGAAATAGGCCTGTAATTATTCACAGTATGTTTATTACCATTCTTAAATATCGGAATGACAGACGCTTCCTTGCATAAAGAAGGATAAATACCCGATCTAAGGCTAAGATTAAAAATCACAGCTAATAAAGGAATAAGAATTTGAGAACAACCTTTAATAATGAAATTAGGTATGCCATCAGTCGCCATAGATTTATTGGGCTTAAGCCTCCTAATGACATTCAAGACATCTTCACACGCAATAACCGGTAAACATAAGCAGTCAGTAGTGATGGAATCACTAACAAATAGATGATTTAGCTTCTTTTGTACCGATTTAAATTAATCAGCAAAAGCATTAGCGATCCCACTTTGATCAGTGATGTTCCCCCCATCAATAATTAACTCAGTAGCCAAGGATTTAGATTTACGAAATGATTCTACGTACATACTTCCAAAATTTCTTAGGCTCATTTCGAAATTTCTATCGATATCCAGTAATAATAATAATAATAATAATAATAATAATAATAATAATAATAATAATAATGATAATAATAATAATAGTAATAATTATGATAGTAATGGTGGTAGTAGCAGCGTAACTATGAATAGTAATAGTAATATAATAACAATAATAATAATAATAATAATAATAAAATTAGTAATAATTATGGTAGTAATGGTGGTAGTAGCATCATAAGTAACAATAGTAATAGTAATAATAACAATAATAATAATAATAATAATAATAATAATAATAATAATAATAATAATAATAAAATCAGTAATAAGTATGGTAGTAATCGTGGTAGTAGCATCTTAAGTAACAATAGAAATAATAATAATAATAATAATAATAATAATGATAATAATAATAGTAACAATAGTAATAATCATAATAGTAATAATAAAATTAATAATAATTATGGCAGTAATGGTGGTAGTAGCAACATAAGCAACAACAGTAATAATAATAATAATAATAATAATAATAATAATAATTAAATTACTAATAATTATGGTAGTAATGGTGGTAGTAGCATCTTAAGTAACAATAGAGATAATAATAATAATAATAATAATAATAATAATAATAATAATAATAATAAAATCAGGAATAATTACGGTAGTAATGGTGGTAGTAGAAGCATAACTATGAATAGTAATAATAATATTAATAATAATAATTAGTAATAATAAAAATAATGATAATAAAGTTAGTAATAATTATGGTAGTAATGGTGGTAGTAGCATATTAAATAACAATAGAGATAATAATAATAGTAATTTATTTATTTATTTAGAATATTAACGTGCAAAACAACAGCACAAGGCCAATTAAAGTTTAGCACGATACAAAACAGAACAAAACAACAAATGATGATGAGAATGAATGATAGAAAATGGCAATGAAATGAAATACAAACAATATAATAGTCTACATCAATCATAGATCAAATAAAAATTATAAAATTATAAAATTAGTACAATAAGATAATTGAAATAATGGAATAGTCTACATTAATCAATTGACCACATGCAAGAAAAAAAAATGGACAAATAATTATTAAAATTAGATCAGTGAGTTAAAACTCAAAGATATACTACACATTAAATGGATCCGAGTTGAATCCATGCAAATTAGCATACTTAATGCATCTGCAGACAGGAGAGAGAGATTTAGGATTCTTATTATAAAACAATTTATGAAATCTTAAACCATTAGCTGGAATACGAAGACTGATATTGCTTATGAAAGATTCACAATCAATATCACCCTTAATGACTTTACAAAAAAATAAATAATCAAGATCCTGACGTCTGGTGAACAAACTACCGCAATTGAAATAATTGCATTTAATCTCATAGTTATAATCGGAATTTGGTAAAAATCTATAAGTACACAAGGAAATAAATTTTCTTTCAATATTCTCCAATTTAGCCGAGTCAGTGGAAGTAATGGAGTTCCATACAACAGATGCATATTCAAGCTTAGATCTAACCAACGTATAGTATAAAATTAATAAACACATAGGAGTGGAAAAAGAATAAGTTATAGACCTAATTAGACCAAGCATTCTTAACGAATGGGTATAAATATATTGCACATGATCATGGAAATATAATTTTGAATCAAGTAGGACACCAAGATCTCTAATACAATCTTTCTTAGTAATTACGACATTACTGAGAGAATAGTTAAATTTTAGAGAGATAGTTTTCCGTGAAAAGGAAATAACAAATGTTTTGGATTGATTAATTTTCATTCCATTTTCAACAGACCATTGTGAAATTGAATTAATGTCATTTTGAAGAATTTGACAATCAACCAAACTATTAATTTTGCGAAATATTTTGAGATCATCCGCAAATAAAAGGCAGCTAGAACTTATTCTTTTACTTATATCATTTATAAACAATAAAAATAATAGAGGTCCCAATGTAGACCCTTGAGGAACACCGCATAAACTATTAAATGGAACCGAGAGAGAATTACCAAGTCGGACACAAGACTGTCTATCTATTAAATAATTTTCAAACCAATTAACGTAGTTAGTGGAGAGACCAAAATTACTTAATTTATTTAATAAAATTTTGTGAGGAACAACATCAAATGCTTTGCTAAAATCAAAATAAATTGAGTCAATTTGATCTTGATTTTCAACTATAGGCATTATGAGATTAAGATAGGAAACTAAATTAGTAGTAGCAGATTTCCCTCTTATAAATCCATGTTGGGCCGAATTGATCTTATTTTTGACATAAAATGAAATGTGTTTGTGAATAATTTTTTTTTTAAATTTTAGAAAAATTGTGTAGGATAGAAATGGGTCTATAATTAGTAACACTGTTTTTATTACCATTTTTGAAAACTGGAATAATGGATGCTTCCTTCCAAAGTGACGGGTAAATTCCTGTTTTTAAGCTAAGATTGAATAAAAAAGTTAAAACAGGCAAGAGAATATTAGAGCAACCCTTGATTATAAAGTTAAGAATGCTATCAGTACCTTTACATTTATTAGGCTTTAGCTTTTTAATAGCTTTATTTACATCATCGAATGTAATATTAGGCAGGGACAAACAGTCAGTAATATCAGAATCATAAGTAATGAAATTAGAGTTACAATTTTGTTGAACAGATTTAAATTGACAAGCAAAAGCATTTGCAATTTCTTTTTCATCTGTGATGTGAACGCCATTTATTATTAGTTCTGTGGGATTACTATTAGTTTTTCGAAAAGTTTCTACATATTTCCAAAATTTATTTGGTTCGTGCTTTAGGTTATCATCAATTGATTGTAACCATTTGAATTTATCAGATTTAATCATAGCTTTGACTTGTTTTCTAAAATTAGAAAAAATTTGATAATGATGATCAGTTTTATATTTTTCGTAATTTTTATGAGCTTAATTTTTTTTCTTTATAAGCTGACGTAAATCGTTTGAAAACCATTTAGGATAGTGCGATTTTTTTTAACAAAGGTGACAGGGACACAAAGGGATATAGCATTGTTTATAATTTGAGACAAGGAATTTGCAGCAGTGTTTACATCAGTAGTCTGATATATGCTAGTCCAATCATAATTGTATAGAATAGAATAAAGATTCAGATAATCACCTTGAGAATAATTTAAATAAGAACTGATTAGAGAGTGTTCCGGTAATGATAATTTTACTTCAATATAAATAGAGATAGATGGATGATAAGTATCCTCTAAAACTAGAGAATGATCAGCAAGTTTAACTGTACTGTTTTTATCATTAGTAAAAACCAAATCAAGAAGCTTTTTGCTCGTAACGGTAGAGTTAATTTGAATTAATCCAAGAAGGCAGGACGAGGAATATAAATCCTTAGCCTTAATTTTAGAGTAATAATGAGTATCATTAAGATTGGAACCAGTTGTCCAGTCCATACCAGGAGTATTAAAATCACCAAGGATTACTATTCTAAAATTATGAGTGTCGAGATTTTTTTCGAGAAAATTAAGATAAGATTTTAAGCTAATATGATCTGTATCAGGAGAGAAATAATGGTTTCCTAATAACAGATTAAAAACATCAGTCATTCTAAGTTCAACCCAAACGCATTCACTAATAATTTCTAAGTCAAAACGCCTTCTAGTAAAAGGTAACTGGTTGCTAATCGCTCTTAGGACACCACCACCTCTTTTTTTGTTAGTGTCTTCAAACAGTCTATCTGCACGAAACACAGTATAGTTATTAGGAAATAAATTATAATTAATAACTGACTCAGATAACCATGTTTCAGTGAGACAGATAATGAGATCATTATTACTCACTATATTCTGAAAAATTTCATCAACTTTAGTGTTAAGTCCACGAACATTTGGTAGAAAATCTCGAGATGATTAATAGAACTGAACATTGAAAATGAGAGCGAGCAAGACTAAGACTAAGAGGCATTTCCCTGAGAATCAACAGAGTTCGAAACAGCAGAATGCGCAAAGTGCTGCTCAGGCTTTAATTTACCATAAAATGGTGCAATTAGGCAACCAGCAGGCCAAACTTCAGGTTTGTTAATGGAATCGAAATCCCTCACATCAACAGTGATATGAAAGGAAGAATATGATTGATATTTGGTTTTTAGTTTAGTTACAGCAAGAGATCTTAGCTGAAGGATTCTTCAGGGAGTCCTCTATACTGTTTGTGTTGACTTTAGAACTAAATTTCGAAACAAATAGAGATGTAGTTTTAATTCTCTCAGGGGCCATTTCAATGCTACTCATGGCCAATGTTCCAACTTTAGGTTCTCTTTTTTTATATTTTTTACGAGTAACTAATTGAAAACCATCAGATACGTTGGCATAAGTTGAAGCATTGGCCTGATTCAGTTCAATATTGTTATGTCTATCAGTAGCAGGAGGAGTTGTTGACACAGACTTCTTTGTTGCTGACACATCAGTATTGCAAGTATGCAAGTTGTCAGCAGCTTTGTTCACAGACACTACCTTGCTATATGATTTCTTAATGGAGTCATTAGACTGACCCACAGAAGAAATACTATGAGATGAATTACTATGAGATGATTTGGGTGGGCAGCACTCCTTTGATAACAATTCTGCCATTTGAACATTTAGGATAGAATTTTCATTTGCAAGTTCAGCGTAAGACTTCCTAGGGCCCTTAGCTTGCACAGATTCATATTGCATTGATTCACAAGGGACATTTCCCTTTTCAGTGAGTACATTAGAATTAGTTATCACCAAAATTTCAGCTACCTGAATTTTCAGAGCCGCATTTTCGTTCTTAAGTTCTATCATCTCCTTTTGGAGACTCTTCACGTATTCCAAAATGTCGCTCACTGTGTCCAGAATGTTCACACTATTTAGTCGAACAGTCTCAACCTGGACGGAGAATGAATCGACTGAAGGCAGGCTCGGTAGGTTGAGATCCCATGAAGGTGAAACGACTTTTTTTGTAGGTGAAAGTGTAGGTGAGATCACCTTCTTCTCACCTGGAGCAGTAGGACTTACTGGCGTGTTGTCCCCATGTGTTGATTTCCTTGCACTCGCAATAATAATAATAATAATAATAATAATAATAATAATAATAATAATAATAATAATAATAAAATTAATAATAATTATGGTAGTAATGGTGGTAGTAGCATATTAAATAACAATAGAGATAATAATAATAATAATAATAATAATAATAATAATAATAATAATTAGTAATAATTATGGTAGTAATGGTGGTAGTAGCATCTTAAGAAACAATAATAATAATAATAAAAATAATAATAGTAATGATAATAATAATAATAATAATAATAATAATAATAATAATAATAATAATAGCAGTAGTAGTACTAATAATAATAATAATAATAACAATTTTGAAACTTCTAATTCCAGACACTCAAAACCACCAACATTCATTAATTTCCATGTTTGAATACAGGAACTGTCTTAAATCTATAGCGGACAAGCAGGACTGAAGTAGTAGGACAACGTAGATGTTATCAATAAATTTCTATTAGAAATTCGAGGACAAACTTAAGAAATTACTGGAAACCATTTTTCCTGGTTACACACAATTGGAAAATTAAATAATTTTTTAATTGGCCTGCATTAAATGTGATAAGGTGAAGGCAGGTCTATGCTTTGGTATTTCCTTGAATGGCAGAAACTTCAGCATCAATAGTTGTAATGGTATAGCAGTGGTAAAACATTTATTGGAGATAGTTATAGGAAATATTATAATTATGCTATTTAACTCCGCAAAGTAAATTGAAATTATCATCTGAACAATAATCATACTGAAACTAAAAATATATTTATTTTGTCGTGATATAAATACAAAGTGAAACCAACGACAAAGTAAGGATTCATGCATTTCACTCACCTTTCAGTCAAGACTTCATTCTCTTCTCCTGTTACTTCCGGTTTGACCTCATCACTCACTTCATCCAATTCACATGAATTTTCCTGCACAACAAGATTTTGCAAAACAGACACATAGGACAATAATGGATGAACTATTAATGCATGGTAGTCTATACCCTCCATAGATTTAAAAAAGATCGTACCCAATGCAATATAGAGTAAAAGGTTTCTTAGCAAAACCATGATATGAATAAATAAATACAAAAGAATTGCAAACAAGAAATTATTGCTTTTTGTAAAAAAAAAAATATCGTGTATTAAGTACATTTTGCACAAACACTGAGTTAATTCTAAATGTATATGAAAATGATGGTGGGTTGGAAGAAGCCATTTATTCGCTTGTCAGCCATTAATGTACTGATAAGTTCAAAAGACGCTTTGCAAGAAATATCTTTATTGTTATTGATCCGTTAAAGGATTCACTAATTTATAGATCTGAATTCCCTCCTATAATAATATTTATTCCTCTGTTAGACAGCCATCTTAGATACATTTTGTATATTGGCGAATGATTTAATATATTTTGATGAATTATAATGTTACCTGTGAGAGGTTCAGGCATGCGATATGTTGTGTAATAGGCCTACATACAAAATATTATAATAATATTGCACATCGAAATGTTATGATTTATTTAACGACGCTCGCAACTGCAGAGGTTATATCAGCGTCGCCGGATGTGCCGGAATTTTGTCCCGTAGGAGTTCTTTTACATGCCAGTAAATCTACTGACTTGAGCCTGTCGCCATCGACATGGCCCGGGATCGAACCAGCAACCTTGGGCACAGAATGCCAGCACTATACCAACTCGCCAACCAGGTCGACTTGCATATCGTTGGCTAAAAAGTGATACCTCGTATCTGAACATTTGCAGGTAAATAAGAAAAAACTACGAAATAATTGTGTCAATTTGACAGATTTCTTATATATGGTGCTGATTTGCAAGGTCTTCTATTCGTAAAGAAAATATTAGTACACATTCCAATTTTATGAACACAATAACACAGTTAATCTAAATAACAACAGCAATAATAATAATAATAATAATAATAATAATAATAATAATAATAATAATGTACTTAAACTAAATTACCAATTTTTGTAGATAGAGGTATATCTTCTTAGCTATTGATATACCACAATTATATCTTTATTTACTTATTCATTTATTCATTGAATCTCCAAATGCGAAGTTCTTATTTATTGCTTTGTTACAGAGTCAATTTGAACGTCTGACGAAGAAGTTATCTGCACTGTAGATTGTCTTTTATTTTCTATAAAATTAATGCACTCATATGCTATTTCTACTAAAACAAAAGGCATATTTATGTTTATCACTGTAATTTCTGTTCCTTATTTCTTTCTGGTTCGAATTAGTCAATATTTATTGCAAATTTTGACAACAATTAAAGGAATGCCTCACATCAGTCTAGAAGCTGATGTTCAATTTTTATTCATTCACGTCCTATTACGTCACTTGTGAAATCCAAAGCTGCTTGGTTAACGATCCAATAACTAGTGACCTGTTAAATTGCTCTTCTGCAATCCACTAACTTTAAAGGTCCACTAACTAAAGAAGGAAGACATTATTTACAGGTCTGTTTTCTTGCAACCCAGCAAGAGTCTGGTAGCACATTCCGAGATGCTCACAGGTGAGAACCAGATAGTTCTCAGCAATTGATCCAATGTATAGGGTAAAGGCGGTAATGGAAAAATGTTATGAAGAATGTGAGGATCTATCAGGCATTTGTAGATTAAGGCAAATTAAATTAAACTAAAACTCAGAGGTTAAAAATTTTATCAGTGTCGATGTAAACAACAAAATTATCATGGTTTACGGAACACTGAAGACTGCAGGGTCTACGACAAAATTGAAGTAGAGACGATTTACGAGTTACTACAGGATGAAGAAATTTAAAGGATGAAAGCAACCATCATCGTATCCCCTGGTCAACTGCCTGTAGTCAGTAAATGACAGAGAGAGAACTAGCGACCAACACACTTCATAAACTGCACTCACCTCAGCTTCACTCTTCACGATGGGAAAGTCTACTGACACTGCAGCTTCCTCACATGTCATCTCTGATTTCACATCATATCTGTGGTCTATACATTCTGTTTTTATTTCAGTGAAGTGGAATTCTAATAAATTTCCTGCCTGGGAAATAAAGAAGAAAATTAAATCAGCAATACATGATATAAAGGTGTAGGCCTACACGAAAATTTTATAAAGCCCATCTACACTAAAAATTATTATTATTATTAATACTGATGCGAATGAATGTACGTGTATCAATTTCAAAAACTTGCAACGCAACATACAAAAGTATTAATTAAAAAGTGAGGTATCCAATCTTATAACTTATTTTAATATAAATTATGCAAATATAAATTTACATTATACTTTTAAAATTGTTAATGTTTTCGGCATTCAGTATGGCATCTTCAGACATTGATAATTAGAGACATCTTGTGAAAAAATGCTTTGCATTAAAATTGTAGTGATGATGCTTTGTTTATAAGTGAGATCTTATCGGTTATATATTTCAAATGCAGCCCAATGAAGCCAGCTTCAGCGAAAATAAACACTTCTAGAAATTATATGTTGCAACATCCCTCGTTCTTGTTGACGTTCATTGACCCTTTAATAACATTGATATGCTGTTTAGTAGTTATTTGAACTTGATGCAATATACACTGTTACGTAACACCATACCTATTAGACAGACAACAAGAAAAATAGATCACCCATACAGAATGCAGTATATTAACTTATTCCACAATTGAGACATCTGCCCGACGTCTACAGATGACCAGAATTCAAAACAAAGGTTAATGTTATACTAAATGATATAACAGATTCAGTTTTAAATGCTTCAGAGATGTTCTAAAAAACAATAATTACAAAAACCCCCAGATTTATATATTTATAATAGATATCCTGAAGATACATATTCACATTACTTGTTTGTGAAAATATGTGTTTTAATGTGAAATAAAATTACATATTTACGATTGGTATATCACATTCACAAGTTTCAACTTCGTTTATTGTGTTTCATCAGGTTCAAAAAAAATATTTAGTTACATTAGTATATGCATCCTGTTATAAATTATGTATTTAGAAAAAAAAAAGTAATTGCTTTCAATATACCTCAGATAAAAGCTTCCTCTCTTCTGTATCTGCCTTATCACTTGTTTGTATAGCAAGTGGGTCGGAGTCAGGTTCCATCTTCATCAAGTCATCCATTACGACTGAAAAAGGAAATTAAATAACGTAACCTCCACAAAGAAAGCGATTCGGATAGACTTACTGGCTTGGTAAGTAATCATTCTACATCTGCGTTGAGTGAGTATTTCTATGTATGCGAGCGCGAACATATACAGCACTAATTAACACAAATACAAAGGAAAGTGTAGATGAACATGTGAGTCAAGGGAAAAGTTACAGTAAATATTTTACAAAATAAGCCGTAAGATTGACGACATAGCTTATCACAAAGTTTCACATGCGATCGCTGGTTCGAGCGGTTCTAAGTCAAATTTGAGGTATACAATTCAACATCGTCGTGTTCCGTAATAATTGATATGGCTCATAAACATAATTTTTCGAATATAAGAAACAAACATGAATAATACTTACCGTTCTTAAAATAAAATGAAAAAAAAAATAGTAATAATAATAAAAATTGCATACAATATAAATTTATCCGTAATTTCAAACCGGTAAGCGTGTAACACAAAGAGAATAAGAGTAATACAAAATCTGCACCTTATGGAATAATTAATTACACGTTTTAAATGCAAATATGTACCTGTAACCATGTTTTTACAGTAATATGCAAAGAATTAAATACATACCTCTAGGACAAGTCGATGTATAGCACAATGGATTGTAAGCCATGCAGGAAAGTTTTTGGAGGTCGTTTCCTCCCAACTTCTTGTGGAATACAATGCAATAGTATATTAACCACTGCTCATTGAAAAAAAAAAAATACATTTACATACTTTACCTGTTTTCAGCTGTCAATTTTAAGCACTGGTGAAGGCCAAATTAGCATAGCATAAGACCTGATATGGTAAATTTTTATTAGTATATTCCTTACAAAGTGCAATTAAGATAACGTCATAGCTATTCACATAGAAGACCGTGACACATTGGTTTCTGGACCAGTAATATCAACATTGTAAACTGGATACACAATACATCTATACAAAGTCATCCTGCCCAAGGTTTTCCTAAACCTCTAAAATAAATATCGGGATGTGCCCTATAAGTAATTGGCCACAAACTTACATTCCTTTACCCATAAAGATTCCGTTGATTTTGCAAACAATTTTCGGCATAGATGCGCTGCCTTAGCTTGATACATTACCCTGCTACTTGAGCCAGTTACTCCACTTTTTTCGCAGAGAGGACTTTTACAGTTCAAACTTACAAATCCAGGTGTTTCTTCTGGCGGTCTTGGCTTAGCCTTCGAACATCACACTTGTCATATGAGCGAGTTTACTGTACTCCACTAGTACTGTGAATTCAAGTTTAGGTTTGCCATTAGCAGTAGAAGCAGAGCATAGTGCATTGGGCTACGAAATAGACAGTTTCTGGCTTTCTGATAGGAAAGTTCACAGTATCACTTTCTAAAATCCTTTGACGTATTTCAGAAGAAGAAAGTCCAGGGTAGAAAAGGTACTGAATATAATCATTTTGAGGTCGATTTACTTAGACTTAGGAGTGTCTCAATACGCCTATAATGAGCTACAAATCCTCCACATTGCTGTCTTGTAGCGGCAGGTATGTGTCTAGTATATATTTGATTACGTTTAATTGAACGTGTTAATTCCTTTAACTATTTAGGTTATAACCTCTCTTACATCACTGATGAAGATATATCGAACAAAATATCTAAATTTCTAAAAATCACTGGCGTAATTAACACCGTCTTCAAATCATCCCATGTTCAGAAACATACAAGGCTAAAGATATATAAAACATTAGCTCGACCAGTCCTCACCTACGGTAGCGAGGAATGGACAATCAGAAAAGCTGATTAGCAAAGGCTGACGACAGCTGAAATGAGGTTCATGAGACGAACAGCGGGATGCTCTTTGCTGGAACACCGTAAAAATTTGGACATATTGCAGGAACTAAAAATGGATCCTATAGTTAATTTTGTTCAACAATATCGACTTCAGTGGAAAAAACATGTCGAAAGGATGGATCGCACTAGATGGCCTAAACAGATTCTTACTTATGTACCAAGAGGAAAGAGGAAATTGGGAAGACCACGAAAGCGCTGGCATGAGACCGTCACAGATCCTGTAGGGTCTAATACGTGACGGATATGATGATGATGATATTTGATTACGTTGCTATATGCAGAGCATTGAGAGCACCGTGGCTAAAGCACTTTCATAATTGAGCCGTTGAGAGCAGAAGTGGTATAAGTCAAATCTAGCTAATGAGGGTTAAAGTAAACATTCTGTAAAATACAGCGCAAAGTAGCAATTAATATGTCCTTCGTGCTCATGAAACCGTCTATATACTTACTAGTAAATTAGTATATACCCTTAGATAAATTATATTACTATTATTATTATTATTATTATTACTACTATTGTTATTATTATTAAGATAAAGCTGGTAATTTAGACATAATGGCATCACTAAAATGTTATAAACAATATAAATTAAAAGTTATGTACAAAGAAAACCTAATTTAATTTTTTTTGTTTCACATTGCTAGGAAAAATTAAAAAAAAAATGCACTTCATTTCTATATTTATTCGTGTGGAACTTCTTGAAACTGTTAAGTATAAGCATTAAATGTGTGTTCATTTTGTGAACAGAACGTATTTTCATTAGTGCAATAAAATTACTTCTTGTTGATGTGCACCGCGAAAGAGAAGAATTCCAGAAGTAAGGAATCCGGGAAAGAATCGCACAGATATACATATTGATTGCATTCTACTTTGATAAAAATTTTAATATTGTACCGGGGCAAATGGAATGAAGCAATATTGGCGAATTATTGCTGATGCTTAAAGAGGGATTTCCCGAAGGGCATAAAAAGGTTCGTTTCGTGGGAAATTTTGAGTGTTTGAATGGGTATAAAATTTTTTGGTCGTCGAGAGAAAGCACATAAGTAAAAAAAGTCGATTTTTCTGTTGTACCTCATCACATACGTAAAGTATTTTTTCTAATATTATAAATGATAAAATTTCTTGTATGTTTCATTGAAAATAGTCTTACTTTGATTCGACTTTTTTTTTATATATTCTCGTTTAAATTTGGAATTTTTCGTCCTTATTTCCAAAATTTACAGAAAATCCTGGCGTGACAAAGAAAAAGTGAATACAGGCTCGGAACCAACAATCTTTCAGTACCTAAACGCAATCATACAACTTAAATTATTTTATTGAATTTGTTTTTTAATCATGACATTTGTCAGCTTTCACATTTTTTCACTTTCATTTTGAAAATTATAGAAAAATGTAGCGTGGTAATGAAAATAGGAATAAAGATTCGGATTCAGGACACTTCAGTTAACTAGAACAAGTAATTGTAGCAGAAATGTTTTTAAATGCATATCAGTGTATTAATAATAACAATAATATCTCAAATGGATTACATCGCTCCAGTATGTATTCGTGCATGCCATTGGAAGTAACTTGAATCCAGACAATTCTTTCCACAATAGCGCTGAGGCGTAACTTATAAACCTGTGATCTTGTTAGCGTGAGTTATTTGTCACTGGTAACAACCACAGTCTACTATATACAGTCGCGAAGCTTGAGGTGATTTTTTGCAAATCTCGTGATAAAGCGCTCCAAGCAGTTAGCAACTAGAAACAATAGACTGTCCACGGTTGACTTTGGACTGAATCGTATTTCCATCGAGTGCTAGCTCGTTGCGTATTTCACATTGATGCTTGTGAAATGTTCGTTATTGGTAGTAATGAAAATGTTAATGGCTAAAATACAATAATTGGAATAATAATATTTTACTAGAGATGTAGAAAAATTAAGTTTGTTTTAATTAAATTTATTGATCACGTTTTATTTTCAATTCTGGTGGGATTATTATTGCTTAGCCCTACTTTTTTTTTTTCAAAGGTTATGTTTTTAATTATAGCTGTTAATTTTGTTGTTATTTTTATTTGTTACTTTATTAGAGACGTAGAAAAAGTCTGTTACAATAAAATTTATTAATCACGTTTTATTTCCAATTCTGGTGTGATTATTATTGCTTAACCTCAACTACGTAAGCCTACACTACAAGTACCGGTACACGTACATAAGTTAATCCATTAATTCATATATCCATTATTATTGTTGTAAAGGGAAATGCAAATTAATATTTATTGGTTTCATGGTTAATTATCGCTATAATCTTGAATGAGTGAAGCGATTATAGTAAATTTCAGTTCGTTTTGCACAAACAAAAATAGCATTAACCTATTTCTTGCAGGTATCTTCGAGTTTATGGTGGAATTTAATATACTTCATTAAAATAATAAATTAACTCTATGCATTTAATATTTCAATAATGGAAGGAAAGTGTTAATTTTTCCAAAAGAACACAACGAAATTGTAACATATTTTGTCAGCTGCTAGGAGAGAGATCTGCGATGATGAGGCGATAGTAGCGATCCTAGTGGTGGGCAACTATCCATGTTTGCATTTTTACTACATATTGAGCTTCGCGACTGTATATAGTAGACTGTGGTACCAACTCTCATTAGTTCTAAAATCGGACTAGCGAGAAAGCGCCATCTCTGACCGACACGTGGCTCATAGCGGATGTGACGTAGGTACATATATGTGACAGCTGTGGAGTGAAAACGAGTTAAGATCGGAAGATTAACTTGGACAACAAAACTGGGATATAAATATTTTCGTGCCAATCAAAAGGTTATTGTCCGTAAGTCTTTGATACTACAGCTGCAATGCAATCACTGTAGTTTTCGAAGAAAAAATGCTCTTATATTACGTAAATATTGAACGCGCAAAAATTCTGTGATAAAATCGCTATTACCAGTCACAGAGAATTTCCGGAACTGTAAGAGTTCAGACCTGTGAGTACAAAATAACAGCCACAACCTTCAAACTGAATGGATTCTGGAGAGCTTGTACGCTAGCAAGCGTTTCCAAGGTAATGTATTACTCGCACGTGTGGACAGATATGGCTCTTGAAATGTTTCTCGCTTGTGTAATACTTACATTTTGAAATGACTATGGTACGAAAGTTTTTCCCAGTCATTCCACTAGTACGGTTTTTTCCTTGTGGGAATAGATTGCTGAGTTTCTAGACTCCTCGACTGTGTATAGATCTTCCCACAAGCATCACATTTCACACTTACCCTATTCAACAAAATTAAGCCAAAACTTGACCATTCAATCACTTCTCGCCAGGAAGTAAGCGTAAACACCATTTGAGATACTACTTAGCACAAAAAGACCTTCCACACAAGATCCATCATACGGGTTTTGGCATATGAACAGTATAGTATACTATATAATGATTTATGCTCGACCATGCCGAAATGTAGTAATTAAACACCTGGTAGCAGTCCTTTAATGCATGTCATTAAAGTACACCTATTCATTAAAGTTCAGGTTTTCGATTGTTCTCGGATATGCAATCGAAAGACAACGAAGGGAACGTCATGGATGCTGGAAATCCAATACTGTCGCAGAAGGTTATGTTGTTACTATAATAATTAGCGTTAATTGTAAGTAATATTCAAACAAATTCAATTTGTCATCTCGTTTTTCAATATCTAATTTAATTTCAAGTTTATATCAAGGTTAATATTTAGTTTACTCTGTAGGTTATAGGCTATCAAAGTCAATCTGGAGATCTGTTCCTCGGAAAAAATCAATACTTTCGAGTCTGCGCACATCTCACAATTTACGAGGTATTGCACAAGGTCAGATCCGCTCTTCACTTAGATACAAATAAAATGAATAATTCTGAATAATTTCAAGTTAGAAATATGGTCGAGCATAAAAATCGTATGAAACTCGCCTATAATGGTAATTAAGACGCTCGTATGAAAATTATGAAGGTTATACATACTTGCGTCTTAATTACTATCGTGATGGGCTCGTTGCATAATATACTATTATTTAACCTGACAGACATAATGCCATCAATCCTAATCTTCACCCCTAGATGAGAATTACAACTACAGTATTAAGAATACAATTAAAATTATAATTACAATTAAAGTTACAATTACAATAAAAGTCAAAGTAATAATAGATTAACTGATTAATAAAACCTAGACAATTTATTATAGACGATAAGAACAAAGAAAGTTTATCTTGCTGAAGTACAAATTAAAGCTAACATAATAAAACCATACAGCGATTAAAGTACAGGATATTTAAATATTTATTATACAATATAATTATGTACATGCATGAATGTATATTAAGATGTGCGGGCCACAAAAAACGCATTTCACACAAATGACAGCTGAAGAATATAACTTATTTATGCATACGTGAATACACATTAAGATATTCCGAGCGCGAAAAATCCATTCCAAACACATCACAACTGAACGGTTTTTCACGAAAACGCATTTGGAGATTAACCGGACGTCAAAAACACTTCCCACAACCCTGGTTCAACGCAGAATGTTACGAAGCTAGAAAGAAAACAATATCCGCCCTCCTCAAAGCAAAAGACTCGGGTCTCCCAGATAGAAACAAGAACAGATGCGCGGCGGCAAGAACTCCGACCCACACACAGAAACTCACAGTTGAAGAGGTGACGGAAGCCATCCGCACGACAAAAATAAGGCATCACTACACATACTCGCAGAAGCGTGGACAGAACTCTTTAATAAATGCATCTCACCAGGCACCATACCAGAAGGGTGGAGGACATCCACTATGAAAGTGATGTAGAAAGGGAAAGGTGACGTAGGGGATATGAACGCAAACAGAGGAATCGCCCTAGAATGCACTGCTTTCAAGGTCTTCAGCAAACTCCTCACCAAGAAACTAACAGAGTTGACTGATAATAGGATACCAGAGGAACAATTCGGCTTTAGACAGGGACAATCAACGCTCCAAGCTGTGCAGTGCCTACTAGTGCAGGTGCACAAACAACAGAAAGAGTGGTATGCACCTTCGTGGATTTCACCAAAGCCTTCGATATACTAGACCGTGGGAAAATGATACAAAAGCTAGCCCACACCATATATCACCATATTAATAAAGTACATCCTATCCACAAACTACGTGCACGCGAACGACAACCTGACAACATCCAAAACCATAAAACAGAACATCGCAATCCTACAGGGGGATCCCTTAAGCCCATCGCTCTTTAATCTAGCCACCATGGACGCCAATAAAGGCTGTGAGGAAGGACAAGGTAAAAGTCTTCGTGTACGCGGACGACATTGCAATTCTCTCCGAATCGCAAAGTTACCTCTACGAAGCCTTTAATGATCTTGCAAAGTGGGCAACCGAAACCGGCCTGAGAATAAATGAGAGCAAAACGGTAACAATGGTTTTCAGGAGGGGAGGCAGAACAACACCAAAAGACACGATTTATTATAATGAAACCACTTTATCATGCGTCAATCACTTTTGCTACCTCGGCATCACCCTGCAGCCGCAAGGAACAACGTTCACAAAGCACGTGAAGGAGAATATAGTGGCCATGAGTGACATAAGGAGCCTGAATAAACTCGCTCTCTTCAAAATGAAAATACTGCCAATATTGTCCTATGGAATAGAACTCACAAGGCCACACCTCACAGAAGGGAACATAGCAGAACTGGAGAAAGTCAAAGCGGTCTACCTAAAACACGCACTATGCCTGTCGCCATCAACCCCATCGAGGCTGGTTTATGAATTAACCACGCAGCCCTTCCTGGTCGAAAAATTAAGAATCAAATACCTGTTACCAGCTACCAGAGCGAGCACAGCCTTTCTACAGAAGTGCAAAGAGAAGAAAGAAGACATCTGGCCTGAATTTTACAGCACCGAAGGGATGACATCTGATCTCTGGACTCATGGGAACTAAGAGCTGAGACATCTAGTGACAAGAATGGCTGTACATGGTTTTCATCACAAAGTCTGCAGCAGTGCACACTACCACTCACCAGATGGAAGCTGCGTGTGTCTACTGTGCAAGAAATGTTGTAAAAGATACCATATCCTATGGTGCACCGAAAGAACGAAATCATTGATTTCATACAGTGAAGACAGCGCCCGTAGGGAAAAGCCCTAAAACTCTCTCTCTTTGCACGAATGTGCGCTTTCTCTTCTTTATTATAAAACACTTCCCACACACATCACAGCTGAATGGCTTCTCAACTGTGGATACGTGAATGCTCAATGAGATCTGTGTTAACACGTGAATGCAGAGAGAGATATTCCGCGCGGAAAGAAATCTTTGCACTGAAGTCTGTATTGAATAGCGTCATTTTAGATTGCACAAAAGAGTGCCTCATTTAAATTTGAAGAGCTTCTATAACAGTTCGCAATCGCTTCACAAAACAAATGGCTTCTGACACGTGTGTACGCGTGAATGCTTATTGAGATATTTTGACAGCGAAAAACACTTTCCACAAACGTCACAGCTGAAAGGCTTCTCGCCAGTATGCTCGCGTGAATGCCTCTCAAGACAATCCAAACGCGGAAATGTCTTCCCATACACGTCACAACTGAATGAATGGCCTCTCGTTTGTGTGCAAGAGTGAATGCCTCTTGAGATCGCTTGACCTTGAACATCTCTTCCCACACACGTCACAACTGAATGGGCCTCTCGTTTGTGTGCAAGAGTGAATGCCTCCTGAGATCGCTTGACCTTGAAAATCTCTTCCCACACACGTCACAACTGAATGGCCTCTCGCCTTTGTACATCATTAAATGTGTTTTAAGGTGTGAAGACCTTGTAAAACACTTCCCACACACATCACAACAGAATGGTTTCGCGACAGTGTGTAAGCGTGAATGCAAAAAAACTCCTACCACACACATCTCAACTGAATGGTTTCACACTTGAGTGAACGCGTGAATTGTTTCCGAAATCCCCCGATTTGAGTCTTCCAAAGTCGAGAAAAGACATTCCGCAAATATCAGAATCGTATTTCTTGCCATCGTACACTTCAGGATTTGATAAACCCTCCGTCTGGCAGGAAGTCGATGCACTACAGACTGTGATTGCAGTTTTGTGAATCCTAGTACCAATGTTGCTTTTGTCGTGGAAAATCTTTTCGGCACTCTCTATTTTACTGTTGATAGAATCTTAGACGTATCCCGCTGCCACCGTCGAAGACTTCCAACCACCATGCCGTTTCAAAGCAAGGATGTCGGCTCCTGTATTTGCTAATAAAGCAGCTGATGTTCTTCTGAATGCATGTCCCGTGTATGAACCTGGATCATTTAAGTTTAAAAACTTGGCAATATTTGAAGGCACTCGACCAATAGTGTTCATTCCGACAACTTGGTTCGTACATTTCCCATTACAAAATCGATGGAAGAATCTACGTGATGCAGCATTTATTGGTCGGAGATTTACATATTTTCGAAAAATTTCCAAAAAATGAACTTCTTCATCGGGTTTGTCAATGATTGTAAACGTTCGGGAAATTTTTGTCTTTGTATTGGGAATATTCACAACAATGACTGAACCCCTGTCTTCAATGTCATCAATAGTCAAATTTGTAATCTCATCCCTCCGACAAGCACCAGCTATTCCCATTATCATAACTACTTTCATCATCAAGTAAGTGTCATCAGGAGCTTCAATTAAAAATTTAATCATGTCCTCTCTGTCGAAAACTTTAGATTTTTTTGGCATTTGCCCAACGTTTTTCTTCTTTAAAAAATTCACCAAACTAGAAAATTGTCCAATATTGATACCATACTTCAAATTTATCATAGTTTTTAACATTGAATATTCTGACCACAGACTATTAGCAGATTTCAAAGTTGTGGTTCTTTTCACGAAATAAGCAAGCATTGTTTTTTCACTAATTTCTCTTTTTTTCCCTTCCAACCAATTTGTGAATGTATTATAGGCTCTTTCATACCTTGCCCTGGATTTGTCGGGAACCAGAGAAGCACAGCCTTGTTCCCAAGCCTCCTGAACTTCAAGATCCACATCTATTCCATACACGTCGCAATTGAATTCCTTGTGACATTTGTGTTCGAGGTAATGGCCTTTGAGACTTGCAAAGTCCAGAAGAGACATTCCGCAAATGTCACAGTCGTATTTCTTGCTGTAGTCCTCTTCAGGAATATTTTCGCAGAATTTGGCAACTTCGTTATTACGGCTAACTGCAACACTGAGAATTAAAAGTGTCATTAGTGGAAAGAATGTTTAAATTTCCAATATGGAAATATATACGCCATTAGCAAAGTAATATTGGAGAAAATGATAATGGACTTCCACATTCCATTACATCTGTATAGAGTAACTTAAAAAAAGTAAGTAATAATAGTAATTATAATAATCATAACACGAATAATGACAATAGTAGTAGTAATAGTAATAATAATAATAATAATAATAATAATAATAATAAATGTAGTACTAATGGTGCTACCAGCGAATAGGGATTATAAAGAACGGACACTGAGCGAATTTTCCTGTGTTTTGGTTCTCTGTGCGCCTGCGTTTAGTTCCACTTTCAAGCGCTAGAGGTTAGTGTAATCGAGCATACGCTAAGATAATAATTGTGAATAGAGTTGAGACATAGGATCCAAACATCGCCTACCTCATTGCATAATCCAGACACTCTTTGCTTCAAATAAATTCAAGTTAACAGCTTTTCCTTATTTCTCAATGACAAACTGGTTGTAATTTTTATATTTTATATTTCAGATATAATAAATTATATTACAAAATAATATAATACATTATAAAATTGAGTATCGAATTCGTTTAATAGTTGTATATAATATAATACAGGTATATGGTTTTACTTCTCATAAGAATTTTGTTTTTCCATTTTCAGTGCTATCAATACATTACATATTTTAATTGCTGTTGGAGTCAACGTCTCAACTCCCATTATAAAGGAACTCTAGAGTCTAGACATTGCAGTTAATGAAGGATTTATTATTTTATGGATCCAATCTATTTTATTTGAGTACATAATGTACCTAGATGTATTAATTATGTGTGTTATATTTCCGCTGTGTCGACTGCTAACTGGTGTGATGTCAGCGCCAATTCTAGGGAGAAAGCAGAATCTCACGCTTTAGCTTGCTTGAAGGTCATTGAAATCAGTCCGGCTACATCAAAGATACCGACGCGAAGTGTCCATTCTTTATAATCCCTATTCGCTGGTGGTACTGTTAGTAGTAACATCTGTAGTATTATCAAAGAAATATACATATAATAATAATAATAATAATAATAATAATAATAATAATAATAATAATAATAATAATAATAATAATAATAATAATAATAATAATAATACTGTTAACAAGAGTACAGATATTTGAAGATTTACATATCGAAAGGGGGGGAACACATTTAGCAAAATTAATTCAGAAATTCTGTAGGCATCTCAGACCCAGAAACTGCTATCACTCAACCAGTAATGCAACCCGTCTTGCTTCTACAGATATATACATCTATCAACACAAATCATAAGGTGAAATAATCTGATTGCAACGGATCGCAAGTGATTTCGTCCTAGTCACTCCCTTGTCAATTTCATTCAAAAGCTCCAACTTCTGTTTCAGGGTAAGAACATTTTGCTTGCGTTTCGCATAATCCATTATGAAATTGCAGTGCTTAGCGGCAAATGTGATACTGTATAATAATATAATAATTAGTGTTATTATAACAGCAGTGATAATGGTACTAGAAGTAATAATAATAATAATAATAATAATAATAATAATAAAAATAGTAATAATTATGTTTGTAATTGTGGTAGTAGCAGCATAGGTAATATTAATAATAATAATAATAATAATAATAATAATAATAATAATAGTAATAATTATGTTTGTTATTGTGGTAGTAGCAGCATAGGTGGTAATAATAATAATAATAATAATAATAATAATAATAATAATAATAGTAATAATTATGTTTGTTATTGTGGTAGTAGCAGCATAGGTGGTAATAATAATAATAATAATAATAATAATAATAATAATAATAGTAATAGTTATGTTTGTAATTGTGGTAGTAGCAGCATAGGTAATAATAATTATTAATTTATTTCGAATATTAATGTGCCAAACAACAGCACAAAGCCAATTACTGTTTAGCACAAAATAAAAAACAAAACAGAATGAGAAACAATGAGAATGAATGACACATTATAATGGTCAACATTAACTACACACCAAATGCAGCTAAATAAATGGCAATATCTAACAAATAATAAAAGATATTAAATAACAAGTAAGGATATATGATGCATAAGTGAAATCAAATCAGATAGATCTGCCTATTGGAGAAAGGGATTTAAATAATTTAGTGAAGAAAATTCTTTGACCACGAAAACCTTTCACGGGAATTCTAAGGTAGGTGTTATGTATAATAGAATCACAATCAATGACACTATTAATAGCATTATTAAAGAAAGTGTAATCAATATCCTGACATCACGAATACAGACTGGTACAGTTAAAATATTTACTAGATAGTTCATAATTTAAAGAAGAGGAGTTGGGTACAAATTTGAACGCACAAAGAGAAATGAATTTTCTTTGGATATTTTCTAGTTTAGCTGAATCAGTAGACGTAATAGAGTTCCATGCAAGAGATGCATATTCTAATTTAGACCTTACTAACGCATAATATAATGTAAGTAGTGTATCAGGAGAGGAAAAGGAATAAGTAATAGACCTAATGAGACCAAGCACTCTTAGTGAATGATTAAATAAATGATCAACATGGTCATTAAAGAACAATTTAGAATCAAGATATATACCGAGATCCTTTATACAGTCCTTCCTGATTATGGCAGCATTCGATAGCGAATGGTTGAACTTTAATGTAGTTGTCTTCCTAGGGAAAGAGATAACGCATGTTTTAGAAATATTAATTTTCATACCGTTATACTCAGACCAACGTTGAATGTCATGTATATCATTTTGAAGTAAATGACAATCAGCAAGACTATTAATTTTCCTAAATATTTTTAAATCATCGGCAAAGAGAAGAGAAATGGGAACAGATGGGTTACAAATGTCATCGATAAAAAGCAAGAATAATAACGGACCTAACGTAGAACCCTGTGGAACACCATAAAGAGTAGTGAAAGGATCAGAGAGAGACTTTCCCAACCGAACACAAGATTGTCTGTTGGTTAAATAGTTTTCAAACCAGCTAAGATAATTAATGGAAAATCCAAACCGATCTAATTTACTTATTCAGATTTGATGAGGAACAACATGAAATGCTTTACTGAAATCAAAATAAATGGCATCAATTTGGCCTTGGGATTCAACTGTAGGCATAATAAGATTGAGATAATCGACGAAATTCATCGTTGTTGATTCGCTATTAGTAAAGCCATGTTGAGCCGGATTTAATTTAGATTTAACATCAAATGAAACATGTTTGTAAATAATTTTTAAAAAAATTTTTGAAAAGTTATTTAGTATTGAAATAGGCCTGTAATTATTCACAGTACGTTTATTACCATCCTTAATATCGGAATGTCAGATGCTTCCTTCCATAAAGAAGCATAAATACCCGTTCTAAGGCTACGATTAAAAATAAAAGTTAATAGAGGAATAAGAATTTGAGAACAACCTTTAATAATGAAATTAGGTATGCCATCAGTTCCCATGGATTTATTGGGCTTAAGCCTCCTAATGACATTCAAGACATCTTCACACACAATAACCGGTAAATATAAGCAGTCAGTAGTGATGGAATCACTAACAAATAGATGATTGACATTTTTTGTACCGATTTAAATTGATCAGCATAAGCATTTGCGATCTCAGTTTGATCAGTGATGTGCTCCCCATCAATAATTAACTCAGTAGGCAAGGATTTAGATTTACGAAATGATTCTACATACTTCCAAAATTTCTTAGGCTGATTTTTCAAATTTCTATCGATAGATTGGAGCCAAAGTAATTTATCAGATTTTATCTTATTTTTTACTTGTTTTCTAAGGGAAGAAAAAGTAAGATAATGATAATCAGATTTGGATTTTTTAAAATTCTTGTGAGCTTTATTTTTTTTATGAGTAAACGAAGCGAGTTTGAAAACCACTTAGGATAAGTAGATTTTTTTACTCATGGTAAACGATTGGTTTAAACATGCACTAAAACAAGACGTAAGTGCAAGTTTGAACCAATAAATTATTGATATTTGCGATAGATTAATTAGTTAAGGAAATGGTATATTTATTATGTAGAACTACATTTGTATATTGATCTTTTGTTAAATTATTATATTTTGTACTTTTGTGAACTATATCAATAAATCTATCTCTCTACTCATGATAAAGATACAGCATCAGCAATCGCGTCATATAATGTATGAGTTAATGAAACAACAGCTTCATTGACATCAGTAGACTCGTAAAGTCTAGCCCAGTCATGATTAAAATGACTTGTGTATAATTTCGTATAATCACAGTGAGAGAAATTAAAATAAGATTGATTATAAGAATATAAAGGAAGAGATAAATCGACTTCAAGATCAACACAAGTAGAAGGGTGATAATTGTCTTGACGAACAAGAGAATGATTAGGTAGGTAAACAGAACTATTAATAACATTGGTAAAAACAAGATCAAGAAGATTTTTATTATTCAAAGTAAAATTTATTTGATTCAAGCCAAGAAGAAGAAAATAGATCCAGGGACTTAATTTTTACGTAATAATGGATGTTAGGAAGGCTACAACGAGAAGCCCATTCAATACCAAGAGAATTAAAATCACCGAGAATAAGTAATCTAAAATTATGTGCATCAAGATTAATCTCAAGAAAAGTAAGATAATTTCTTAAATTTTTGGGATCAGTGTCAGGAGAGAAATAGTGATTACCAATTAATAAATAACCATCAGAAATTTTTACTTCAATCCAGACACATTCATTAATTTTTTCTAGATCATATCTCCTGCATATAATGGGAATCTGATTCCTTATCGCAATTAAGACGCCTCCACCTTTACATTTATTAGTGTCATCACGCACTCTGTCAGCACAAAACACAGTATACGAATGAGGAAATAGATTGCTACTAAAAACAGAATCAGATAACCATGTTTCTGTGAGACAGATGATTGCATCATTATAGCATATTATATTTTGAAAAATTTCATCTACTTTAGTCCTCGTACATTTTGGTAATAAATCTCAAGGTGATTATTAGTACTATACATGACAATAGAACAACATAACTAGGAGGAAGTGCCTGAGTATCATTGGAAAACACTGGTGTAGCAAAATCAAAATGCTGTTCGGGCTTAAACTTCCCGTAGAACGGCGTAATTAAGCAGTCCTCAGGCCAAACATTCGGATTATTAATAGCTTCAAAATCTCTTTCCTCTACTAATATGTGGAAGGAAGAATATGTTTTAAATTTTGTTTTTAATTTTGTAACCTTTAGGAAATTGATATTTATTTCATTTGCCAGAGTCGATTGTTGAGTCAGAGAATCCCTAATATTACTTATGCTGATCTTAATAATAATAATAATAATAATAATAATAATAATAATAATAATAATAATAATAATAATAATTTTGAAACTTGTAAATCCAGTCACTCAAAACCTCCCACATTCATTAATTTCCTTGTATGAACACAGGAACTGTCATGAATCTATAGGAGACAAGGATGACTGAAAGCAGTAGGACTCACCTTCTTCTATGTTACCAACAAATTTCTATTAGAAATTCGGGGACAAACTTAAGAAATTAATGGAAACCATTTTTTCTGAGTAAACACAATCGGAAAATGAAACAATTCTATTAATTGGCCTGCATTAAATGTGATAAGGTGAAGACAGGTCTATGCTTTGGTATTTCCTTGAATGGCAGCAACTTCAGCATCGATAGTTGTAATGGTATAGCAGTGGTAAATCATTTATTGGAGATAGTTATAGGAAATATTATAATTATGCTACTCGCCCCCGCAAAATATACTTTCATCTGAATAATAATCTTATTAAAACTAAAAATATATTTATTTTGTTGTGATTATAAATAAAGAGTGAAACCAACGACAAAGTAAGGACTCATGCATTTCACTCACCTTTCAGTCAAGACTTCATTCTCTTCTCCCATTACTTCCGGTTTGCCCTCATCACTCACTTCATCGAATTCGCATGAATTTTCCTGCACAACAAGATTTTGCAAAACAGACACATAGGACAATAATGGATGAATTATTAATGTATGGTAGTTTTTACACCCCACATACCCAATGCAATATACAATATAAGCGTTCTTGGCAAAACCATGATATGAATAAGTAAATACAAAAAATTGCAAACAAGAAATTATTGCAATTTCTAAGAAATATTGTGTAGCAAGTAAATTTTGCACAAACACTCAGTTAATTGAAAGTGTAAATGACAAAGATGGTGGGTAGCAAGAAAGCATTTGTTCCTTCATAAGCCGCTAATGGACGAATAAGTCCGAAAGACGCGTCCCAAGAAATATTTTTAGTGTTGTTGATCCGTTAAAGGACTGATTAACTTAGAGATCTGGTTTCCCTTATATAATAATATTTATTCCTCCCTTAGACAGCCACCTCGCGTACTTTTTGTGTACTGGCGAGTAATTTAATATTTTTGGTTCATCATAATGTTAAATGTGTGCCATTCAGGCATGCGATATTTTGTGGAATAGGCCTATAAATACAAGATATTATAATAATACTGCATATCAATGGCTAAAAAGTGATACCTCGTATCTGTACATTTGCAGGTAAATAAAAAAAAAGCTTGGAAATTATTTTCTCAAAATAGACGAACTTCTTATATGTTTCTACTTTGCATGATCTTCTATATGAGAACAAAATATCAGTACACCGTCTAATTTTGTGAACACAATTATAATGTAGTTAATCTAAATAATACCAACGTAGTTAAACTAAATTACCATTTTTGTAGATTAGAGGTATATAATCTTAGCTATCGATATGCGATATATTGATTAAATATATTTTTACTTATTCATTTATTCATTAATTCTTCGAATAGCGAAGTTATTATTTATTTCTTTATTACAGGTTCTATTTCGACTGAGGAAGAATTTATTTGCCCTGTAGTCTGTCTTTCTATTTTCTATCAAATTAATGCACTCATGCACTATTACTAATAACAAATTTGTCATATTTGAAGAGTTCACAGCAAGAATGATGGATGTCACTTTCTCGTCGAAAATGAACAAAGACTGCCAATGCATAGCTTAAGAAATATAGAATGTACGTAGAGAGTTATATGACATTAACACTGATAGTCATTGTCCAGTAACGATCGGAAAATCACAGTTAAGCTTTAAGTGCTAAGCATTTCAAATTTTCAATTGGTTCTCCTGCAAAATGTATTCCAAATGACATCCATCATTCTTGCAGTGGACTCTTTATTTATCATCCTCACTGAAACATCTGTTCCTCATTTCTTTCTCCTTAGTATTAGTCTATATTTATTGCAAATTTTGACAACAATAAAAGCAATGCCTCCCATCAGTCTAGCAACCGATGTTCACTTTTCATTCATACACGTCCTATTACGTCACTTGTGAAATCCAAAGCTGCTTGGTTAACATCCAATTACTACTGGCCCGTTAATTCCTCTTCTGCAACCCCACTATCCACTAACTAAAGGAGGAATACATTATTTACAGGTCTGTTTTCTTGCAACCCAGCATGAGTCTGGTACCACATTCCAAGATGCTCACAGGTGAGAACCAGATAGATGTCGGCAATTGATCCAATGTATAGGGTAAAGGCGGTAATGGAAGAAAGTTATGAAGAATGTGAGGATCTATCTGGCATTTGTGGATTAAGGCAAACTAAATTAAACTAAAACTTAGAGGGTTAAACATTTTATCAGTGGCGATGTAAACAACAAAATTATTATGGTTTAAGGAACACTGAAGACTGCAGGGTCTACGTAAAAAATGAACTAGAAAAGATTTACGACTGATTACAGGATGGAGAAATTGAAAGGATGAAAGCAACCATCATCGTATCCCCTGGTCACCTGCCTCTAGTCAGTAAATAACAGAGAGAGAACTAGCGACCAACACACTTCATAAACTGCACTCACCTCAGCTTCAATCTTCACGATGGGAAAGTCTACTGACACTTCAACTTCCTCATATGGCATCTCTGATTTCACATCGTATCTGTGGTCTATACATTCTGTTTTTATTTCAGTGAAGTGGAAGTCTAATAAATTACCTTCCTGCAAAATAAAGAAAAAATTGAAATGAGCAATACATGATATAAAGTTGTAGGCCTACACTAAAGATCCGTGGCTATTTATAAAGTACGTCCACACTATTATTAATACTGACGTCAACGAATGCACGTGTATCATTTTCAAAAACTTGCAACGCAACATAAGAGGCCGATTATAAATTTATATTATATTTTTTAAATTGTTAATGTATTCGCCATTCGGTATGGCAACTTCAGACATTGATAATTAGAGACATCCTGTGAAAAAATGCATTGAATCAAAATTGTAGTGAAGATTTCTATATTATATCAAAATATAGATTAGTGATGTCATTATTAAAGACATAAAAAAACGGTGAAATATGTAAGTGTATCAATTAAAATCAAAATTTCAAATATGCACATTTAATCGGAATTAAGTTAAGAAACTATATCATATTACACTAAAACAAATGTACATGGATACTGTTAATCAAATGCGTATAACACTGGTATTACCATATTAAGAATAATTCAAACAGAATGCAAAAATTGTATTTGAATGTGTTACGTACATAAAAAAAAAATCGTTATGGAGTACTATTTAAATGTCTAGAATTATTAAAAATCCACATTATTACAAAACCAGAATAAGACTAAATTACAACCAATCATAACAAATCATTTAATTGAACTACGATGTGACCACTATGTGTGGACGAGAAGTTGTTCAAGTGTGTTGATTGTGTTATATATTACGAATCCATTTCAATGAATCATACTGTAAATTTTGTATTTAACTGTGTTATGTAATTCAAAAGATATGCCTATCAGTTGATGCTATGTTGTATTATACTGAACGCAAGATTTCAAATTAAACTTAATACATTTTTACATCACATTAACTTAAATTTAACCACGTCCCAAAAAAGAACGCGTCTAATGAAGAGTTAAAAACCCTCCAAACAGACTAACCAACCCAAAAAGCAGTAGCAATGCCCAGTAAATGATCTAAGAGTCCCGATTAGGATTCAAGCACTCCTGCTCATGTAAAACAACTCTAAGAAACACAGAGTAGGTACAACTGCGGATCAGACTGTGTCAGTCAGAGATAATGTTACAGGCTTCAAGATGGCGATAGTTTGTTATCGCCGACGAAACAGAAGCTGCTTGAACTTATTTATTTGTTATTGTATATAACAGGCAAAGACCAATTACAATGTTCAAGACTGACAAAGCAATTTATAAACATAAACATGCAAAAGAAAACATTCTCTTATTAAAAATCGAAAGAAATTAGAACAGAGACAAAGAAAATTAAATGAAATCAAGGTGTGAAAGTAGCTTCAACTGAACTAAAAACATATTCTGGAAAATATGATAAATTATTCTGTATATTGAAAAAATCAACATTCGAATCAGGATATACTGTACTACTATTATTAATACTGATGCCAACGAATGTACGTGTATCAATTTAAAAAACTTGCAACTCAACATACAAAAGTATTAATTAAAATATTATTCCACAATTGAGACATCTGGCCGGCGTCTAAAGACGACCACAAGTATCCAGAATACAAAACAAAGGTTAATGTTATTCTAAATGATATAACTGATTCAGTTTTAAAATGCTTCAAAGTTGTTCCAAAAACTGATGCAATTACAAAAACACACAGATATATATATATATTTATAACAGAGATCCTGAAGATACATATTCACATAACTTGTTTGTAAAAATATGTGTTTTAATGTGAAATAAAATTATATATTTACGATTGGCATATCACATTCACAAGTTTCAACTTCGTTTATTGTGTTTCATCACGTTCAAGAGAAATATTTAGTTACATCGGTATATGCTCCCCCAGTTATAAATGATGTATTTAGAAAAAAAAGTAATTGCTTTCAATATACCTCAGATAAAAGCTTCCTCTCTTCAGCACCTGCGTTATCACTTGTTTGTATAGCAAGTGGGTCGGAGTCAGGTTCCATCTTCATCAAGTCATCCATTACGACTGAAAAAGGAAAAAAATAACTTAACCTGGAGAATGTGAGCGATTCGGATAGACTTACTAGCTTGGTAAGTAATCATTCTAAATCTGCTTAGAGTGAGTATTTCTATGTATGAGAGCGTCAACATATACAGCACTAATTAACACAAATACAAACCAATGTGTACATGACCATAGATGAGCATGTGAGTCTAGGGAAAAGTTACAGTAACCGTTTTACAAAAAACGACGGACGATTGACGACATAGTTAGTCACAAAGTTTCACATACAATCTGCTGGTTCGAACGGAATCACTCTGCAGTTCTATGCCAAATTTGAGGTACAATTTTACATCACCGTGGTTCGTAAGTTCTTAAGAATTCGGACTTTTTACATTCCTTACATTACAGCATTTCGTAAATAATGTTCATAATCTTTAATTACCGATTCCTTAGATTATTCCTCACATCGCATTATGATTACTTTGAATTCCTTCTATCAGGAAGACGTAACTTAGTTCAATGTACGAGGGGAAACGTACGTAGGAATAACATTGTGCCTGTAAAAATACGTTCATAAATTTATTATCAAACTGGGGACGGTTATTGGCCATTTTCACGGAAATATCTAGAGAGCATTCTTCCTGTTTACACTTGCGCCATAGGAATATAATTGAGGTTGTGTTCTTAATTCTCCCTCTGGGGAATATTATCGATAAGAAAGAAGTTCGACATAATATACTGCAAAATACATTCAGCAAGCAGAAAACCACTCTACAGATATCAAAATTGGTGCAAGATTATCATATTTAGAATGAACCGAAATGTTTTCTAGCAAAAACTGCAGAAAAATTAACTGGAAAGAAATTACTTTATACCAAAATACAAATAGCCTATATCTGTAATACTGGTATTCATTTAATTTGCAAACATAAAAATTATTAGACAATAAACACAGAAATACTGTTATTCGGTCGGTTGAAAAGGTTTTATACTGCAGTGTGCAATCGAAAAAGCTGAAAGAATTATAAAACAAGTTATATTTCGGTTGTTCTGTATAGTTGTGAAACTTGGATCTCACTTTAGATAGGAAAATACTGTAAGGGTATTCGAGAACAAATTGCTTAGGAAAATATTTGAGGTTAAGGGGAATAAAGTTAAAGGAGAATGAAGAAAGTTATACAACGCAGAATTGCAAGAATTATATTCTTCACCTAACATAACCTAACATTATATCCAAAAGTTTGAGATGAGCAGAGCATGTACGGGTAAATCCTGAAATGTATACAAAGTGTTAGTTGGAACACATGAGGGAAAAAAACGGTTAGGGAAGCCGATGTGATGATGGGAGCATAATACTAAAATAGGTTTGAGAGAGATGCGATATAATGATAGGGACTGGATTAAACTTGCCCAGGATAGGGACTGATGGCGGGCTTATATGAAGGTGGCAGTGAAACTGGGGTTCATTAAAAGCCATTTGCAAGTAAGGAAATATGCTTAGACAGGCGCCTAAATTTTATTGGGTAATTTCCTACAATGGATCGTATATCGTGACGTAATTTATAAAGTCTCAAACGTTTTGTCAGTTATAAATATTGGATTAAGATAACAGTCACAATTTTCTAAACATATTATATGAAACTATATCGTACAATACATACAAATTTACAATATTTTAGGGAAATGCGCACATTTCACACCTACGATTCACTGTAACAAAATAACTTCCACACATCGTACATGATACAGAAAAAAATAAAAAGATAAAATCTATAAATCCAAATAAGGAAAAAAGTTAAAATATATAAGTAAAGAATATTTCTTACGGAAGTACAGATGACCATTTACATAAAAACGTGAAGGTTAATTATATCGAAATACGACCTCCTTCGCCAATTATTACTATTATTATTACCTGCACTGAAAACGCTTTCTTGCTCGTTCGGTCCAGGAACCCAAAATCACACTTGTCAGAAATATGCACATGAAAAATTTCCAGCAAACTTTACTAGATAGGGCTCCATAAATTAGAGACCTCAGCATGTGCACTTACGGGGACTATACAAACAATCGTTACTAGGTACTGCAGGTGAATACTATTCGTACTACGCAACTGTTAAAGGAAAAAATGGAGCCTTCTTTGGTCTAATTCTGTAGAAGTAGCCAATTGAAAATCGATATGGCTCATAAACATAATTTTTAGAATATGAGAAACAAACATGAATAATATTTACCGGTCTTAACAATAACATTGAAAATACTACTACTACTAATAATAATAATAATAATAATAATAATAATAATAATAATAATAATAATAATAATAATCAAACCTGCATACAATAGAAATTTATCCGAAATTCCAAACTGGAAACCGTGTAATACATAGAGAATACCTGTAATCAAATATCTGAACCTTATGGAATAATTAATTACAAGTTTTAAATGTAAATATGTACCCGTACCCATTTTTTTCAGTAATATGCAAAGAATTAAACACATGCATCTAGAACAAGTCGACGTAGAGCACAATGGATTTTAAGCCATGCAAGAAAGTTTTTGGGTGTCGTTTCCTCCCAACTTTTTGTGGAATAAAATGCAATAGTATATTGCCCACTGCTCATTGAAAAAAATCACATTTACATACCTGTTTTCTGCTGTCAATTTTAAGCATTGGTGAAGGACATAATTAGCATAAAATAATAAGACCTGATACGATAAATTTATATTAATATATTTCTTACAAAGTGTATGTAAGATAGATTGATAGCAATTCACATAGAAGACCGTGACACATTGGTTTCTGGATTACTTATGGCCAGTAATTAGTGATGGGCGAAGTTGTTCTTTTCCCGGAACAGTTCCGACGGTTCCGGTTCCGAAAAAATACTATGTTCCAAATAACAGTTCCGAAATAACAGTCACCAGTGGTGATGAGTCGGAGTCGTTGAGTCGTTCAAACGAACGGTACAGTACCCTCCCTCTTTACCATAGACAAATAACACCATGCAGCTCACACTGGAGCACTCATAGGCATGACATAGTACACATTCTTATCTATAGATGGCACTGCAATGCACATTCGAATCGATTTTGGAAAATTGCTGTGCATGCGGACAGAACGCAAAAGCTTAATGTTAGTAATTACACAGCTGTTGACTACAAGGACAGAATACAACACTTTGTTTTTGTACATAAAGTTATAAAGATATGGTAGCCAACTAAAAAAAAAAAAAAAAAATCATTAATTTTTATTTTTACTTTTCTTAATGCACAGTTATAATAATAATAATAATAATAATAATAATAATAAATATTACAATTTCATAAATAAAAAATGATATATATTGGCAGTACTGAAACCTGGAAACCCCGCAGTGGGTTAGTAAAATGTTGGAATCGCATCTTTACCAAAGTGTAATTTAAACTTCGCATTAAACATCGCTCTCCAAATCAGTACTTATATGGGTAGTTTCCAACAAATAATGCTACAACATTTTTGTCGTTCTTTGATAACAGAGAAGATAGCACAAAAACTTGTGCTTGTCAGACTTAACCTCAACAAACGACATACAGACATTGTAACTAAACCACTCATTACCATTTACGACTTTAACCTTTGTATAGAATCAGCTGATCAATGAATTAATAATAGTATGCGTACTTTATGACTTTGTAGAATGTTTATAAAACAGAATTAGTCAACTAATGGTGAAATAAACCATAAAGCGGGAATGAATATTACAGATTATTAAATACTTACTATAACATTACAGATGATTGGCCAGTCTTAACAAATGTTGATATTAAAAGTTCGCGCCACCGCAAGGATTTCAATTTCCATGCGCCCCCCTCCAACCACGTGAGAGTTTCAAATACCAACTTCATCCAACGAAGTTCCAAGTACAACATAAAGAACAACGAGAACAGTGGAACTGCTGCTGTCGTTGGTTCATCGGAACAAGCTCCGACGTTCCGACTGTTATCTCGGAGTCGGAACATACCTTGTGCAACGCGGTACTGCGAGCCCGCAACAGCTGGGCAAGTGAGCAGCTCGGAGTCGGAACACTGTTATTTCGGAACAGGAGGTTCCGACCTACTGTTCATTTTTGCAACAGTTCCGAGACCGGAACAGTTCCAAAATAACTGTTGTGTTATTTTTTACCCATCTCTACCAGTAATATCAACATTTAGAGTTGAGCTTAAACGATATTTTCAAGTATCTGTGACAACTGTGACTGTGACAATTAAATATCTGTGACTTTTATCTGTGATTTTGTCACACCGATATTTTATATCGCTAAGTAAGCACAATATGCATGAATTATACCGATATTTTGTCACACCGATAAAAATTAACAGGAAATATTGAAGAGCAGTGCAATGTGAATACGATTTCTCTATACACGCCACATTTCAGTGGTTTATATGGGAAAATCCAACAAATAAATTATGTACATGTACCATTAACAAATAAATACTAATCT
Source organism: Periplaneta americana (assembly GCF_040183065.1). Classification (NCBI taxonomy): domain Eukaryota; kingdom Metazoa; phylum Arthropoda; class Insecta; order Blattodea; family Blattidae; genus Periplaneta; species Periplaneta americana. The sequence goes on from NC_091132.1 coordinate 161,000,774, forward strand.
AACTGAACAGTAACATGTAAAAAGTTAACATATACCAAGAGGTTATATCGTAGTTGATTGTAGATACGAAATCAGTTGATAATTTTTAATGTAGTTGGGTACGGAGAAATTGAGGTTATGTGATTATCCTAATCGTTTTAAAAATTGATCCTTTTTATTGTATATAATATAATCGATAAATTATTTTAAGTCGTGCATTAACATTATAATATTGAGTCAGAATAAAAATTAACGAAACGTAAGTATTCGGAAAAACAATAGAAAATAATTACAGAACAAGACAGTTGTTCAGACAGGATTTTACACAAGATAAAGTATTGGTAACCAATGGTATTATTATTATTATTATTATTATTATTATTATTATTATTATTATTATTATTATTATTTAAATCGTGTAATCACTACATCATTTATAATAAGATGGTGAAACTAGCGCTGAAGTAGTTTCGGCAATTTCGGATGTGAAAATCATTGCATTTATAAGGAATTTTTTTGTGGAGAGACAGTTGCTCAGGTTAAACTAGCGCTGAGGTAGTTTCGGTGATTTCGGAAGTGAAAATCGTCGAATTTGATTGTTTGTGGAGATGCAGTTGATCGTATATCTAAGGCATAACAAAGCCTAAACTAACCAAACCTAACCTGTCACAGATTCGTATATGCAAGGTGTATAAGGGTAATACGAAGGAAACTACCTCAAGGTTAGTTTAGCCAAATAAGTTTTATCTCGTTCGGTTTTAATTCTATAGGTGCTGTTGTCGGCTTGTGAGAAATGCTTCGAAAGTTCGGAAGAGCATAACGTTCAGTGATACGGAATGAACTAACATGATTTACGTTTGATACCCCTTATTTTCAAATGTAATTAATTATCCCATTTATGTGTAAGTGTAGGTCTATTTTAAAAGTGTGCAAGGGCAATGAGAACGATTTGTTGGAGCAGTGTCTGCTAGATGTCAGATCTTTTTGGAATTTATAAAATCGACCATTTTTGCTAATACCCCATATTATTATATTTAAAAGTTGAAAATTACTTGCAAGTTGATTATTTTAACAATATCTAGATAAATATCACTAAATGTCAAGTTTAGAACATTGATTAGGCCTATTAATTGGGTAAAATAACACCCCAAACGAGTACCAATGTTAGAAAGCACTGTGCGATTTCCTAAGAGTTAATAACCATAAACATACCGGTAATGAACTTATTACAAATAATTTTATTTTAAGTTTAATTATTTTAATGAATACTACCCTGCACTGTTCGTGTTTGAGCTATACATTAAAACTGGATCATACATAAATGACAGAAGTACATGTAAAGTTATTAAAATAATGTAGGCTCCTGTAACTATTCTGTTTGTAATTAATAGTATAACTAAAAAAAAATATTGTTACTGCGTAAAAATTGAGTGGAAAATACTTATACATTAATATATATTCACAGTAATATGAAAATGTGAAGATCTCGGGGGAATATATAAAATATGTATAAAACATATAGACTTAATATGAAAACAAAATGTTAGATTCATGATTGTATTATTATAATGCCGCTAATAACTTTGCAACACATCATCACTTTGAAAAAAATAATATTGAACAAAATATCACGAAAAAATAATCAAATACCACCGCCCGATTGCTGTTATTGTATCATGCACATGCGCAAACCCACGACGTAGAGGAGAAAATATCAGTCGCAGACGTTGCAACAGTCACAGAGTACTGAATACGGAGCAGATTTCGATAGCGATATTTTGTCACAGATATTTCGCATCATCAGTCACAGGTTTATCTGTGACAAAAAAATACCTGTGACAAAATATCGGTTTGTGAAATATCGGCCATCTCTATCAACATTGTAAACTGGACATATAATACTTATATAGAAATTTATCCTGCCTAAGGTTTTCCTAAAACTCTAAAACAAATATCGGGATGAGTCCTATAAGTAATGGGCCACGAACCTACATTCTTTACCCATAAAGATTCCGTTGATTTTGTAAACAATTTTCGATATAGATGCTCTGGCTTAGCTTCATACATTACCCTGTTACTTGAGAGAGTTCTTGGACATTATTTACACTGGGTACTTTTACAGTTCAGACTTACAAATCCAGGTGTTTCTTCTGGAGGTCTTGGCTCAGCCTTATAACATCACACTTGTCATATGAGCGAGTTTACTGGACTTCATTGGCACTGTGGAGGGATAAAGTCCTTTTCAACGTGCAGACTTACATCTTCCGGCGTTTCTTCTTGTGATCCTTACGTCAGCTTCTCTAACTACTCCCCCCCCCCCCAAACGCTGTTATGTGGCAGCTATTGCGTCACGTCTAATGTCGGCTGTTTCCCCTTCAACATTTTTTTCAGTGGAGCAGCGAAACCGTACTGAGACAGGTGGCGAACAGGCTTGGAGTTTACTAATTCAGTTTTTCTCAGCCCCAAACTCCATTGCATTTTTTAATTTTTCCTCCCTTTCCCACTCTACTGGATTCGTCCACGGCTATATATAAACGCCGCAAAAAAAATGACGTGTTACTACCATAGCATTGCGACTCTTGAATTGCATCTCTCTCTCTTCCAATTAAGGTGGCGAATGGATGTTTAGGCCAAAGAAGAACGTCTTTCAATAAAATGTCTTTTGAATTTTATTATTGTTTTGGCGAAATAGTGTGCAGCATTCGGTTGTAAAGCAGGAGTGGATGCAACTTTTGAGGAAGGAGATTTTTCTGACTGTACGTTTAGGTTTGCCATTAGCAGTAGAAGCAGAGCATAGTTCATTGGGGGACGAAATTGACAGTTTCTGTCTGTTCTTACAGGAAAGTTCAGAGTATCATTTTCTAAAATCCTTTGACGTATTTCTGAAGAAAAGAGTCCAGAGGAAAAAAAAAGTAACGAATATAAATATTTTGAGGTTGATTTACTGATTTAAAATAACAGTTTTTACTTACACTTAGGAGTGTCTGAATATGCATATCTTGAGCCACAGATCCTCCACATTACTCTCTTGTAGCGGCAGGTAAATGTCTAGTAGCCTATATATTTGATTACGTTGCTATATGCAGAGCACTGAGGCCGGTATTCATAGTCGGTGACTTATTTATTCAATAAGTATGACTCTGTTAAGTTACACTTATTGCAAAATCTTAACTTATATGATTACAGTATTCATAGTCGGCTAATAAGTCGTACTTTGTTAAGTTTCATTCAATACGTGTAACTTATGTGTACACACATAAGTCGAACTTATTGGTATGAGAAATTGCAAGGCCATTGTGACGACAATGTAAATCAGACAGTCGATTTTCTTTTGCCTCTAAATTTGTATGCATAGCCTCTGTACGATACAATAAAATGATTGCTGTAATGTACGGAAAGAAGAAAAGAAAATATTTCAGTTATGTACAGAAAGATGATTGAATTGAAGAAGATTATTCTAAAATATTCAAAGATTGTAGAGAATAAGAAGACCAACGCAGTTTTTTTGAAGACAGAAGATTGCAGAAGAATGCAATTCGTCGATACATATTGTGGAACATGTAAGTAACCCTAATACAATATTTTCTTTGAAAAGTGTATATTATAACATAAAGAAAGAAATTATGAAGTTTACGCGAAGTTGGAAATTTTATTGTAATTTGGTTATAATGATTACAGAGATTTGGAAAACAACTACGGATAGGCTACTATGGACGTACATCAAATATCACCAACGGAATATTATGACCAATGAACGTCAAACAGTGATGGCTACACGAGGTGGTCTTCTAGTAAAAATTTGAAGGACATTGATCCACCTGTAGCACAAATAATTCCTCTCACAATGGTCCAATTTCCGGGAGCGGTTGACTCCGATATGATTCCGAGTGAACTAGAAGGTAAGCAGTATTATATTCAACTTTCTCTCTTGAACATTTAATTTGTTTCTTAGCCTATTAGCTATTATTGTTAATAAAGAAAATTATCAAACCATATCTATTTTCATGAAGCGAGTCCGTAATAAGTAACTATACCTAACAAGTGATAGAATGAGGAAGAATAAATTCTACATAATTAGCCAGTTGACATAGTGTACATATTGTTTACATTGCAGTTGTGTTTGCAGAGGAAGTAGAGGGATCAAGTATTACACCAAATCCTTCCAATGACGTATCCCCCTCTACTACTGGTCCATCCAACTCAATTGCAGCTCAAAGAACAGCTACGGCAACTCCAGCAGCATAAGCGGATCACACAAGAAAGCGCAGGAATGTAGTTTTGAAGGAACAAAGTGAATTTATTATTATTTTTACAGGTCAATAATGCAACTCAGATCGGAAGCTCACAAACGAATACCGCTTGTCCATAATGAAATCCAGACAAATTACTTCAATCTATTATTGTATTAAACTTCATAGTATTCATTGTTGATATTATAAATCATCTAAATTTTAAAATGTTTTGGTAAATCACATAAAAGAATAAATATTTTGCTCCACTGAAATACATAAAACTAATTGTGAAATTCATTTACATTTTATCAACATGCCTCCTAAACACTATGTTAATCAGTTCTCCCTGAAAGCCAAACCGAAGATTGCTGTGCAGATGATGCAACAGGCACAGATTCATATGGAAGAGTCATTACATTTGGATCATCTTCTGGTAAGTTGTCATTTTCTCCGAACTCGAATTGTGAAGTACTGCACAGGCAACAATAAATTATATTTGGGACATTGTCGAGTTTGTTTTTTAAACCAACCGACACATAAGGAAATCATACCTTACGTACCTCAAACATTCTCTCCCTACATTAATTCTCGTTCTTTTGTCGGCTCTATTGTACCTATAAATTCTTAAGTGTCAGGCCGATATTTCCACAACTGCTTACATTTGACAAATTATTTACTTTCATTATGAGAGTAAGAAAACTTAATTGGTTACTGTGGTTGCATGTTCGGTGAGCTCTACGCTCGTTTGAAGCAATGAACCACCACGAAGGGTAGCTGCGAATATATTGAATAACCAGTCGTGGACAGCCGATAAGGGGTGGTCCTCCAGCTTGAGGGTTGGGCGAAGGACTAACAACCCATCACAGTACAAAAGGCCTTGTTACGAAACCCCAACATAAGCCTCGAAATGGGATTGATTCTTTGGCAAAGGAATAAGATTATGGGATTTGGTACTTGGAATGGTACCAGTCTTTACAGAACAGGACATTGGTAGCAGAAAAACTAACTAGAATTGACTTTCTGGGAGTACAGGGGGTTAGATTAGATGAGAATGGCCTAACACCAATTTGGAACAGAATTCTTTATTCATAAAAAGAGAAAAATTTAAAATGTTTAAATTATGGTTTAGTTAACGACGCTCGCAACTGCAGAGGTTATATCAGCATCTCTTGTGCAGTGCATGTAACACGTATGGAATCCAGAAATGCGTATACAGTGTTAGTTGGATGATCTGGGGGGGGGGGAAGACCTAGTTGGGAGGATAATATTAAAATGGATTTGAGGGAGGTGGGATATGATGCTAGGGACTGAATTAATCTTGCTCAGGATAGGGATTGATGTCGGGCTTATGTGAGGGCGGCAATGAACTTCCGCGTTCTTAATTGTAAGTATGACAGCAAGAAGGCTTTGTTTTAAATTCATTTTATTAACACATAATAAGTTAATTTAAATTGACTGGACAAGGGTATTTAATCTCACTAATACTGAAATTTAATGTATATTAAAGAAACCTAACCTCACCGATATATTTAATATCTCATGTAAATTAAATTATGGTTTATTTAACGACGCTCGCAACTGCAGCACCGCCGATGTGCTGGAATTTTGTACCGCAGGAGTTCTTTTACATGCCAGTAAATCTACTGACATGAGCATGTCGCATTTAAACACACTTAAATGTCATCGACCTAGGCCGGGATCGAACCCGCAACCTCGAGCACAGAAGGCCAGCGCTATTCCAACTACGTTAACTAGGCCGACAAATACCTCATATATTTATAGATTACGGTTATGGTTATGGCTATATTTTAAGAACATTAAATTTATTTCAAAATTTTCCGTGGTATAAAATCTCAAGCGAACAAGAAGTAGTAGTCTAGAAGAACTGGCAAACCTCGCTATCTCGGTTTTGCAAGAGTTCTTTCCACTTTCGGAAGTACTGATTCCAAAAGCTTTTGCAAAAACGAAACCTCCTTTTGAATTCAAGATCATTATAAAATTCAAAGCGACCCATGATGTTTCGAAAGTAACGCTTTTGGGCGCAAATTTCTTGCATTTTAATAACTACCTTGGCTAGTTCTTTATAAACGTTATTAATTTTTAGGTTAAAACTGACATAAGTCAGGGGTTCCCTTGACTTGATAAAGTTTAACTTATTTCATAACACAAGTCGCACTTGAGTCACTATGAATTGCAATAAGTTCAACTTCATGAAGTCAGACTTTGTAAAGTAAAGCTTATAAAATAAGCACGACTTATAATAAGTACGACTTATTTGGACCGAAATCTGCAACTGAGACGAGATTTAAGTTCGACTTATATATAAGTATGACTTATCTCGACTATGAATACCGGCCTGAGAGTACTGTAGCTAAAGCAATTTCATAATTCAGCCGTTCAGAGCAGAAGTGGTGTAAGTTAAAAATGGGAAATGAGGGTTAAAGTAAACATTCTGTAAAATACAGAGCAAAGTACTAATTAATATGTTCTTCGTGCTCATGATACCGTCTAAATAGTGAAATTAGTATCTACCCTTAGACAAATTACATTATTATTATTATTATTATTATTATTATTATTATTATTATTATTATTATTATTATTATTATTATTAAGTTAAAGCTGGTAATTTACACATACTGGCATCATTAAAATGTTATAAAACAAAATAAAATAAAAGTTATGTTCAAACAAAAACTAAAATTTCATTTTTTGTTTATTATTCCTAGGAAAAATTGAAAAAAAAATCACTTGATTTCTATTTCATTCGTGTGGAACTTCTCGATACTGGCAGCTCTAATCCTTAAATGTGTGTTTATTTTGTGTGCTGAAAGTATCTTCATTAGTGCAATAAAATTACTTCCTGTTGATGTGATCTGCCAAGAAGAAGAATTTCAAAGATAAATAATGAATCCGAGATTCAATCGCAGAGACATATTGATTACCTGATGAGTGCATTCTACTTTGATCAGGATTTGATAAAAATGGAAATATGGTACCAGGCCAAATGAAATGAAGCAATATTGGCGAATTATTGGTGATGCATAAAGAGAGATCCCCAGAAAGACATCAAAACTGTTCGTTTCGTGCGACATTTTGAAAGTTTGAATGGGTATAAAAATATTTTGGTCGTGGGGAAAAAGCACATAAATAAAAAAAGTTGATTTTTCTGTTACACCTCATCACATAAGTCAAAAATTTTTATGTAATATTGAAATGATAAAAGTTTTTGTGTTACATTGAAAATGGTCTTACTTTGACCAACATACATGAGCTTCGTTATTATACTTATATTTAGTTAAGGGTAAGTTAAAAAAAAAGTCACATTTTAAAAATTCATTTTTTTTTTACTTACGTGTCTTTTCCAGTGACCAAAGAATTATTAATAATAATTTATAAAAATAATATAATATAATATTATTATATTAAATATATAAAATAATTTTTGTTATTGGAAACTGCTTTTATTAATAATCCAGGGGTTCATATACAATTTTATAATCTCCAATGTTATATTACGGCATTACAATATGTGTTAATGATATTATTCAGCCCGTTATTTGACTTTTTTTGGTATTCTTGTTTAAATTTTGAATTTTTCGTCCTTATTTCCAAAATTTACAGAAAATCCTGGCGTCACAAACAAAATGTGAATACAGGCCCGGAACAAACAATTTCTCACTACCTAAAACCAATCATGCAACTTAAATTATGGTATTGAATTTATATTTCAGTCATGACATTTGTCAGCTTTCACATTTTTTCACTTTCATTTTCTAAATTAGAGAAAAATGTAGAGTGGTAATGAAAATATGAATACAGATTCGGATTCGGTGTACTTCAGTTAACTAGAACAAGTAATTGTAGCAGAAATGTTTTTTAAATGCGTATCAATGTAATAATAAAAACAATAATATCTCCAATGAATTAAATCTCTCCAGTATGTAAGTGTGCATGCCATTGTAAGTAACCTAAAACCAGACAATTCTTTCCACAATAGCGCTGACGTGTCACTTAAGAACCTGTAATCTTGTTACCGTCAGATGTTTGTCACTTGTACCAACTCTCAATAGTTCCAAAGTGGAAGCTGAGAGAAAGCGGAATCTCTGACCGATACGTGATTCATAGCAGAAGCGACTTAGGCCCGTAACACAGTTGAAGAGTTTTCGCTATCACAGATCACACCTCGCTATGATCTTCTATGCACTGCCTTCATGCAGAAAGCATTTTTCTGATTATAGTAATGACTCATTGGGGGAAATATTACAGATTATGTATTTACGTATATTGTCGTACTTAAATATATAACCTATAAGTATACTGTCGTACTTTACAAATTACGTACGAACGCTATGTTGAATCCGAGTATTCAGATGATGAGGAAATGGAGTTACATGAATATATTTTGTTAATGAAAAAAAGTAGGCCTAAAGTTAGAGTCAGAAATATCTGAAAATCACATTGTATTTCACGACAATAAGGGCGCGTTTTGGGAACTGGTTTCGATTTGAATGATGATACGTTTAGGCGTTATTTCAGGTTCAATGGACCTCAGTTTTTTGCCATTCATGATATAATAGAGGATTCTTTGCTATGTTCTGATTAAAATTATCTAAACTCGTAAGTTTCGTGTTTTTATAGTTTTCATCCCATGTATCATATAAAAAGGCCTATGGGTGACATGGTAGAAGTTCGATAAGTTTCTGACTGCAATTATCAGATATCTTTCCTCATTTTCAAATAAATAAAAGAATACATTCATCGCCACCTGTGATATCTTTTTCTACATTCAATCGTCATAAAGAGTATAAATGTCAAACATCTTTGATAAATGTGTCAAGAAAATTCGATGAGATACATATTCCAGCGACAAACTCGCGCGAGGTTTTTTCCCTAGAACGAGAATCTCTTCCAGTGTGTGGACGTCCATTTGAATCCATGTTATCAATTTTTTAATCTTCTCGCAACATATTTCTCGCTAGCGAAAACTCTTCAAGTGTGTTACGGGCCTTAATTCGTATATGTGACAGCTCTAGAGCGGGAACGACTGCAAATCAGAAGATTAACTTGAAGGACAACAAAACTGGGATCTAAAGAATTTCGTGCCAATCACAAGGTTATTGTCCGTAAGTATTTTATGCTTAAGCTGCAATTCATCAGTGCAGTTTTCCAAGAATAAATGCCCTTATCTTTCGTAAATATTATTGAACTGGCAAAAATTCTCGGATAAAATCGCTATTATCAGTCACAGAGAATTTCCAGAACTATTCTGTGACTACAAAACAATAGCCATACCCCACAAATAGAATGGATTCTGGAGAGCTTGAACGCGAATCAGCGTTTCCAAGATAATGTTTCTCGCTTGTGCGAAAGTACCTACATTTTGAAATGACTATAGTAAGCAAGTTTTTCCCAGTCATTTCACTAGTATGGATTTTGCTTGTGAGAATGTATTGCTGAGTTTCTAGACTACTCCACGGTGTATACTTCTACCCAAAAGCATCACATTTAACACTTTCTCCAATCAATCAAGTTAAACCAAACTTGACAATTCAATCACTTCTCGCCAGGAGGTGAGCGTAAAAGCCATTTGAGATACCTCTCAGCAGAGAAAGACCTTCCACACAAGATCCAACTATATCGCTTCTCGCTGATGAATATTATAGTAGTGTTTATTTAACTTGGTAGAGATAAGGCCATCAGGTTTTCTCTTCCCCCTACCAGGGAATTACAACTACAATATTAAGGCCGTGTCTCAAAGCTACATTTTCAGCTGAAGTGAACTAGATTGTTGACTAAATAGCCGGATGTGACGTCAGAAGTCATGAGCCAAAGCTACATAGTGCATAGCAATCAAGTCCGCAGTAGCTAGTCAACGAAAATGCTTGCTTGATTGCTGACTTGTTCACTAAACAAACATGGATACGTCATCAGCAAATGGGGTTATGAAAATCTGAAAATGCTTTGGAAGTGAAATAATGTAAATATAATGTAGAATAACACGTTAACTTTGAACTCTGACATTGTTAGTATCTTCTGACCAATGTTTTAAACATTACTGTAATATATAAGGCCCTTATCATTTCCACATAACTCGTAATGAAACTGCATTAGGACACTGCCTTCTTAATTTAGTGCTACGCCGTGATGTCATGGTTTTTAGAAAAATAATCTATGAAGAAGGCCATGTTTCAAGCATACACTTCCAAAGCTCCCTAGTGTATAGTTTACAAGTCACCTAGTTGCTAGTCACTAGTGTGTAGTATGGACTTGAGCTTTGAGACACAGCCTAAGAATGCAATTAAAATTATAATTACAATTAGTATTAAAATTATAATTACAATACAAGTCAAAAGTACAAAAAATTACCCGATTAATAAAAGCTAGATAATTTATTATAGATATTAAGAACAAACAGTTTATTGCTGAAAAACACTTTAAAGCTAGCATAATAAAAGAAAAAAGTGATGAAAGAGCAGGATATTTAAGTATTTATTACGAAACATAACCATGTACACGCATGAGTGTATATTAAGATGTGCGCGCCATAAAAAACGCATTCCACACACATGACAACTGAACAGTATCTCTCATGTATTCATACGTGAATAGACACTAAAATTTTCCGAGCGCAAAATATCCAATCGAAACGAACCAGAACTGAACGGTTTTTCAGAAAAAAGCATCTAGAGATTCACCGGACGTGCAAAACACCTCTTACACAAATCACAACTAAACGGCTTCTAGCGTGTGCGAACACGTGAATGCAAATTAAGATATTCAGCAAGAGACGAACACTTTGCATAGAAGTCACGTCACAATTGATTGGCTTCATGCCATGTGCAGGCGGGAATGCTTCTTCAGACCTGAAGACCTCTGACAACAGTTGCCACACAAGTCACAAACGAATGGCTTATCACCAGTCTGTACGCGTGAAAGCATACTCAAACTTTCGGAGCGCCAAAAACTCATTCCGCACACGTCACAACTGAATGGTTTCACGTCTGAGAGTAGGAGTTATGCTTATGGTGATACTTCGAAAGTGAAAGACGTCGCAACTGAAAGCTTCTCGCTAGTGTGCATAACTGAATGGCTTTTAAGAGTTGAAGATCTTGAAAAACACTTCCCACAAACGTCACAACTGAATGGCTGCTCGCCGGTGTGCACCACTGAATGCCTTTTAAGATGTTCTGATCTTGAAAAACACTTCCCACACAGGTCACAACTGAAAGGCTTCTCGCGAGTATGCACCACTGAATGCTTTTTAAGATGTTCTGACCTTGAAAAACACTTCTCACACACGTCGCAACAGAATGGTTTCGCGCCAGAGTGCACGTGTGAATGCCTCTCCAGATTTCCTAAGCGAGAAAAACTCTTTCCACACACAATACAACTCAATGAACTTTTGTTTGTGTGTACTCGTGTATGCTTCTTCAGACAGTTGGAGTTAGAACAGACCTTCCCACACACGTCACAAATAAATACGTCATTTGTATGCACGCGTAAATGGCTCTCCAGATTTCCTAAGCGCGAAAAACTCTTTCCACACACCTCACAACTGAATGGCCTCTCATTTGTGTGCACGAGTGAATGCTGCTTGAGATAGCTGGACTTTGAAAAGCACTTTCCACAAACGTCACAACTGAATGGTTTCTCGTTTGATTGAACGCGGGAATGCTTTTCGAAATCCCCCGATCTTGAAAAACACATTCCACTCACATCGCCATTGTATTCCTTGTTACATTTGTGTACGTGGTAATGGCTTTTGAGATTTTCAAACTCGAGAAAAGACATTCCGCAAATGTCACAATCGTATTTCTTGCCGTCGTACTCTTCAGGAATATTTCCGGAGAATTTTGCATCTCCACTAATATGGCTAGCTGCAACACTAACAATTATAAATGTCATTAGTGGAGAGAATGTCTAGACTTCAAATGAAGAAATATATGCCCCATAAGGAAAGTAATATAGGAGAAATTGATAATGGACTTTCTCCTTCAGTTACTTTTTGTACAGATTACATTTAAAAAAATTAATTAGTAATAGTAATTATAATAATCATAAGGGCAATAATGATAGTAATAACAATAATTAGTCATTTATTTATTAATATTTATGTGCTGGACAACAGACACTGGAAAATAGAAGTCCAAGACAGTAATACAATTAATACAATTAAATAAACAACCATGGTACAAATTAAATAATAATAATAATAATAATAATAATAATAATAATAATAATAAATGTAGTACTAATTGTGGTACTGGTATTAGTAATATCTGAAGTATTATCAGTAAATAATAATAACAATATTAATAATAACTACAATAATAATAATAATAATAATAATAATAATAAAAATAATAATAATAATAAAGATTTTGAAACTTGTAAGTCCAGACACTGAAAACTTCCCACATTTACTAATTTCCTTGCGTGAACACAGCATCTGTCTTAAATCTATAGGAGACAAGGATGATTTAAAGCAGTAGAACTCACTTTCTTCTATGTTATCAACAAATTTCTATTAGAAATTCCAGGACAAACTTAAGAGATTAATGGAAACCATTTTTCCTGGCTATAGACAATTAGAAAATGAAAGAATTCAATTAATTGGCCTGCATTAAACGTGATAAGGTGAAGGCAGGTCTATGCTTTGGTATTTCCTTGAATATCAGCAACTTTAGCATCAATAGTTGTAATGGTATAGCAATGGTAAAACATTTCTAGGTGATAGTTATAGGAAATATTATAATTAAGCTATTTCCTCCCGAAAAGTATACTTTCATCTGAATAAAACTAAAAATAATTTGTTTTGTCGTGATATAAATAAAGAGTGAAACCAACGACAAAGTAAGGACTCAAGCATTTCACTCACCGTTCAGTCAAGACTTCATTCTCTTCTCCTGTCACTTCCGGTTTGCCCTCACCTCTCACTTCATCCAATTCACATGAACTTTCCTGCACATCAAGATTTTGCAAAACTGACACTTAGGACAATAATAGATTAACTATTCATGCATGGTAGTTTATACACTCCATAGATTTAAATAAAAATCCTACCCAATGCAATATACAATATGAGCATTCTTGGCAAAAGAAATAAATACAAAAGAATTGCATACAAGAAATTATTGCAATTTCTAAGAATTATCGTGTAGCAAGTAAATTTTGCACAAGCACTGAGTTAATTGAAAGTGGAAGTGGCAATGATGGTGGGTAGTAAGAAAGCATTTGTTCCTTCATAAGCCGCTAATGGACGAATTACCCCGAAAGACGCGTTCCAAGAATTATGTTTACTGTTATTGATCCGTTAAAGAATTCACTAACTTAAAGATCTGATTTCCCTCCTATAATAATATTTATTCCTCTGTTAGACAGCCACCTTGCGTACATTTTGTGTATTGGCGAGTAATTTAATATTTTTGGTTCATCATAATGTTAAATGTGTGACATTCAGGCATGCGATATTTTGTGGAATAGGCCTATAAATACAAGATATTATAATAATATTGCATATCGATGGCTAAAAAGTGATACCTCGTATCTGTACATTTGCAGGTAAATAAAAACAAAGCTTGGAAATTATTTTCTCAAAATAGACAAACTTCTTATATGTTTCTACTTTGCATGATCTTCTATACGAGAACAAAATATCAGTACACCGTCTAATTTTGTGAAAACAATTATAATGTAGTTAATCTAAATAATACCAACGTAGTTAAACTAAATTACCATTTTTGTAGATAGAGGTATATATTCTTAGCTATCGATATGCGATAAATTGATTAAATATTTTTATACTTATTCATTTATTCATTAATTATTCGAATAGCGAAGTTATTATTTATTTCTTTATTACAGGCACTATTTCGTCTGAGGAAGAATTTATCTGCTCAGTAGACTGTCTTTCTATTTCATATCAAATTAATGCACTCTTGCGCTATTTCTAATAAAACATTTGTCATATTTGAAGAGTTCACTGCAAGAATGATGGATGTCACTTTCTCGTCCAAAATGAACCAAGGCTGCCAATGCATAGATTAAGACATATACAATGTACATAGAGAGTTATATGGCATTTACACTGACTATTACACTCTTACTACGTCATACTACTTTTGACCAATAAAATTGTACGAAAGGACGTATTTCAACCAATCATGGCTGCTTATCGCACAATTTTATCGCGTCCCTAGCATTTGTTTCTTTGTTTGCCAACATTTCAAACTGCGCTGGTCTGTACGTCAAAAATATATATAAAATTACAAACCACTCCAGTCGATGCACAGCAGTTTCAAATATGACTCGCATTGGCATTCAAGAACAAGAATTAATAAAAATCACTGGTCATACCTATGCATCTTCTGAAATCCGATTTACAAATAAATGAAGAGCACCATTCGGAAAACCTGAATAAGTTGAATACACCATGTAGGCCTAAATCAACGAGTTCCAGTTCTATTACGCACACGTCCAACATAACATCAATTGAACCACGAACCACATTCAAATTTGAAAATTATTCACGTTTATTTTTTATGTCATCGTCGTTAATTAAAACTTTTCTAACACTTGTGTATATTAGTTAGGTTATGTTATAGTTTCTGCACTCACCTCAGCTTCATTCTTCACGATGGGAAAGTCTACTGACACTTCAACTTCCTCACATGTCATCTCTGATTTCACATCGTATCTGTGGTCTGTACATTCTGTTTTTATTTCAATGAAGTGGAAGTCTAATAAATTTCCTTCCTGGGAAATAAAGAATAAAATTAAATGAGCACTACATGATATAAAGTTTAGGCCTACACGAAAGATCCGTGGTTATTTATGAAGTCCGTCCTCACTATTATTAATACTGATGTCAATGAATGCACGAGTATTATTTACCAAAATTGTACAAAAGTATTAATTAAACAAGAATGGTTTTCAATCATATGACTTATTTTAATGTAAATTATGTAATTATAAATTTATATTATATTTTTAAAATTGTTAATGTTTTCGCCATTCAGTATGGCAACTTCAGACATTGATAATTAAGAGATATTTTGGGAAAAATACATTACATCAATATTGTACTGAAGATTTTTACATTATATCAAAATATAGATTGTTGATGTCAATATTAAAAACATTTAAAAAACGGTGAAATACTTAAGTGTACCAATTAAAATCAAAATTTCAAATATGCACATTTAATCGGAATTAAGTTAAGTAACTATATCTTATTACGCTGTACATGAATATTGTAAAACAAATGCGCATAATACTTCTATTACCATATTAAGAATATTTAATTAAAAAAGAATGCAAAAATTGTATTTGAATGTGTTACGTACATAAAAAAAATCGTTATGGACTACTATTTAAATGCCTAGAATTATTAAATATGCACATTTTTACAAAAACAAAATTAGACTGAAGTAGAACCAATCATATCAAAGTTATTTAATTGAACTACGATGTGACTACTATGTGTGGACGAGAAGTTGTTCAAGTGTATTGTGTTATATATTACGAATCCATTTCAATGAATCATAAATTTGGATTTAACTGTGTTATGTAATTCAAAAGATGTGGTTATCAGTTATACTATGTTGCATTAAACTGAACGCAAGATTTAAAATTAAACTTAATACAGTTTTACATCACATTAACTTACATTTAACCATGTCACAAAAAAGAACGCCCCCAACGAAGGGAAAAAACCCTCCAAACAGACTGACAAACTCAAAAAGCAGTAGAAATGCCCAGTAGATGATCTAAGAGGCCCGATTAGGATTCAACAACGTGTTAGATACTATAGAGAGGCTAAACACCTCTGATAAGCGCTCACTGCGGAGGCCAACAGTACCATGGATCGTACTCTACAAAACATGGCGGTCTATAGTACCACCCTTCGAACATAAAATACTGCTCGAGTGCTTAGGAAAGGTACACCAGCGAATAGGGATTATAAAGAATGGACACTTCGCGTCGGTACCTTTGATGTAGCCGGACCGATTTCAATGACCTTCAAGCCACCTAGAGCGTCAGATTCTGCTTTCTCCCTAGAGTTGGCGCTGACATCACACCAGCTAGCAGTCGACACAGAGGAAATATAACACATACAATTAATACATCTAGGTACATTATGTACTCAAATAAAATAAATTGGATCCATAAAATAATAAATCCTTCTTTAACTGTAATGTCTAGACTCTAGAGTTCCTTTATAATGAGAGTTCAGACGTTGACCCCAACAACAATTAAAATATGTAATGATTTGATAGCGCTGAAAATGGAAAAACAAAACTCTTATGAGAAGTAAAACCATATACCTATATTATATTATATACAAATATTAAACGAATTCGATTCTTAATTTTATAATGTATTATATTATTTTATAATATCATTTATGATATCTGATATATAAAATATTATTATTACAACTAGTTTGTCACTGAGAAATAAAGAAAAGCTGTTAACTTGAATTTATTTGAACCAAAGTGTTACTGGATTATGCAATAAGGTAAGCGATGTTTGGATCCTGTGCCTTAATTCTATTCTCAATTATAATCTTAGCGTATGCTCGATTACACTACCTCTAGCGCTTGAAAGTGGAACTAGCCGCTGGCGCACAGAGAAACAAAACACAGGAAAATTCGCTCAGTGTCCATTCTTTATAATCCCTATTCGCTGGGTACACTGCGGAGTCCGTGGATATCCAGAGTACCGCAATCGTTTGAGCCAGCAAATGCCGACAAGTCCACCATTGTTAGTCCAGTGCACGCTATGCAGTATAGGAGTTGTATAGGGAAAGAATGTAATTTAACTGCGAAAAAATGCAGTGCTGCTCTGTTCAGAACTATTCACAGAGAACTGAAAAAAGCGCACATTTGTTTTCTCTGTGAAAAGGTGAAAGAAATAAGGAAAAAGGAAAGAAGTGACTATAAATATAAAAAGGAATGATCCGCTACCTAAGCGAGCATACATTGTTAGATTAATGAATGAATGTATTTTGATATTTATTTTTTCAAAATTTGGGCCCCAAAAAATTTTCATAAAACTAATATAGAATTTAAGTTGTTTCAGCAATGATATTTCTACATAAAACAAATTAAAATCACGTACCAATTAGGATCAATGTCAAATTTTTACAATCTTCTCCCTTTCAAATCAAGCATTTCTGAATTTAATCGTACTTGCTATTTGCAAGAAAGACATAATATATTTTGTGAAGTTCTGAATTCATTCTTGAGACATGATTGTATTGTTCGGCTCGATTGGAAAATACAAAGACCGTAGAAACTAGAAACCCTATTAAGGTTAGACAGATGTGAAATTTCAATTTTCTAAACTAGTCCAGGTAGATCTATGAAATGTTGTACTTTTAATTTGTAATTTTAAATTGTGCAAATTTAGGTTTTCAAAAATTGCTACTATTTTGGCCAGAATTTTTGGGTACATACGTGTCAGGCCTTCAGAAACGAAACTTACTATACAATTTTCCTCTTTATTTTACTAAAAAAAATAATTAAAACTATTTAATGCACTAAAAGTGTGAAAACAGAAAAAATTCCACTCGAGTGTAAAAAAATTAGTATTAAAAATACCTCTTCTGGCTGATATGCATATATATAATTAGGCAGTACATCTCACTTGACGATATGTGTCAGAGGAAGGACAATTGTTTGTAAGCATCTGAAGTCTGATTAGTGGAATATGTAGCTAATCGGCGAAGTATGCATTGGAGGGGGAAAGAAACTTGCCACCCTAACCTATTATCTCCTGGCCTAATTGTCTCACGAGTGATGCCTTATTGATGGTACTTATGAGGTTCAAACCTGTCTTCGGACAGTTGACTAAACAACAAGAACAACAAAATGAGTGTTAGGTATAATACTGACAGTAAGTTTTGTTGAGAACATATTCAAAAACCTCTATAAAAAATCATGGATGTAGTACAGAATCTGTAGAAAGAGCAGCATTTTTAGGAATGCAAAATTTACAGAAAATTAAAGTGGAGAAAATTGACTTCAAAAGTTTGGGATAATAATAATGAACCAGGTCTCTGTCTTTTTTATTTTGCAGGCATTTTGAAACATATAGAACTAGCATATTATATACAGAACTTATCCTTATATACACTACCACGCTGTGCACACCTAACCTACACTAGTAAATAAAGATGACTAAAAATTACGTAATCTTATGAAAACACTATAATAGATAAATATTATTTACAAATCACTATGCACTGTAGACACTATTATAACACTAACAATAAAACTCTTAGAAACTTGCAAATATTTCATGTATCACAAACAAAAACCAAGCATGGAAAACACATTGTTATGGCTACTGGCAACATGCGGAATTCTCCTTTAGACAAGAGTTGAGCTCTCCTTTGTAACTGAATATCTTTCAAAGGAAAGCAGGCTTTGAAGTAGGTCTAACACCCGTTGGATTCTATGAAGAAATATTTCGAGAAGTCGAGAAGCTACACTGGCTCAATCGGAAATCTAATATAATACATAATGTATGAAATATTGTGTAATTTCCAAAATGGTCACAGAATTCAGAATGGAGGTCGTGAACGGAGAATTTAAATTAACAGTCAGAGCCCGCTGCCTTTTAAAAATGTGACCCTAAACAGCTGATAGACCGGTCGTATGGTCATGAAAATTGGCAGAGGGCATCTTCAGATCATAATGAATTTTTAAAGATAAAAACAAAGAAACGATTTTTTTTTTACCAGAAATGACAAAATCTCACATCAGTGTATTCTTGGGGACAGTATACTGAAACTACTAACTTCCATAATTTTAAAGCTAAACTCACAGAATGTTTATATCTGGTTGATATTAACACATGTACAAAAATTTCGTCTCTCTCTCTCTATGATAAGTGGTTTGCATTTTATAAAATAACAATTAGGGGCCTATATAGTGTACTGCTCAATGCAAAAAGTCCCTTGCATCACAATTTACATTATTTTTCATTGACATTCAATTATAAGATTCTTTATATACATTGGAACAAACATTACTATTGGAATTTTCTGCACAGCGAATGGGTAAATTACTAGGAATTTTTATGACTATTATTTTTTATAATAAAAAATTCTAGTAATTTACTTATTAATTTTACGGCAAAACCTTGTAGCAAGCTTTGATTCCATGTAAGTAAGGATCCATATAAGTGAAAATCACTTAAGAATAATGTCAATTATAGCGCAAGCGACTTTTTATATAAAACGATTCAATATTTTAATAAAATAATTAATAAAATGCGAACCACGTATCATAGGCGGATGCAATTTTGTACACTTGTCACTATTAAGCAGATATACCAGTGATCAAAATTTGGTCAATCTAGCTTCGTAAGTATGGTAGTTATTGATTTCAGTGTTGTGAACTCTTAAAACTAATGAAATTCGAGAAATTTCAGTATGGTGTCCCCTTATATGCGGAAGTCGGAGAGTTTTCACGAGAAATGCAGTTGGAAATGTTTAGATTTATTGTTATTTTATTTGCAACATTGTTGTTTTCATTTGTTACTTGTAATTTATTAAGTTCTTGTTGCTGTAATACCTGTAACTGTGACATTTATGAAGGAGTGTATTGAACACTTAAATGTATATTTATGCTGTAATAATTATTAAATAAAGTTTTTATACATTAGTATGTTGACTGACAATAATGTTCTAAAATGTAAGAAGATCCTTTAGAAGTTTTTGCCCTTCAAATTAAAAATATCTGAGTTTTACTTTAAATATTCCTATCCCTAGCGTGTTGAAACGGACTAACAATGGCGACCGACTCGGTGATTGCGCTACTCTTGTATATCCACGGACTCTGGTACACTGCCTCTTTGAATAATAAGGTGTCCTGTAGTTTCCAATTAATACTTTATTTCATATTCTTGTATGATTCACTTTCAATAATAATATTTCACAACATATTATTATTATTATTATTATTATTATTATTAATTTATTTATTTATTTGTATCAATTGTAGACTTGGGTCAGTGGAAGAGCAGGCCTTAACTCTGCCAGGTAAAATAAAATAAATTATATTTTTCGGATACATCAATATTTAATTTAAACATTTCGCTATTGGTTTTGTAAAAAGCTGATTTATAAATGAAAGAGTAATGATTAAGACTTTAAAATTTCCAAAAATGTCTCATTCCCTCGGATTTAAATTAAATGTACAGTAAATCATAATATTCGTTGCTGGATAATTAACCCCTCTCAATAAAGTAAAATTGCCCCAGAGAATTATAAGATAAGACGGACTGAGCATAAGCGAAATATCTGTATTAATAAGTTTGTACCATCAAGAGTTTAGTATTTATTGTGTGTGTAGGGCCTACTCCAATTTTCTTTTTATTAATGCGTAGGGCACTTTTTGTTAACAAAGAGGAAAGTTAGCACTTGCATCACACACAATTTGTCATTATTGTTCAAAATAATGTAAGAACAGTTTTATTCTGCAAAAGCCTCTACTTAGTTGCGAGACACGTGTGAGATCAATATTTGTTTCAAATTATATTAGACTACACGATGTCTCCTTCATGCGACAATATTTGTTTCAAATTATATTAGACTACACGATGTCTCCATCACGCGAAAAGAAGTGTAGCTAGCTGTGGCTCCTGTTGTTTCTGATAACAATGTTAATCGTAAGTATCTTAACGTTTCAATAAATGTGGTGAGTTATGATCACGAGTAACTTTCTATTAGTGTCATTCTTTAATTATTATGTTGTATGCTAAGAGGTTATTTGTAGTTTTAATAATTCCAGTTTTCAAAAGTTCTCTGTGTTAATTCCAATTTCAAATAAATTTTTCTCAATAACTTAATTATTGGATTTTTTTTTAATTTTCGCCACTACCTTTCCTATATTTTACTCCTATCAGTTACATACGTCGTCTCTCTTGAAATCACCTGGTGAGCACTGAATTACATGATTTCATATTAGGTTGGATTAGCTAAAGTCATTAAATTTGTGACGAAGTCAAAAAATTGTTTATTTTTCTTCTGCCGAATACATTCATCCGTCTTTAGGTGCTTTGCTTTGGTTGCATTGAGTATAGCTTGTCATTTAATATCTGGGCTATATTTAGTGAAAGTAATAAAAACATTGGCCTACAGCTGTTATAAAACGTAAAGTTTTGTGGGTATTTTACTTTTTACTTATTAACATAATCTTAATATGTAACTCAATTCACAATAATACTAACTTCATCACAGTCTTTTGCTACAACATCCGAGCCACGCCCCTTTGTTTTGACTAACCAAAATATTGCGGACCAATGTTCAATAGTCTTCAACTTTCAGAAGTCTTTAGCCTCTCTATAGTATCTAGCTCGTTGGGATTCAAGGACTCCTGCTTGTGTAAAACAACTCAAAGAAACACAGAGTAGGTAGCGCTATGATCAGACTGTGTCAGTCAGATATAGTGTCACAGCCTTTAAGATGGCGGTAGTTTGTCATCACCGACGAAACAGAAATAGCTTGAACTTATTTATTTGTTATTGTATATAACAGGCAAAGCCCAATTACAATGTTCAAGACTGACAAACTAATTTATAAACATAAACAAAGAAAAGAAAACATTCCCTTATTAAAAACCAAAACAAAATAGAACACAGGGAGAGAAAATAAAATGAAATCAAGGTGTAAAAGAAGCTTCAAATTAACTAAAAACATATTTTGGAAAATGTGATAAATTATTATCTATGTTGCAAAATTCATATTGAAAATGTCGACATATGAATGAGGATATAACTTATTGTATAACTGTAACATTCGGAAATCTGTGGAATTTTTGTGCGATTCTATATTTGCCTTTGGTATGAAATATAAATTTCGAAATTTTGTATTATGCTTGCGTGCATAAAATGTTATATAATAAAATAAAGCAACACAGTATCAATTATCGTTAATAATTTTAGAAAGAATGTTTAAAGATTGAGAATTTGGTCTAATTTGCAAACAAGTAAAATAGAAATGTTGAAGCATTGTAGCATAACTCTCACAAGTAGGATAATTATTACAAAATCTATAATATAACCAGTTTAGAAATTTATTTTGTATTTTTTTCTAGTAACAGAAAATTTTTGTTAGTAACTGGTTTCCAGATAACAGCAACATATACTAATTTACATCCAACAATGGAAGTATACTAAATTATTATAGTTTTGACTTTAAATTTACAAGAATTTCTCATAAAAAAACTTAATCTTTTATAGGATAAATTTATATTATTAATATGACTATGAAATATATAATTACTGCCAAATAATATACCTAATTCACTATGTTTCTGCAGGTAAAACTTTGGCTCTATTTCAATTGAAAATTTATTATTATTTTTTGTAATTTTGAAAATGTCATACGTATCCATTTATGACTATTGGATAGCACTTTAATATTAATACCCCAAATATGTTAGTATGTAATATTTTATTAAGTAAGCTTACCTTAAAATCAGATATAGTTTCAATTTCTTTATAGAATTTAATATCATCGGCAAATAATAACATTTTAGAATGTTGTATACAATACAAGATATCATTAACAAACAATAAAAACAATAATGGACCAAGATGAAAAGGTTGAGTTCAAGGAAAACTTAATGAGGCAGTGAATGCTACAGTTGTAGATCAATCACTGTCATACTTCCTAAACTACAAATTTGTGCAGGAAAGTATATGGACAAACCAAGAAAATGAAAACAGCAAATATTGGCTCATCCAGGACGTTGACAGACTTGCGAAGTTTAAGAGGGTACTGATCTGAAAGTTCTTGTTTCCACACAGTCAATGGCATACGTGAGAGCACTGATCTTGACTTACTGATTTATAACACAGCTAACAAAATAACTCTTTGTTTAAACCTGAGCTCTTATAGGTTGTGTATTTCAAATGAAGGTGAATGAAGCCAGCTTCAGCAAAAATAAACACTTTTAGAAATTATATGTTGCAGGACCCCTCGTTCTTGTTCACGTTCATTGATCCTTTCATAACATTGATATCCCAGTCTACTATATACAGTCGCGAAGCTCAATATGTAGTAAAAATGCAAACATGGGTAGTTGCCCACCACTAGGATCGCTACTATCGCCTCATTATCGCAGATCTCTCTCCTAGCAGCCGACAAAATATGTTACACTTTCGTTGTCATGTTTTTTTGGAAAAATTAACATCTTCCTTCCATTATTGAAACATTAAATGCATAAAGTTAATTTATTATTTTAATGAAGTATATTAAATTCCACCATAAACTCGAAGATACCTGCAAGAAATAAGTTAATATAATTTTTGTTTGTGCAAAACGAACTGAAATTTACTATAATAGCTTCACTCATTCAAGATTATAGCGATAATTAACTATGAAAACAATAAATATTAATTTGCATTTCTCTTTACAACAATAATAATGGAAATATGAATTAATAGAGTAACTTACGTGTACCAGTACTTGTCGTGTAGGCTTACGTAGTTAACTAAGTGGGATGAGGTTAAGCAATAATAATCACACCAGAATTGGAAATAAAACGTGATCAATAAATTTTATTGTAACAGACCCTTTCTACGTCTCTAGTAAAGCAACAAATAAAAATAACAACAAAATTAACAGCTATAATTAAAAACATATCCTCTGAAGAAAAAAGTAGGCCTAAGCAATAATAATCCCACCAGAATTGAAAATAAAACGTGATCAATAAATTTCATTAAAACAAACTTAATTTTTCTACGTCTTTAGTAAAATAACACATAAAAATAATAACAAAATCAATAGCTACAATTAAAAATATATCCTCTGAAAAAAAAAAAAGTAGACCTAACCTTTATTTGTCTGGAAATTTAGCAGCCTAAGTGACAAACTTTAACCGCTATCTAATGTCCTTTCGATTAGACTGAAACATTTCATTGTGAAATTTAAGGATATAATGTATTCTAACAGTCACAAAGAACTTCAAATTAACAGTTTTGTTTCTGCACAGCATTCTTGTGGAACCTTTCTGAATCTTTGGGAAACCGGAAAAAGGATAACTCTGGCCTCTTTCTCTTACTGTTGCTACAATTTATAGCACTACAAACGTCTCCTCCTTGCCTTGTCCCATATTATTATTCCAATTATTATATTTTAGCCATTAACATTTTCATTATAACCAATAACGAACATTTCACAAGCATCAATGTGAAATACGCAACGAGCCAGCACTTGATAGAAATACAACATAGTCCAATGTCGACCATGGACAGTCTATTGTTTCTAGTTGCTAACCGCTTGGACCGCTTTATCACGAGATTTGCAAAAAAAAAAACACTTCAAGCTTCGCGACTGTATATAGTAGACTGTGATTGATATACTGTTTAGTAGCTCTCTAAACTTGAGGAAATACGTATTTACGATTGCCATATCACATTCACAAGTTTCAACTTCGTTTATTGTGTTTCATCACGTTCAAGAAAAATATTTAGTTACACTGGTATATGCTCCCCAGTTATAAATGATGTATTTAGAAAAAAAAAAGTAATTGCTTTCAATATACCTCAGATAAAAGCTTCCTCTCTTCTATATCTGCGTTATCACTTGTTTGTATAGCAAGTGGGTCGGAGTCAGGTTCCATCATCTTCAAGTGATCCATTACGACTGAAAAAGGAAATTAAATAACTTAACCTGCAGAATGTAAGCGATTCGGATAGACTTACTGGCTTGGTAAGTAATCATTCTACATCTGCGTTGAGTGAGTATTTCTATGTATGCGAGCGCGAACATATTCCGCAATAATTAACACAAAAACAAATGAAAGTGTAGATGAACATGTGAGTCTAGGGAAAAGTTACAGTAACTGTTTTAGAAAACAAGCCGTACGATTGACGACATAGTTTATCACAAAGTTTCACATGCGATCTGCTGGTTAAAACAGATTACTGTGCGGTTCTATGTCAAATTTGACGTACAATTTAACATCGCCGTGCTCCTTAATAACTGAGTTTGCTCATAAAAATAATTTTTAGAATATAAGAAACAAACATGAATAATATTTACCGTTCTTAAAAATAAAATTGAAAATAATAGTAATATTAATAAAAACTGCATACAATAGTAATTTATCCGTAATTTCAAACTGGTAAGCGTGAGACACAGAAAGAATTCGCGTAATAAATAATCTGAACCTTAAGGAATAATTAATATTAATACGAAATTTCAAACTGTTAAGAGTGTAATACAAAGAGAATAAGTGTAATAAAAAATGTGCACCTTATGGAATAACTAATTACACGTTTTATATTAAGGTTACACGGGAATAACGATCAAGGTCCATTTTAGAAAGTTTCGGGAAAAACGAATTTTAAAGTTTAAGCACTTAATACTTTGTAATGTCTGTATTTAATAGAAATTGACGTAAGGAAATGTCAAGAACGATGATTTCTTATTAGTGGCTAGACCACATGATAGTACTTCCTTTCCACTATAAGATAGCATTATTAACTCAATTTCAATTTTTGATGGACCTTGATCATTTTTCCCGTGTACCCTTCATATGTAAATATGTACCTGCACCGCTTTTTTTACAGTAATATGCAAAGAATTAAATACATACCTCTAGGACAAGTCGCTGTATAGCACAATGGATTGTAAGCAATGAAGGAAAGTTTTCGGACGTCGTTTCCTCCTTATATTTGTGGAATACAATGCAATAGTATATTACCCACTGCTCAGTGAAAAAAAAATCACATTTACATACCTGTTTTCAGCAGTCAATTTTAAGCACTGGTGAAGGCCAAATTAGCATAGAATAATAAGACCTGATACGATAAATTTATATTAGTATATTTCTTACAAAGTATAATTAAAATACCTATACCTAGATAGCAATTCATATAGAAGACCGTGACACCTTGGTTTCTGGATCAGTGTTGCCAACAGAACGGAAATTCCGTCAAAAGTGACGGAATTTCAATATAGCAGACGGGAAAAGAATGGCTTTGAAGGGGGACGAATTTTCTGGCGGAAATTACGATTTACATTGTCCCTTGACTTTTTTAGGTGCTGTCATTTGTAATTGTTTAATTTTTGGGGGAGCTTAGACCAACAAAATACATCAACTGCAGAACTAGAGGCAGACTGTTAATTTAATCAAGATTGTAAGGAAATTGCGTTAATATCTTCTTTTATTTGTATATAGATATATTGAGTGAGTCTTACTTTTTTTAATTTTGACGGATTCTCACGCATTTCCAGGTGATAGACTGACGGGAATACAATTTATGTGTTGGCAACACTGTGCTGGATTACTTATGACTAGTTATATCAAACGAGCACAGCATTCAGCATTCTGTGCTCGTTGGTTATATCAACATTGTAAACTATACACAATACCTCTATACAAATTCATCCTGCCTAAGGTTTTCCTAAACCTCTAAAACAGATATCGGGATGAACCTTAAAATAAATGGGCCACGAACCTACATTCCTTTAACCATAAAGATTCCGTTGATTTTGCAAACAATTTTCTACATAGATGCATTGGCATAGCTTCATATATTAGCCTGTTACTTGAGCGAGTTCCTCGACTTTATTCGCACAGGGGACTTTTACAGTTCAGACTTACAAATCCAGGTGTTTTTTCTGGAGATCTTGGCTCTGCCTTCGAACATCACACTTGTCATATGAGCGAGTTTACTGGACTCCACTGGCACTGTGAAGAGACAAAGTACCTTTCCCAATGTGCAGACTTACACCTTCCTGCGTTTCTTCTTGTGATCCTCAAGTCAGCTTCTCTAACGACTACCCCCCCCCCCTTCACTGTTAAGTGATAACTATTGCGTCACGTCTATTTTCGGTTGTTTCCCCTTCAACATTTTTTCAGTGGAGCAGCGAAACCACACTGAGACAAGTGGCGAACAGGCTTGGGAGTTTACGTATTCGGTTTTCGTCAGGGGCGTATTTTGCGGGCTACCGGTGGTAGCCCAAGGAAATTACAAAAGACAAAGTTTATAATATAACATAATGTAATAATTTTGTATTATTAGTTTTACCATAGTAATTAAAATTAAAGTAATTGTTAGATATATTTTGTGTAATAATAGGGTCAGCGGTAGCCCAAACCCTTTAACCAGTATACGCCACTGGTTTTCGTAAGCCCCAAACTTCCTTGTATTTTATACGTTTTTCCTTTTCTCTCTCTTTCAATTCAATTCGTC
Source organism: Periplaneta americana (assembly GCF_040183065.1). Classification (NCBI taxonomy): domain Eukaryota; kingdom Metazoa; phylum Arthropoda; class Insecta; order Blattodea; family Blattidae; genus Periplaneta; species Periplaneta americana. The sequence goes on from NC_091132.1 coordinate 161,028,208, forward strand.
CACCGCTATATACAAAAGCTGCAAAAAAACATGTGGCGTGTTACTTCCATATTATTGGCCCTCTTGAATCGCCTGTCTATCTCCTTCTAATTAAGGTGGCAAATGGACGTTTAGGCGCAAGAAAAACTTCTTTAAATAAAACCTTTTTAATTTTACCATTATTATGGCGAAATAGTGTGCTGCATTCGGCTGTAAATCAGGAGTGAATGCAACTTCTGAAGAACGAAATTCTTCTGACTTCAAGTTTAGGTTTGCCATTAGCAGTAGAAGCAGAGCATAGTGCATTGGGGGACCAAATTGACAGTTTCTGGTTATTCTTATAGGAAAGGTCACAGTATCCTTTGACGTATTTCAGAAAAAGTCCAGGAAAAAGAAAGGTACCGAATATAATGATTTTGAGGTCGATTTAGAGTTAGGAGTGTCTACGGAGCTACAGATTCTCCACATTGCTGTCTTGTAGCAGCAGGTAAATGTCTAGTATATATTTGATTACGTTGCTATATGCAGAGCATTGGGAATATCATAAATAAAGCAATTTCATAATTGAGCCGTTCAGAGCAGAAGTGGCGTAAGTTAAAAATGGGTAATGTGGACTAGTATACATTCTGTAAAATACAGGACAAAGTAGCAATTAATAAGTCCTTCGTGCTCATGAAACCGTCGCAAAACTCAAATTAGTATATACCCATAGATAAATTATATTATTATTATCATTATATATTATTATTATTATTATTATTATTATTATTATTATTATTATTAAGTAAAGGCTGGTAATTTAGACATAATGGCATCACTAAAATCTTATTGTACAATATAGATTAAAAGTTATGAACAAAGAAAACATAAGTTTAATTTTCTTGTTTAATATTGCTAGGAAAACTTGAAAAAAAAATTCACTTCATTTCTATATTGATTCGTGTAGAACTTCTAGAAACTGGCAGGTATAAGAGTTAAATTTGTGTTTATTTTATGAACAGAACATATGTTCATTAGTGCAATAAAATTATTTCCTCTTGATGTGCACCGCCAAGAAGAATTCCAAAGATAAATAATGAATCTGGGAATCGATCTCAGAGATGTATTGATTACCTGATGAGTGCATTCTACTTTGATCAGGATTTGATAAACATGGAAATATGGTACCAAATGAAGTGAAGCAATATTATTGTTGATGCATAAAGAGGGATCCCCCGAAGGACAACAAAATGGTGCGTCATTTTGAACGTCTGAATGAGTATAAAATTTTTTTGGTCGTCGGGAAAAAGTACATAAGTAAAAAAAGTCGATTTTTCTGTTGTACCTTATCACATAAGTCATGTATTAGTTTCTAATTAAAATGATAAAATTTATTGTATGTTACATTGAAAATGGTCTTACTTTGACCAATATACATGAATTTCATTATTATACTTATATTTTGTTGAGAGTAAAATAAAAAAGTCACTTTTGAAAAATTCCTTTTTTTTTAATTACGTGCCTTTTCCGCCGAGCAAGAAAATATTAATAATAATTTATAGGAATGAATATAATATAATATTATATTAAATATATATAATAATTTTTATTACTGGAAAATATTTCTATTAATACTCAAGGGATTCTTTAATAATTTTATAATCCCCAAAGTTAAATTACGGCATTAAAATATGTTTTAAAAATATTACTCAGTACATTATTTGATTTTTTGATATTCTTGATTAAATTTTGAACTTTTTCTCAATATTTTCAAAGTTTAAGAAAATATGAATACAGGCCCGGAACCAACTACTTTCAGTATCTACACGCAATTATACAACTTAAATTATTGTATTGAATTTTTTTTTATCATATTTGTCAACTTTCACATTTCTTCACTTTCATTTTCAAAATTATAAAAAAATCTAGGGTGGTAATTAAAATACGAATACAGATTCGGATTCAGGGCACTTTAGTTAACTGGAACAAGTCATCAGAAATGTTTTTAAATTCATATCAATTTAATAATAATAATAATAATAATAATAATAATAATAATAATAATAATAATAATAATAATAATAATAATAATAATAATATCTCAAATGGAAAACATCTCCCCAGTATATATGCGTGCATGCCCTTGTAAGTAACCTGAATCCAGAGAATTCATTCAACAATAGCGCTCAGGTGTAACTTATAAACCTGTGATCTTGTTACCGTGAGATGTCACTGGTTCCAACTCTCATTAGTTCCAAAGTCGAAGCTGCGAGAAAGCGTCATCTCTGACCGATATGCCAGTCATAGCGGATGTGACGTAGGCATGTATATGTGACAGCTCTGGAGTGGAAACGAGAGCAGATCAGAAGACTACCTTGAAGGACAACAAAACCGGGTTATAAAGGCTCATTCACAATGAAAATTAAACATAACGTAAGCGTTAACTTAACGTTACAGTAAAATCAATGAACTCGTACCATCATTCACGATGGGAACATAAACATAACAGCAAACATACTTGGTAACCATGGAAACATAACAGTGACGCCATTTCCTCATATTCTGTCGTATACAGCAGCGCTCCACGATTGTGTTCTGTTTGCAAATAACGTGAGCATAAGCATGAAAATTTGGAGTTTGCAAACTTTCATGTTAACGTCTTATGGTAATGTTTATGTCAGTGCTTATGTGAATCATTGTGAATGATCCCATTTGGTAGCCTGGGCGCAAAATTCTGTGTTTATGCAACGGTTATGTTTAATTTTCATTGTGAATGGGCCTTAAAGATTTTCATGCTAATCACAAGGTTTTTGTCAGCAAGTTTTTGATATTAAGGCTGCAATGCAATCACTGCAGTTTTCCAAGAATAAAAGCCCTTATCTTACGTAAATATTATTGAACGCGCAAAAATTCTCTCATAAAATCGCTATTACCAGTTACAGTGAATTTCCGGAGGAGTAACAGTTCACACCTGTCAGTACAAAAAAAACAGCCATACCCTTCAAACGGAAAGGATTCTGGAGTGCTTGTACGCAAATAAGCGTTGCCAAGGTAATGTATTACTCCGACGTGTTGACAGATATGGCTCTTGAAATGTTTCTCGCTTGTGTAAGCGTACCTACATTTTGACATGGTTATTGTACGAAAGATTAAACGCAGCCACTCCACTAGTACGGTTTTTTCCCTGTGAGAATGGATTGCTGAGTTTCTAGACTACTCCACTGTGTATAGTTCTACCCAAAAGCACCACAGTTCACACTTCTCCATTCAATAAAGTTAAGCCAAAACTTGGCAATTCAATCATTTCTCGCCTGGAAGTAAGCGTAAACACCATTAGGGACAACTCATAGCACAAGAAGACATTCCACACGATATCCAACATATGACTTTTGGCTTATGAACAGTATAGTATAGCCTAATCTTCACCCCTAGCTAT